>NC_044323.1:156809352-157125002 GCF_007399415.2 Gopherus evgoodei | reverse complement strand
CCCCCTTTTTAACTTAGTATCAATCTAAATATATATGACAGAGAGCAAGAACTGTTTTATTAATTTATGTTTTTAAAATGTGCATCTCCATTTGCTCTAGCTCAGGGGTGGGCAAAATACGGCCCGTCGCCCGTGGTCCAGATCCGGCCTGTCTAACATTTCTGTCCAGCCTGCCAGGCTCTTTGGCTGCCCCCTCATGATCTCCAGGCTGCTAAAAGTCACACGGCACAGTGGGGTGCTCTGGCAGGGTACCTGCCTGCAGTGGCCCCATGCCACTCCTGGAAGTGGCCGTCTGCTGCTAGTATGTCTCTGCACGCCCCTGGCAGGGTGGGAAGCAGCTCCTCATGTTGACCCTGCCCTCAGCAACATTCTCACAGCCAATGGGAGCTGCGGGGATGGTGCTTGCAAGCGCAGGCAGTGCACAGAGACCTGGTGCCCTTTCCCCCCAAGAGGCCCGCAGAGACGTGCTAGCAGCAACTGGCTGCAGCCACTTCCGGCAGCAGTGTGGGGCCATGGCAGGCAGGTAGCCTGCTTGAGCCCTGCTGAGCCACCGGCCGGGAGCCACCTGTGGTAAATGCCTCCCGGCCAGAGCCTGCACCTCATACCCCCTCCTGCACCCCCACACTCTGCACCAGCCTGGAGCTCCCTCCTGCACCCAAACTCCCTCCCAGACCTCACACCCTCACCCTCTCCTGCACCCCAACACTCTGAACCAGCCTGGAGCTCCCTCCTGCACCCAAATTCTTTCCCAGACCCTGCACCCCCTCCATTAATATAGTAGAAATGTGCAGTCCAGGACAACTGACCAAAATTCATGGAGTAGCCCCCCTGCTAAAGTTATTGCCCACCCCTGCTCTAGAGTGTAGATGCATGCATGCTAAAACAACCCTGCAAAACACAATTACAAATGGTCAGTAATTGCATTGCTGATGTCAGTAGGTCTGATTTACAGCAGCCTAACTACAACAGAATGCCTCTTGATAGACACAGCTGTAGCTGATAATCTAATCAGGCCCAAAGGAACTATGTGTAACCCTTCTGCCCCTCTGAGTTGGCAGCAACAAGGGCCAGGTTCAGTATCCAGGGGTTCTGTTTCAGTAATACAATGCATAACCGGCTCGAGCCCCCACCCAGTGACTTGGGACACTCACATACCACACCCCCCTGGGCGCCTCTAGGAGACAATACTTCCCCTCTCACAAGCACGGACTCTGAGTGTAGCAAAATCTTTTTAATAAAGGAAGGAATCAATGTGGCATCCCATTGGAGAAACACCACAAACAGGGTTATAACACAAACCATAAACAAAAAACCCACCTCCAAGTATGTTTGGCAATGTCCTTTTTCCCCTTAAGGTTTTAAGTCCAATCACCCCAAAGTCCAACAACCCAAAAGTCTCTGGTCAATGCCACCCCAGAGTTCGAGAGTTTATCTGTAGAGGTCCCTCCCCCCAGCCTGGGTAGAAAGGGGCACCTTACGTGGTCCGGGGCCAACTGCCCTGCCTCTCCGTGGGTTCTGCTTCCGCCTTCTCCACAAACTGCTCTGCTTTACCAGCCGCTCCACTTTGCTCCTCCAGCTGTCCTCACAAACTGCTCCGCTCCACCAGCTGCTCTGCTCCATGAGCTGCTCCAGTTCTCCCTGCAAACTGCTCCGCTCCGCTCGCTCTGTGGGCCGCTCCACCCATCCCACAGCTACTCTGCTCTGCCAGTCGCTCCGCTCCACCATCTGTCCCGTGATCCGCTCCAGCCATCCCCACAAACTGCTCCACTCCGCCAGCTGCTCTGTTCCGCAGTATAGCTTCAGGCTCCCCCACTAGTTAGCACAGTACTCAGTGCTCTCAGCTCAGTGATTTCAGCTCTTACTCATAGACTCATAGACTCTAGGACTGGAAGGGACCTCGAGAGGTCATCGAGTCCAGTCCCCTGCCCTCATGGCAGGACCAAATACTGTCTAGACCATCCCTGATAGAAGGATCTCAGCTCTTAGTAGGGGAGCCCCAGTGCTAGTGCACCATTAGCCCAAAGTGAGTTCAGCTCAGTCGCCTGTATCTAGATTCTTAAGGGAATAAAAAAAATCAACTCTGACATTCCACAGTGGAGAGAGGAGGGGGTGGAACTGGTACTTCTGGCTCCACAAGGAGACTGCATCACCAGACACAGATACTTGTCCCCAGCCTCTCTCAATTCACTGGGTTTTGGAACCCATGTCCCTTGTCTAGCAAGTACCACCCAACTGAGGTTGAGTCATTTCTGTCACAAAGCAGTCCCACAGCTTGGCAGCCTGGGATGGGGTAGGCGTGCCTATGCAAATACACTCTCTGAAATTCTTTCCACCAGATGTCAGGGTAGAGCTCATCCTGACTCTGCTTACATATGCATGGATGAAATTCACCCCAGGGCAGGGCCTAAGTGCCAATTAAGACTTATTTTGTGACTTTAAATGAATCTAAAGTGTGCAAATAGGGATAAATTTCACCTACAAAGAGCAATGATACATACGGTAGTAATTGTGTGTAGGTTTGGTCCCTAACTCAATACAAAGTATTAAGCTTTTTTGCCTGGATCTACAAACACTCTTTTACCCCTTTCCTTTCTCAAAAAGCCTCAGTAGGGCTTCCAGTATGTTAACTGACTATAGGCCTAATCTCACTCACACCTGTGCAACCCAGTAATAACTCCACGCTAATGAGTAGAATTACCCCAGTGTAAAACAGGCATGAAACAAGATTCAAGCTCATTGCAAGACACCTTTTGGCAGAGGCCTTTCCCAGCAAGTTTTTCTGGTAGCTACTCCTTTACATTGAGGAGAAAGAAGTGGCTGTAGCCCTAAAATAGCCATTTTGCATCTGGGTGCGGCAGAGTGCATTAGCTTTCCTTCTAGCTGGTGAGTGATTTTGATTTCTGTTATGTCTTTTCCTTCTTCTCCTTCCTGTGATGGTGGAGTGTCTTTGCAACATGCTCATCTGATAATGCGTTTTGGTGGCACAGAGCAAACCAAAGAGCTAGTCTCACTCTAAAGCCACTACAGACAGTAACACACAGAAGACAAGCCATAAATGCCCTTCTTCTAAAAATGTTACTGTAGAGCTTCTGAAGATTGTTGCGTGGCTAATCCTGCAGGTCAAAGCCTTCTGTCTAGCCACACAGGAGAGCTAAATTAAAACACTGTGAGTTTCAACATCCTGAGAAACTGATGCTTTTGCTGTTAAGATTAGTAAGTGTGTGTGTGTGGTTTTTTTGTTGTTTAAAAAGCTAGGGGGGAATGCTGAGGTGTTTCTTTTCCTTCACAATTCATGCAATTTCATCCAACAATGGTACATATGGAAAAGAAGTTGAATGTATCTCTTTTTCTGCTGGCGCAACACAACACCAATGCTCTACTTACACCCTGTTTGTAAGACTTCTGTGGGGCACAGGGCCTGTGTTGGCCCTCCGCATATGGGTGCATTTTATCCTTGGAATGTTGTCAGTCAATATTTGCCAGGGGATATTTGCGTCAGCTAGTGGAAGAAACTCCCCCATTATTAGCGTTCTGTTTTAGCCTGAAAACAAAGACTCTGGGCGTGTCCACACTAACATTTAGTTTGTGGCAAGCTGGGGTGTCAATCAACCCCACATTAGCCTGCTATACACTAACTGTCTGTATAGACCCTGCTGACTTGCACTAACAGTTCCTTAGCGTGCTTTATCTCCCCTGTTCTGAAGTGGGAGTAGGATCAAGGAGACTGAGGGCATGTCTACACTACGGGATTATTCCTATTTTACATAAACCGGTTTTGTAAAACAGATTGTATAAAATCTAGTGCACGTGGCCACACTAAGCACATTAATTCGGTGATGTGCGTCTATGTACCGAGGCTAGCGTCGATTTCGGGAGCGTTGCACTGTGGGTAGCTATCCCGTAGCTATCCCATAGTTCCTGCAGTCTCCCCCGCCCATTGGAATTCTGGGTTGAGATCCCAATGCATGATGGTGCAAAAACAGTGTCGTGGGTGATTCTGGATAAATGTCGTCACTCATTCCTTCCTCTGTGAAAACAACCGCAGATAATCATTTAGCGCCCTTTTTCCCTGGATTGCCCTGGCAGACGCCATAGCATGGCAACCATGGAGCTCTTTTTTTGCCTTTTGTCACTGTCACCGTATGTGTACTGGATGCCGCTGACAGAGGCGGTACTGCAGTGCTACACAGCAGCATTCTTTTGCCTTTGCACGATAGCAGAGATGGTTATCAGTCGTTCCGTACCGTCTGCTGCTGTCATGGGTGCTCCTGGCTGGCCTTCGCTGAGGTTGGCCGGGGGCTCAAAGACAAAAATGGGAATGACTCCTCGGGTCTTTCCCTCCTTTATGTTGTATCTAAAAATAGAGTCAGTCCTGCCTAGAATATGGGACAAGTGTACTAGAGAACCAGTGTACCAGAGAGCACAGCCGCTCCATGTCAGATCCCGCAGAAATGATGAGCTGCATGCCATTCTAGGGGGTGCCCCTGCAACAACCACACCCATTGCTTCCCTCCTCCTCCTCTAACCCTCCTGGGCTACCATTGCAGTGTCCCCCCATTTGTGTGATGAAGTAATAAAGAATGCAGAAATAAGAAACACTGACTTTTCCAGCTGCTATGATAGTCCAGGCAGGACATTAAACAGTGCGGGAGAGAGGACCCCAGCATCCCGCTGCTATGATAGTCCAGGCAGTACAGAATCTTTTCTTTAGACATGAAGGGGGGGGCTGATGGAGCTCAGCCCCCAGTTGCTATGATGAAGACAGTTACCCGCCATTCTGTACCATCTGCTGGGAATGACCAGGAGTTATTCCTATTTTTACCCAGGCACCCCCGGCCGACCTCACCTGAGGCCAGCCAGGAGCACTCACGGGATGATGACAAGGACAGCTACCAGTCCTTCTGCACTGTACCATCTGCCACCGGGGAAGGGAGGGGAGAGGATGCTGCTGTTCAGTGCCGCAGCACCGCATCTACCAGCAGCATGCAGTAGACATACGGTGATATTGAAAAAAGTCAAGAAATGATTTTTTTCCGCTTTTCTTTCACGGGGGGAGAGGGGGAGTAAATTGACAAGATATACCCTGAACCACCTCAGACAATGTGTTTGACCCTACAGGCATTGGGAGCTCAGCCAAGAATGCAAATACTTTTTGGAGACTGCGGGGACTGTGGGATAGCTGGAGTTCTCGGTACCCCCTCTCTCCCTCCATGAGCTTCCATTTGATTCTTTGGCTTTCCGTTACGCTTGTCATGCAGCACTGTGCTGTGGACTCTGTATCATAGCCTGGAGATTTTTTCAAATGCTTTGGCATTTTGTCTTCTGTAACGGAGCTCTGATAGAACAGATTTGTCTCCCTATACAGCGATCAGATCCAGTATCTCCTGTACAGTCCATGCTGGAGCTCTTTTTGGATTTGGGACTGTATGGCCACCTGTGCTGATCAGAGCGCCACGCTGGGCAAACAGGAAATGAAATTCAAAAGTTTGCGGGCTTTTCCTGTCTGCCTGGCCAGCACATCCGAGTTCAGATTGCTTTCCAGAGCGGTCACAATGGTGCACTGTGGGATACCGCCTGGAGGCCAATACAATCGATTTGCTGCCACACTAACCCTAATCTGACATGGCAATACCAATTTCAGCGCTACTCCTCTCGTTGAGGAGGAGTACAGAAACTGGTTTATAGAGCCCTTTATATCGATATAAAGGGCCTCATTCTGTGGACGGGTGCAGGGTTAAATCGGTTTAATGCTGCTAAAATCGGTTTAAATGCGTAGTGTAGACCTGGCCTGCGTCAGCAGGATCCACATGGACAGTTAGTGTATGACAGGGTAGATTCACACACCAGCTTGCTGCCAAAAAACCTGGAGCCAGCCCTGCCTGTGTGAATAGCACTATACGCTGGCAGTGTGTAATTATTGCTCATAAAATCTATCTGAAGTGTCTCTAATCAGCAGGCGCTCTCTGTGACCAGAAATCACTAATTTTTAACCTTGCTAAAGAGAGACTTAGACAATCCTGAAAAATGTCACATTTTCCTGGCACCAACTTCTATTGTTAATCAGACATTTGTGTCAGAGTAGCAGCCGTGTTAGTCTGTATCCACAAAAAGAACAGGAGTACTTGTGGCACCTTAGAGACTAACAAATTTATTTCAGCATGAGCTTTCGCAAGCTACAAGCTCACGAAAGCTCATGCTGAAATTTGTTAGTCTCTAAGGTGCCACAAGGGTACTCCTGTTCTTTTTGCAGACATTTGTGTGTAGATTGTAAATTCCTCCAGATGGTAGCATTGCTATACTGGATCCTGATAAATAGGATTAGACCGCTATATAGATCATAAGAATATCTAGAGTTATAATAGTAAAGATTTAAAAAATAAACAAGGTACCGATAGAGATAGAAATCCTCATGCTTCAGGGCTTAAACCAACCTCTAACTATTGGGAGTGAGGAAGAAACTTTCCTTGGAGGCAGGTTATCCCATAAATGCCTACTCTGGGGCTGCTTGGTTCGTTTAACCCTCTATTACGTGTCCCATTCTGTACTTGGTCTGCAGAGGCTATAAATGTTACAGCTCCCACATCTGTTAACACAAGCTGTAGAGGTTCCCTGGTAGTCCCCAGTTCAATGCCTGTTCATGACTAAAGATTGCAGTCATCACACACAAGTCTGGCACTGTTCCTCTGCACAGGGCTGAAATTTTACCAGTCATTCTTTTTTCTTTTTCTTTCTTTTTTTGGGGAGGGAGGTGAGAACTCTCCCGGAGTTGCTGTATCAAGTTCTTTATCTGACAAGTGCTACGATCTACAGTCAAAATGCACATGAGGTCCTTTATGTACAAATTCTTTTTTTCCCTCCTTGCAAAGACTGTATGTTCCAAAAACATTTATTTACCTAATGACACTAATGACTCCTTTGGAACCATTACAGATTATTGTGTAAATATCTTTCTAGGGTATTTTAAAATGCATCTGATTTACCCAATAGACCGTAGCAGCTCTTTCAGTGACAAGGATCTCTTTTAGTAAAAAAATCAGTAGGGTGTTGGGTTAATACTTTCTCTGTTTAGTGTTCTCGCCTTGTGAAGAAGTCTTGGGCTGTTACTGGAAAATAAACTCCCTTCCATGGTGCCATGCACGTACAGTAAGCTTCCTGGTTGGTATGTTTCCCATTGGGCTGAAGTCCACACCACTACTGAAATTAGCAGTATTTGGCATCCTTGCTGGCAGCCTCAGCAGAGAGGGCTTGGATTGTATTGGGGAAGTGGAATGAGCTCCTCTTTCCTGCCGAGAGGTGGCCCCAGCAGGACAGGGTTGGGGCATGTTGGCAGAGCAGTATGGGGGAAGTGTGTATTTGCTACTGTCTGTACTGTACTTGTTCTGTTGATTAAACCAAGGTTGTCTAGCTGGTGGCTCAGCATTCTCAGTGGAGCACTGTATCTGGCCTTAGTTCTATGTATGATCATTACTATGCTGAGGCTGCTCAGTGAAGTCCTACTTCAGTTGCAGAAGGCCCTCACCTGGAACCACCTGGGGTACTAGAGAAACTGCAACTTTTCCTATGGAGCAGCTGTTCCATTCAATGAATAACTATGAATGGTGCCTAGAACTGTGGTGACTCTGTGTTAATTTTGCTTAGGTTTTATTTTCCTCTGGGTCTCGGATGCCCTAAAGACAGAGCTGCACTGGCGCCAGTCACCAGGGCTGTCAATCTGGCCTGTCTGCCAGCACAGAATTCACACGGAAAATGCATGAAGGACAGTCTAGTGGTTGGGGCACTAGCCAAGATTCAATTTCCTGCTCTGCCACAGATTTCCAGTGTGACCTTGGGCAAGTCACTTATGCCCAGATCTGCAAAGGTATTTAGGTGCCTAACTTCCATTGATTTTAATGGGAGTTAGGAGCCTAAATACCTTTGAGGATCTGGGACTTAGTCTTTCTGTGCCCCAGTTCCCCATCTGAAAACTGGGGGTAATATCACTGCCCTACCGCATAGAGGGTTGTGAGGGTAAATACATAAAAGACTGTGAGGCACTTGGATACAACAGAGGTGGATGCCTCCTCAGTACCTAAGATAGACAGGAGAAAGGAGTTTAAAGAGTAAAACAAATGATTATCAACAGCTCAAAGCCCACAAGTCCAATACAATCTGTTTGCACAAGTGAAGGGTAAAATAACTGTCCCATAGATGGCAAAACTGGATGATGATGTGGTCAGAGCATTTAAGTCCCTTTGTGGATCTAGGTCTAACCTTTTTTCTCACATTTTTTTTTGCTGTGTTCCTTTTCCATTTCTAGGTATGGTACTACATATCAAGTGCTGGTACTGGGGTCCTGGGTCATGCTCCAGATTCTGTTGACTTCCTTCCCTAAGCGAGGGTGGATTTGGGAGAGTTAAAAGGAGTTTGGTTAGGCAGCTCTCTAATTATGCATGTGGGAAAAACTGTTGTGTGATTAGTTAACATTTAGATTTACAGATATCCCTTTCCTTTAACAAGTTTCTTTGCACATATTTAGAAACAGCTCTCTCTCTCTCTTTTGCAGTTTAACTTTTCTACTACATTTAGTTGCAGTTCTTTGACATTTCTAGGGATGGCACTACTTATCAGACACTGGTTCAGGAGTTCAGGGCAGAGCCATAACTAGGTATTTTTGCACCCGAGGCAAAAATATAAAATTGCCCTCTCCTCCAGGGCTGGTTTCATGGTGGCAATTCGGCGGCGGGTCCCACAGACCCTCTCGGAGGGAAGGGCCTGCAGCCGAATTGCCGCCAAAGAATGAATGAAGCGGCGGCGGTAGAGCCTGTGATTTTGGGGGGTCTAACTCATGATTTTTGACTGTTTGGGCTGATAATGTTGCTTCCAAGGTGGTCTTTGGTTCCAATCCAGAGAGGGACACTCAGGTTAAGAGAGGAAGGAGGCGCTGAATATCAGCAGTGGCCACTAGGGATCAGCATGTGTCCTGAGAATGCTGGGAGTTAAGGTCTGCAGGGCAGGATCAGGGGTGGCAGGATTGCATACATTTTGGTGGTGCCGAGAACCCACCCCCACCCAAACTCCACCTCCACACACCCCCAAGGTTCTGGGAGGGAGTTTGAGTGAGGGAGGAGGTCTGGGGTGCAGGCCCTAGGCTGGAGCAGGGGTTTGGGGTGCAGGCTCTGGGATGGAGTTTGAGGATGGGAGGGGAGCGGAGAGAGGTGGTGCAGGTTCTGAGAGGGAGTTTGGGGATGGGAGGGGTGCAGAGGGATGGGGTGCAGGGGTGAGGGCTGTGGGTTGTGGCTGCAGATGAGGAGTTTGGAGTGTGGGAGGGGCTCGAGGTGAGGACTGTGGCTGGGACTGGCGATAAGGTGTTTGGGGTGTGGGAGAGGCTCAGAGCTGGGGCAGAGGGTTGAGGGTGCAGTGAGGGGGTGAAAGCTCTGACTGGGGGTGTGGGCTCTGGGGTGGGGCAGGGCTGGGGACAAGTTTGGGGTGCAGGCAGGCTGCTCCGGGACAGGGTCCAGAGAGGAGGACTCCCCCCAGGCCTTTCCCTGCTGGCCGCAGCAAGCTTTGGGGGAGGAGCCCCTCTTTCCTGCCCTCCCAGCAGCACACTCACCCCCACCACTGTCACTGCATGTGCTCCTAGGAACCTTCTTAGGTCCAGGAATCTCCATCGCCTCCCCTGTGGTGGGTGCCAGGGGTGCTGCGTGCGCCTCCTCCCCTGCTGTTGCCCCTGAGTGTAGCCTCACTGAGAGTGAGGGATGGGGCTGCCTCCTTGTCCAGCATGGGGCAGGAGCGGTGACTGTGGGCGGGGGGGAGGTCCCCTGTGCTGCTAGAGGGTCCCATTGAAAAATGAAAGGTTCTGAGGGGGAAGGGCAGGCTCAGAGTCAGTCTGCCCTGGCAGGGAATTGGGGGATACTAGGACTCTGTGGCAGCAGTTGCTACAGGGAGGCAACATGGAGCTGCTCTGCTCTGAGTCTAGGAAAGGGGGGGAGGAAGCAAGTCAAGCTTGGGGGACACTCAGGGGAGATGTGGGGGGGCTGCAGGTGGGGCCGAGGGGGAGATCACCCTGGTTATAAATATCTCTGTGCCAGCGGCTTTTTTTTTTTTCCCTCTCCACCACTTTCTGCGCCCTTCAGCTTTGTGGGCCTGAGGCAAGTGCCTCACTCGCCTCACCCTTGTTATGGCACTGGCTCCGGGCCATCAAAACCTTTCATTTTGATCATTTTGAAACATTTCATTTAGATTTTGACTTTTTAAAATGTTTACCTTTTGAAATATAAATTTGGAACCACGAAACTCAACTTTCCATTTTGAAAATGTCAATTTATTGTTTGGAAATTGTTTGAATCAGGAGATTTGTTGAAACCGGCCCTTTCCCACAAACTGTTTTGGTTTCGATAAGCCAGCATTTTCCAAAGAAAAAAATATGTTGTTGTGTTGAGAATTCCTGACCAGCTATAGTTACACCCAGACAATGTATGTGTAAGATGCTACTGTTCTAATTTGCTAATTTCAAACTCACTTTGCACAGGGAAATTAAGACACAAGGTACAGGGCAATGGAGCATAATCTTGGGCTATAGAAATTCTCAGTGCAAGGTGTTCTATTATTAATACTGATATGACCATAATGCCTAGGAAGCCTAGCCATGGACCAGTATCCCATTGTGCTAGGTGTTGTACAAACAGAACAAAAAGGTGCTCCCTGCCCGCAAAGAACTTACAGTCTGTGCCTAAGATGAGACAACACAGACAAAAGTACAAGGAAACACTGAGGCTATTGACATGGATGGTCTGTTTCTTAGTGCGCTAGTGCAGAGTACATGTAAAATACAACCAGCCTGATTTGATAGCATTTTATACTAACTTTGCACTACTGAAAAAGATTGTATAAGATGCAGGGCAAGAGAGAGAGTCAGATATTATCATCCTTATTCCGTCCTTGCTAATAAGAGAATACAACCTGGAACTGAATGGAGCCATGAGGCAAGGGAATTAAAAGATCCATGTACCTTTGTTGCAAAAGAATTGTCATCCACCCATGACTGATCAGACATCTACGTCACGTGCTGTACCAGTTAATAAACATGCACAGCTATTCCTGTCCCGTGCTGCCAACGTTCTATCAATTGGATTTTTATTGCTGTATGTTATTTGATCAATCCAGGATCTGAGCAGTATTTGTTCACCGCATGTGATTATCATCTAGTTTGTTTCTCATCAAATATTATTCCGGCACTAAAGGGAATTGAACTTAAAGGCAAATATCTCACCTTCTTTCTCCTCCCCCCCTCCCCCTTGAAATTTCATTATGTCGTGTTTACCTTGGATGACAAGATGCTGCGTACAGAGTATGAGAAGTTTTCCAGCCACACCTGCAACCTGCTCTCGCATTCTGTCATCAGGGAGAATGAAAATGTATTTGGCTATGCAGATTTCTGTTGTTTACAAGACAAAGGGTCAGGCTGCAGAACAACAAAATGGTGCAAAGGGCCAGATGCTGCTTCTAGTTAAACCGGAGTAACTCCACTGAAACATTGAGTAGACTGACCAGTGATGTGTTATGGGTTTGAAGGTAACCTTGAAAACATGAACTGATGTGATGATGCAGACCTGAATTTTCAGGCAGCCTGAAACAATAACCTTTATATGCCCCATTCATCCCAACACAGTGTTGACACAGATGCTTAATGAAGATCATTTAAATGTACGGCCTCTATTTATCTCCCCCGCCTTGCTGATGTCCCCAATACCTGCTTAATTTCCCCAGTACTAATTTCTCCCTACTGTTACTCACACTTTCTTGTCAATGTCTGTAATAGGCCACTTTCTTACCACCTGAAAAGTTATTTTTCCTCCTTTGGTATCCTGCTGTTAATTGATTTATCTTGTTAGCCTGACCTCATCCTTAGTAAAACAATTCCTATCCTTTCATGTATTTATACCTGCTCCTGTGTTTTTCACTTCATGCATCCAGTGAAGTGGGTTCTAGCCCACATAAGCTTGTGCCCAAATCAATTTGTTAGTCTCTAAGGTGCCGCAAGGACTTCTCGTGGGTGGTGGTGGGGGTTTGTTTCTTTTTTTTTGTCTTCAGATAGCACTTTAAATACACTTATGATGATGAGATCAGAATCTGGCCCTATGTCTCTCTCTCTAATGGGTCTGAGAGCAGACGATGGAAGTGTCAGATTCATCTCTAGTTTTAAAACAATTGATTTCAGTCTACGATAGCCTAGAATCCATTGAGAGAGTGCCTCTTGGCAAAAGCTGGGCAGAACTTATCCAAGCTAGCCTGAATCTAGCTAGTGCAGGTAACAATAGTAGCAAAGATAGTGTAGCATGGGATTCAAGCCTGGCTTGGACCCTTGCTATGTGCTTGGCTAACTAGCCCACCCACACTTAAGTCCATGCTGTGCTGTCTTCACTGTCTGCTATCGCTACCTAAGCTAGCTGGATTCAAGCTAGCTTGGGTAGGCTGTCCTAAGAGGCATTTGTATGTGGGGCCAGTGTTTTGCTCTGGTGTTTACTTTTGCTTTTCATAGTTTGCTGGCAGCTGTGAGCCTTCTCGCAGTCTGGAGGAAACTGATCAAGCAGAGAAATGCTCAGAGTTCCTATCCTTCCTCTTGGAAACTGAAAACCACAAGGAGATCTAACCCAAGCGGTTATTTATGCAGCAGGTGGAATGTTCCCTACCCCGCTCCCCCGCTCTGTGCCCCCCCCCACTTCTAAAAATGTCCCTTTCCAAGTATCTGTTTAACAAGCTCTATGTAGAGAAGTTTAAGCTGATCTGTGCTCCTGGGTCCACCTTGCAAATGAGATGAACAGTCACTTGATGAAAGAAATTGTATTAGATCAATACGATGATAATTCCTCCTTTCCCTAGAACAAATAGAAGGCACGGAGGTTTGACGTACTGTTAATACCCAGCAAAAGGCCAGGGAGGAGTAGAATCCTGTTAGCTCACCAAATAATGGCACAGGTCTCGAGTGATATGTATGTGAATGTAAAGAATGTCTGTAGCAATAGGAGGTAGAGCAAAATGTTCCCGCAAGAATATCCCTTTTTCTGATCTCAGATTCTGGGAAAAAACTGATCACTTATAGCAGGTAAGGAAGGAATTACTCCCTTAAGGAAGCAGTGTAGAAAACATGACTTCTTTGTCTTTTTTTCTGAAGCATAAGGCTTTGGCTACTTTTAGAGGCCAGATACTGGCCTAGATGGCACAATGGTCTGATCTGATTTGTTTGTTTGTTTATTTATTAGTTGTATTACTGTAGCACCTAAGAGCTCTAGTCATATTCTGGGACTCCATGGTGCTCGGTGCTGCACAAACATAGAACAAAGAGCCAGTTCCCGTCCCCAAAGAGATTACAATCTAAGGGTATGGCTACACTTGCACTTAGCTCTTTGAAGTTTTGAATGTGGTCGCAGCGCCAGCACTGCATGTACTCCACATCCTCTACGGGTGTAGCTTGCAGTGCTGGGAGCTGCACTCCCAGCGCTCCAGCACTGTTCACACTGAGGCTTTACAGCGCTGTATCTTGCAGCGCTCAGAGGGATGGTTTTTTTCACACCCTTGAACTCGAAAGTTGCAGCGCTGTAAAGCGCCAGTGTAGCCATGGCCTAAGTAAGACCAGAGACAACAGATGGGTGCAGTGTTGTTGTTGTCATGTGGGTCCCTAGATATGAGAGAGGGAGGGTGGATGAAGTAATATCTTTTATTGAACTAAGTTCTGTTGGTGGAAGAGATGAGTTTTGAAACTCCACAGAGCTCTTTTTGAGGTCTGGGAAGGGTAATCAGAGTGTCACAGCTAAATACAAGGTGGAACAGATTATTAAAAGCAATGTTTGCCCATGGGTGATCACATGGTTTTTGTCTTTTATCACTTTTCAGAGAATGATCACTCCCCGTATCTGACCTCTGTCCTCATTCTCCACGAAAACCTGGACAATAGCTTCAAAAGATGAGCCTGGGAGCTTAAATACATAACTCTGCTTAACACCAAAAATCAGGAACTCAACAGAGACACTGGTTTTATGTCTCATTACAGCAATCCATAACCCACTAACTCTCCTTTGTACTATGACTATAGAGGTGTTAATTGCCTACTTCATTTCGAATGGTGTCTTGCAAAATGTGTTAATTCTTTAGTTTAACAATCTGTTCCACCTTATATTTAGCTGTGACACACACATTCTTTCTCATGTACTTCCTCTATTAGCAACCCTATGAAGCCATCCCAGCCGAGATGCGGCTATAGTAGTTCAAAGTAGATTCTTCAGAGACCCACAGACAAAGGAAAGACTCAGGGCTATCCTCCTGATCCAGCAAACGGACAGGACCCTTGGTTCATGTAGGGCCCCAATCCTTAGGGAATGATTGGAAGGAGTTGGCCTACTGAGACTGTGTGCTTGTTCTAAGCTAAACTTGTAACCACAGTATCACTGTACTTGGCACTGGTTTGACTGCAGCTGGAATCCTGTGTCCAGTTCTGGCACCCACAATTTGAGGAAGAGGTTGATAAATTGAAGAGGGTTCAGAGAAGAGCCACAAGAATGATTAAAGGGTTAAAACACATGTCCTATAGTGATAGACTCCAAGGAGGTCAATCCTATTTAGTTTAGCAAAGAGAAGGTTAAAGAGTGACTTAATCACAGTCTATCAGTACCTGCATGGGGGATAAATAATAATGGGCTCCTCAATCTAGCAGAGGAAGGTATAACATGATCCAATGGCTAGAGATTGGAGCTAGACAAATTCAGACTGGAAACAAGGTGTACATTCTTAACAATGAGAGTAATTAACCATTGGAACCAATTTATCCAGGGTCGTGGGGGATTCTCCATCACTGATCATTTGTAAATCAAGATTGGATGTTTTTCTAAAAGAGGTACTCTAGGACTTATTTTGGGGAAGGTTTCTTGCCGGTTTTGCTCAGGAGATCAGTCTAGAGGCTGTCTATAGGCTAGTGGTTCCTTCCCGTGCAAACCTATCAGATGGTTTCTTTAGAGAGACAAGGTGGGTGAGGTGTGATAGCTTTTATTAGACCAACTTTTGTGGGTGAAAGAGACAACCTTAATCCTGCCCCGAATGTGCCCCTCTCAGGATATGAGGGGCCTAAGGCTAATGGGAGGGAAGAGCCTAAGTATGAATTACATATTGCAAAAAAAAGTATGAAGTCATTGGACGTTTTATCTACATACGTTATTTACATTTTATTTATGTAAAATTAACAAGTTTACTCAACTCTCAATGCTTCAAAGAAACCATTCCCCCCGCTTCTCCCCGCCTCCAGCTTTAGCTGTGGCAAAGTCATGAATGTCATTGTAATTCAAAGACCTGAAGATTTCATTCTCAGTGCTCAAGAGGGACAAAGCACTGAGTGCTCTTGAGTTAGGGTGACAAGATGTCCCAATTTTATAGGGACAGTCCCGATATTTGGGGCTTTTTCTTATATAGATGTCTATTACTCCCCCCTCCCCTGCCACACACACATACACCATCCTGATTTTTCACTCTTGCTATCTGGTCACCCTATCTTGAGTTGTGGTGGATCGAGGACATATTTGACCCTAGTGAGAAGAGAGCAGGAACATTCTCCACTACAGTTGTGATCGTTAGTGACAAATGCAGCTGCAAGGCAGTTTTCACATTTGGGAAACAGTCTATCACATTGGGCTCAGTGATAACTTGGTGCATCCAAATAGATTTGCCTTTGTCATCTTTTCTCTCTATCTCTGAGGGTGATATGAATTCAACAAATTGAAGAAATTCTTTAGTAAAATCTACTGGGAGATTGTCTGGGTACTTCTGACACAGACGTTTGATACCTTCACCGACTTCGGAACTTGAAAAATTATGTGAAATTGTCACTACTATAAAGGTTTTGTCGAAATTTTTGTAAGCCTCAATCTGATGTTCTAATGAACTCTTCAGCTGGTCAGTGATGGTGATGAAGGTATTAACTCTGAAGGCGTCCTTGTCACTAAATGAGTGGGCAGTTGCATTGTTGCATGTCTTCTGTGGTTTGCGGCATTTGGCTGACTTGTACTCATGGGTAGCAGTCCTTGCAGCCCCCTGAATTTCATACTCATCAAAACTTTCCTGCATTTGTTGAAGAACAGTTCCAAGACTCCTTGTTAGGTTTACAGGAGTGGAAAGGTCAATTTGAGCACTTTGCAAGCTTAGACTGCACTTGCTGAATGGCTGAAGTAGATCATTCTAGACCTCATACAAAATACCAGTTTCCAAACTGCACTCAGGATCTTCACATGTTTTTTTGTTGCTGATTTTTGAGATTCATCATCCTTGATGCTCTCTAGCATATAGTAGTTCAAACTAGATTCTCCAGAGACCCCAGACAAAAGACTCCAGGTCAGAGGTGCCGGCTCCGGGACTGGAGCACCCACGGGGAAAAATTGGGAGCCAAGCTCCCTGCCTCGCCCCCTGTGCCCCAGCTCAGCTCACCTATGCTTCCTCCCCTGAGCGTGCTGCATGCCAGTTTCTCCTCCCAGTGCTTGCTGCCACAAAACAGCTGTTTCGCAGTGTAACAAGCTCTGGGAAGGAGTGGGGAGGAGCAGGAACGCAACACACTAAGGGGAGGAGGTGGGTAAGAGGCAGAGCTGGGATGGAGATTTGGGGAAGGGGTTGGAATGGGGACAGGGAGAGGGCGGGGACTTTGGGGAAGGAGTTGGAATGGGGCCAGGGCAGGGGTGGAGTCACGGCAGGGCTGAGGTGGGGGAGTCAAGCTCCCACCAGCACCAGCAGAAGTTGGCGCTTATGCTCTGGGTCATCTTCCCGGTCCAGCAAGCGGACAGGACCCTTGATTCATGCAGGGCCCCAATCCTTAGGGAATTATTTGACGGACTTGGCCTAGAACAGTTTGGCCCGGCAGATGATAAATCTCCAGAGTTCCTAAAGGAACAAACCTCTTTTGCTCCTGACAAGCCACCTTACCTCTCTGTGCCTAACTTTGCACTCACGGACCTTCTGTAAAATGGAGGTAATTACATTGTTTTTTATCTCCTGGTGGAGAAGAGGAGGTCTGCAAAGCTTAAAGAATGTGCAAGACCTTTGACTGAATAACACCAGGTGATATTTCTCAGCTACTCTGGATGGCAAAATCAGATAAGCTTCAGTCCTCTCCTGCATGTACCTTATGACTGACAATGGCCTGGACATTTGAACTGAGAGACAAGTGACTAGTACATGCCAGAAACTCTATTTCAACATGAAAATTCATTTTTGAAATGAGGATTCCACATCCCCCACTCCTTGTATATGGCAACATCTAGAAGAAAACAAATAAGAGACATATTGGCACAGATCCTGGCAGCTTCAGCACTCTAAGTCTCTAAAAAGGATTAATATTATCTTCCTGGCATAAAGGGCCTGAGAATACCACATTCTGTTTGTTTCAAACCCAGCTGAAAAACAAAATCGCTCAAGGGGAAAGTCTGGCATTGTCTCCTGCACTGAAGTGCACCACTCACTCAAATTAGGAGTGGCTCCTTCTGAAGTGTGATCAGCCATTAAGTCTGGTGGTTACAACTAGCAGCTGAGAGTCAGGGACTTCTGGGTTCTGCTCCCAGCTTTGTGACCTTGACTAGTTCTTTGGGTCTGATTCCCAGTTTCCCCCCTTCTCTTTTTTAGACACCTGTGTGCTTCCCATATTCTGGAGCAGCTCAAGGCTGCTCTAGCTTACGCTTTGTTTTCCATGTCCCCTGAAAGGTAGAGAATAGCCAGAGAGAAGTGCAGTGCACTGGACCATGTCCCCAGTGCATCCCTTATACTGGAGCTAGGAACAGAACTGGGGTAGAACCTTTGTCAGCTCCACACTGGCTGGGGGAGGCCCCCTGCACAGGTCATATATATGGGCAGTCTTTGGGGGATATTCTGAGATCCTCAAATGTCTATAGCTTCCTTCATCTCAAGTCAACTGCCATGATTGCTGTGCAAAGCTCACAAAAGGAGATGCGCCCTCCACCCCAGAATCCCAGGAGCTCTTACCCTTGTCTCAAGGCTTATTTACATGAGTAATTATTCTGCTAGAGCTCTGCCAGTCAATTTCCCCATGTAGGCAAGCTCTTGTCAAATGAGACCTTCCATTCTCCCCAAGGGCAGTGACAGAGAGCCTTTGGTGCCTCCACCCAAACCGTATGTACCAGGCTCACATTAGCACCTTGGTTATAGATTCCTACTGCATGTTTCAGAACACTGGAGTCCTGCCAGTGTTTCACGGGAAGATGGTTAACCTGGCATAGAAGTATATCTTTTACTCTTTTGCCAGGAGGTACCTAAGAGCTTCAGCAATCTGCTTAAATCCTGATACTTTTTTGAAGACTGCAATACCCAAGGCAAAGCATCCAGACGAGGAAGATAGAAGGAAAATTGATTTACCATGAACTATTGCACTGAAAGAGGTGGCTGGGTATCATGAGATGTTAGAAACACCAAGTAAGGGTAGTCATGGGGGTTAAGGCACTTGGGAGATCTGTGCTCAGTTCCCAGACCAGGTTTCCTGTGTGGCATGTGTATAAACTACTTAATCTATCATTGCCTCAGTTTCTCATATGTAAAATGGAGCTAATGATGCTTTCTTTCGCCCACTCTGTGCTTGTCTATTGAAAATGCAAGCTTTTCCGTGCTCGTCTATTTAGTCCCTGCTAGGAAGAGTTGCATTCTATCTCATTATGTATTTGTACAGTGCCTTGCACGATGGTGCCCAATCTCACGTGTAGGTGCAAATGTAAAGCAAATGATGACAATCATACAGATGCATAATTCATTTTTGTGGCATGTTTTACAGTTTAGTCTAATTGGAATTTCCGAATGAAGTATAGCGTCTGTGAACCTGCCGCAGAGAGTCAAACTGCCCGAGTCCGTTAACAAGATAAATAAATTTTCTAATTAATGTGCCTAGCCTCTCTATTCAACTACAGTTTAAACTGATTTGATTAATCACCACTGAGGCTTCAACAAGTGGATCTAACAATTAGACTCTGGAAATGACCTAAATTGTCAACCAAACCCTGTTGTGAGAATTTGACTTCCTGAGAAGTGGGCTTGTATCTTCATAAGGTCAGTTTTTCAAGTGTGTGGCACCCACAAATGAGGCCAGATTCCCAAAAAAGCTCAGCATGTTGGGTGTGGAGCTCGTTTGAAAATATGATGCCTATTGTGGGTGCGGGGGACTTTAGAGAATTTGGCCTTTATTTTGGTGCCTAAACGGTGCTGAACTTTTGTAAATCTGGTCCACAGTGCTGCAGAACTCCGCGAGCTAGAAAGGAACAAGGCAGTAACAACAGCTGTGGCCCCAGTAACCTCCGACTCCATCTCCCAGCATAGTTATCATTGATGTTTGTTACTAGGTTGTTTCTCCTTTACAAACTGGAGAACACTGTGGCATTGTAAGAGGCTGAATTTCAAAGGGCTGCTGGCCATGTTGATTGTGTCGACAGAACACAAGCTGTAATCAAAATAAGTTACTTAGAGCAAGAGCACATTTTTTTTTTTTTTTTGTCCAGGGTAATTTTGTATATTGTAGCTCTTGGTTCTGTTCCATTGCTGTGCTGTGCAGATTGCATTGTTTGGGGCTTGCAACTTTTTGGTTTTGCTGATCTTGCTTTATTGCTTGGATACTGTGTGCGGGTGCTGTATGAATCTTTCTAATTTGGATATACCTGCATGCTTCTCAGAGCTAAAAGGCTTTCCTTATGCTCTTCATCAGGGTACTGGACTAGAGGATGATGATGATGATAATTCCTAGCCCTTATATATAGATTCCACGGTCCGTGACGAGTTTTTCGTCGCCATGAATTTGGATCTTTTGTGTGCTTTTACCCTATACTATACAGATTTCATGGGGGAGACCAGCATTTCTCAAATTGGGGGTCCTGACCCAAAAGTGAGTTACAGGGGGGTTACAAGGTTATTTTGGGGGGTGTTGTGGTATTGCCACACTTACTTCTGCGCTGCCTTCAGAGCTGGGCAGCAGGAGAACGGTGGCTGTTGACTGGGCACCCAGCTCTGAGGGCAGCACCCTGCCAGCGGCAGCACTGGGGTAAAGGTGGCAATACCATACCATGCCACCCTTACTTCTGCACTGCTGCCATCAGAGCTAGGCAGCTGAAGAGTGGTGGCTGCTGACTGAGGGCCCAGCTGTGCAGGCAGTAGCACAGAAGGATGGCAATACCGTACCAGGCCAGCCTTCTGCACTGCTGCTGGCGGTGGCTCTGCCTTCAGAGCTGGGATCCTGGCCTCCAGCTGCCCAGCTCTGAAGGCAGCACTGCCACCAGCGGCAGCGCAGAAGTAAGAGTAGCAGTACCGCAACACCCCCCCACACACAATAACCTTGTGATCCCCCTCCCCAACTCCTTTTTAGGTCAGGACCCCTACAATTACAACACTGTGAAATTTCAGATTTAAATAGCTGAAATAATGAAATTTATGATTTAAAAAATCCTATGACTGTGAAATTGACCAAATGGGCTGTAAATTTGTAGGGCCCTACTTATATAGCACTTTTCATCAGTAGATCTCACCGTGCTTTGCAAAGGCTCTTAGTATCATCCCATTTTGCAGATGGGGAAGCTGAGGCACAGAACAAGGATGTGACTTGTCCAAGGTCACCCAGCAGGCCAGTGGCTGGCACCAGAAATAGAACCCAGGGCTCCTGAATCCTAGTTCAGTGCTCTATCCACTGGGTGAGAGTACTGGTCTCATCCATTATGGCATTTCTTATATCTCTTCATTTCTCTGAATACAGTTTCCTACATAGCACAGAACTGCTGTTCAATCGCCCTATGTTGGCCCTAATGCTCCTAGTTTAAGGAGCATGGCTGGAGCATGCTGCACTTACATTCATAGATTCCCAGGCTGGAAGCAACCACTGTGATCATCTAGTCTGACCTCCTGTTCAATACGGGCCATAGAACTTCCCTAAAATGATCCCTAGAGCAGATTTTACAGAAAGTGTCCAATTTTGATTTAAAAATGATCAGAGATGGAGGATCCACCACGACCTGGGTAAATTGTAGCAATGGCTAATCATTCTCACTGTTAAAAAATCTACACTTTATTTCCAGTCTGTATTTGTCTAGCTTCAACTTCCAGCCGTTAGATCGTGTTAGACCTGTGTCTGCTAGATTGAAGAGCCCATTATGAAATATGACTCCCCTCATCTATACTTATAGACTGTCAACAAGTCCCCCTTTAACCTTCTCTTCATTAAATTCAGGCAGCTCAATATATTCAGCTTATCACTGTAGGATATGTTTTCTAATCCTTCTCATGGCTCTGCTCTGAACCCTCTCCAATTTATCAACATCCTCCTTGAATTGTGGGCACTAGAACTGGACACAGCATTCCAAACACAGAGGTAAAATAATCTTTCTACTCCTACTCGAAATCCTCCTGTTTATGCAACTTAGGATCACATTAGCTCTTTTGAGCACAGCATCACATTGGGAGCTCATGTTCAGCTGATTATCCACCACGACCCCCAAGTCTTGTTCAGAGTCACTGCTTCTCAGGATAGAGTCCCCCAGCCTGTAAGTATGGCCGACGTTCCTTGTTCCTCCCTTGTATACGTTTACATTTAGTAGTTCTAAAACACGTATTGTTTGCCTGAGCCCAAGTGATCCAAATTGTTCTGAAGCAGTGACCTGTGCTCTTCATTATTTACCACTCTCCCAATTTTTGCGTCAGTTGCCAACTTCATCAGTGATGCTTTTTATGTTTTTCTTCCAGGTTATTAATAAAAATGTTAAACAGAGTAAGGCCCAGTCCCACTAGGAACACCCTCTTGATGACAATTCCCCATTTAAAATTCCTTTTTGAAACCTATCCATTAGCCAGCTTTTAATCCGTTTAATGTGTGCCATGTTAACTTTATATTCTTCTAGTTTTTAAATCAAAATATCATGTGGTGCCAAATCAAACACCTTATAGAAGTATAAGTATATTACATCAACACTGTTACCTTCAAACCTTCCATTAGGACAGCTGTAGGGGTTGTTGCTGCAAGCACATGCATTAGGATAGGCCAATGGTTGGGCCATTAGCCTGGGATTTGGGAGACCTGGCTTCAAGTCCCTGCTCTGCCACAGACTCCCTGTGTGACCTTGGGCAAGTCACTTAGTCTTTCTGCAGTAGGGAGATAATAGAGAAGTGCTATCTCATTGAGGAGTTGGGAGGATAAATGGTATTAAAAATTGTGAGGCTCTCAGATACAACAGCAATGAGCACCAGATAAGTACCTTAGCTAATTTACTCTGGAGGCCCCTGAACAGACTGATTAGCCCAAAGGTGATTAAAGAAACATTTGACCCTCCCTCCCACCTTCTGGTCCTATGATCATAAATGAAACAGTTTCCCATAATGCTTTGTTACCCTTCTGCTAGAGTAAGCAAGTTGGGCTTCATAAACCTGACACTGAAAATGTGCAGAAGGTCCCAGGAAGACTTTTTAAAGTTTTCTACTCTGATTTTCTTCTTGGGCTGGAGATTGGTGTTCTGTTGACAATTGATGTGTTTCCTTTGTAGTGAGATGTGTTTGGAAATGCCTCTGTAGCAATCCTTTGTTGATTTATTCTCTTTGTCCACCTTCATGCCGTGATGTGCCACAGAAAAGGCAAGCAGCCTATTTCCACCTTGATTTCTTTAGTAAAAGAGAGAAAAATAATCTGCTGAAGTTTTTGTGAAGTCATGCACTGTAATTTCCCATGGGAAGATAGTGCAAGTGGAAATCTGTAGTTTGCCATTTCTGCAAAGTACCTTTCTTCTTTTCTTAGATGTACATAGTAGAGACTGTATGTCAGAATTATGGTTGGGACGTTTACACTGCTTAGCTACTCCTGCACTGTATAGGCTGAGTGCTGCAAGGTGGTGAATGCTCCAGCCCCCATATAGTGAAGCATTTAACCACTTTAAGCATCTGTCCCAAAAACAAGTATAACCCATTGTGGAATGTGTCAATCCACAGAGGATGTGAATTGTTGTGGCTACCAGCTCTGGAACCCGGGTGCTTTAGCTCAGTCTGTAGCCCTGATTCAATCCCCAGAGTCAGACAAGATGTTGGACATCACACAGGTGCAAAAAAATTGAATGCAAAATTGAGGCTGCAAAATTGGAGGCTGTGTTTCAAAATCAGGTCCATGGAATGCAGAATTTTCAAAATCTGTATTTTGGCTAGCGAGAGCATAAGGCTAGACCCTCTTTGAAGAGTATCTCTTCCAGCACCATGAATAGGGTGACCAGATGTCCCGATTTTTATAGGGACCATCCCAATATTCAGGGCTTTGTCTTTTATAGGCACCTATTGCCTCCCCCACCCCATCCTGATTTTCCACACTTGCTAGCTGGTCACCCTAACCATGAATAATCTGACTTGGATGTGTGAAAACCTCATAAATGGATGAATTCTGTCCCCTGATTTGTATGTTCCTTGTCAGACAGTGTCCTCTGTGTGAATTTCGATTGATGGAGGAGCTGGGATGGGGACAGATCACTTCTGCTCCAGGTACAGATTATCTGGTGGATGCTGTACATAAAACCTGCTTGAATGTGATCCTCTGCTTTCTCACTGTGTAAATGGCTGGGCCAGCTTCTGCAGAGCACTTCTGTCCCACTTAAGCCCTATTTTGAGGTCTAATGTAGAATTTAGATAGTGTATAAGCCTTGGGCTCGCCCTCTGCCCAAGGATCGATTTCACCTTATATTTGATCTCTTCCGGCCCGCCTGTGAGAGATGCTGAACACCTGCAGCTCTCATCGACTTCAGCTGGAGTTGTGGGTGCTTGGCGTCTCTCAAAATCAGGCCATGAGTGTTCAGACACACAACCTATTGGCTACCCTTCCCTGTTCACTCCATCAGGTTCTTCTAGTTGATCCTGCAGTGCAGTCATTGAGTGAAATCCATAGTTGTCAATGGCAAAGGGTTTTGGAAAAGATTGAAATCTTCATGCTTCCGAGCTTAAACCAGCCTCTAACTTTTGGGGGTCAGAGCAAACTTTCTAATAGGGTAGGTAATCCCATAATTCCCCATTACAGGGTTTCTTGCACTTTCCTGAGGCGGTAGTGGTCACTTTCAGAGCCAGGATATTGCTTTAGATGAAGGACTGATCGGCTCTATTATGTCTCTGTACTCTTTATGCCCCCTCAACTGTTAGCCCAACTGAGTAAACTGGTTCCCATCAGTCTGGTTTGCAAATGTTGATTTAGGTCAAAGAGAATTTTTTCTTGGCTCCCTTCAAGGGGGTGCTTGCCAAGTGTGTGGTTTATTGAATGCAAATGTTAGTCAACAGTTATGTTATCCAATGACAGCCCTTTTTTCACCGTGTTAAATGGTTTGGCAGAAACAAGTGTAAATATTATGTCAGCATTAGACACTATTTAATCCTGATAGATATGTTGGCAGTGGAGCCTGACTCTAATTGACAGATGTTAAATGATGTCTTCTGTTTCTGGTAGTGCCACAAATAGGAGTTCTGCAGTGTTAAGGCTAATTAAAAGTCCATGTCTCCAAGTCTGGGTGGGATTTTCTTTTATGTATTAATCAAGAGGAAATTTATCACAGCAAGAGTTTGCTTTGTCATTCCTACTGTTGTCATTAATGCTTTAACACTGGATTATGTGGATATTAAAACATTACAGCCCTTTTTTCTGTGTGTCCTTGTGCTTTGTGTTAAAGTATCAACCGGCAGCCTTACTGTCCCCTGTAGAAAAGCACGTGGGGGATTCAAGAGAAAAGAGTTGCAGAGGAGGAAAAATTATAAAGAACTCTAACATTCGTTGTCTAGGCAGGAGTCTGCCAACAAACTCTTAATGGCAGGAGTTGCAAAATAATCTGTGGGTTCCCTGCCTAATCAAATTGGGATATTAGTACTGCAAGTTGCCTCTCTGGATGTGAACGTGATCACAGTGGTGAGATGTTACCTCGGTTCCCAGAATCAGCTTTTGGAGAAAGTACTGCTGCCAGGTGTGTGTGCATACTTGCTCCTTGGAATGCTTGCAAAAATCCAACACCCAGGATAGGTAATACTTATACTACTTGACAAGCACAATCCTTTTATCTCAGAATCCCAAAGCTTTTGTGTGACCATTTTACAGATGAGAAAATTGAGGCATAGGGAGGCAAGGCCACCGAGTGAGTCATTGGCAAAGCAAGGAATAGATCCAGGTATTTTTAAAGGTACTTAGATGTCTACCAATGCAGATAGACATCTAGTGAAACTTAGGAAAGTGCCTACGCCCACTTAGCATCTGTCTGCATCATTAGCAGGGGCGGCTCCTGGCACCAGCATGCGAAGCGCGTACCTGGGGCGGCAAGCCACGAGGGGCGCTCTGCCAGTCGCCGCCAGGGCAGAAGGCAGGTTGCCTTCGGCGGCATGCCTATAGAGGGTCCGCTGGTCCCATGGCTTCCGGGGACCTCCCGCAGGTGTGCGGCTGAATCCGCAGGACCGGGGACCTCCCGCAGGCAAGCCGCCGAAGGCAGCCTGCCTGCCATGCTTGGGGCAGCAAAATACCTAGAGCCACCCCTGATCATTAGGTGCCTAAATACCTTTAAAAATCTAGCTCCTGGACCCCTAATCTTATGCTCAAATCACTAGATAGCCCCACCTCTCTTGTCAACTGCACATACGCAAAGCAAGTCCATCTAATACATGTGGTGGATTTGAGGTTTGCAAAAGCAACTTCTCAGACAAGAGTGGCAAATAGGATGGATCTTGTGTAAGGGATTAATAATAGGCTGAGAAGCCTTTCACCTCTAGGCCACTGGTTCTAATGCATCCCTGGGCAATGGAGACCAGAAGTTGTTACCAGCTGGTGTCAAGTGGTAGCTTGTGTGAAATGAATTGTGGTCTCCATCTGTTCAATTGCAAGATCAACATTGCAGTGGTGCCTGGTCTCTTTAGTGCTTTCAGCACTGGGGCTGAAGACTGAAATGAGCATTGAGAAAAAGCAGCCCTCTCAGCCTTAGAGGGTGGTCCCCCTTGATCAAATTCTGCCATCTTGATGGCTGGTTTGATAGCTTAGGTGAAAATGAGGATGGTGATTTCAGTCCAGTTCTATTACTTGGTCAGAAAAACCACCGCCACAAGTAGCCACAGAGGGACGTCTCAACAAAGCTTAGGTGTGGGCCTTGGATTCTAGACCATTCTCTCATCCCTCACTATATGCAGAAGCATCAGGGTATGAGGGCTAAATTTGTCCCATGTGAAACTGTTGGTTTCAAAAGGTTCCCTTATGTTGTCTTCTGTCCTGAAGAGGATACTTAAACTGGGTGCATAACACCTGATCATAAAGTAATTTAAAGATTTTTTTTAGGGGGCCCTATAAGGTCAAATTATATCTTCAGTTGCACCCCTCCATAAATCCATTGAAGCCAAGGACAATAGTCTCTCAACTTATCCCAATGCTATTGAGAGCAGAATTTGCCCCATTGTACCTGTTCCATGGATACAGGATTTCAGTCTCCAAGGCTATACTTTGTGCGCCTTTCACAACCAATTAAAATCACTGCTTTGAAAAGTATCAGAGGGGTAGCTGTGTTAGTCTGGATCTGTAAAAGCAGCAAAGAATCCTGTGGCACCTTATAGACTAACAGATGTATTAGAGCATGAACTTCGTGGGTGAATACCCACTTCGTCGGATGCATGCACAGGACTCTTTGCTGCTTTGAAAAAGTACCCCCCAGATAACCTAGCAGGGCCATGGATGGCTTCTAAGGAGCAGGTGTGTGTGCTTCCCTCCTGGCTTTATGGTTATCTTTCCTTACAGAGATTTAAATCCACTAAGTTAACAAATAAACAATAAGAAATAATGAATTAAAAAAATAACATTTTGAGGGAAGATTCATACCTCAGTTCAGCTTTGTCTGCACAAACTCCGACAAGTTATTCTAGAGACGCTTCTGCTCTTGCTTATGCTGGTGTAAATCAGGACTGTGTTCCAAAGAAATCAGTTGAGTTACACCAGTGTAAAATTGACATCTGCTCAGAGCCAAATCCCATAAGCCTGATTCTTTGCTGTCTGGCACCTTTTGCTGCTGTTTACACTTGCACTGCAAAATCAGAATGGTAGCAGTTTATACGTACTTTGCACTGGTGTAAATTAGGATATGAAGTGCAGGTCCATGGAGAAACACTACCATGTGGTGTGAACAGATTTTTCTTTTTTTTTAAAAAAAAATCCAAATGTTGAAACAAATTGTCCCAAATTCACATTGGATGTCCAATTACTCCATTGACTTTAATGCATGAAAGTGACCCGTTTTTGCTTTCTTGTCAGCTTGGAAGTAGTGGAAGATGGATGGAGAAAGTGACTCATCTGAAAGAAACACTTACTGCCTAGCTGTGGAATTTATGATAGAGGTTCCTGTGTGCTTTTGCTATTTTTTTTTTTATTTTTTTTTCTGTTTTGATGAAAGCACTGCTGATTGGCGCATGCAAAATACCTGACTAAAAAAGCTGAAAAGCACAGGACTTATTTCTGAGCTTCAAGGGTGAAATTCACCCCTGTACAGAGAGCCAGCACAAAGCCTCTCTTAAGCCTTCAAAGTAAGGCCTATGCGGGACATCAGTGGTGAGTAGCCATGGCTATGACCCCCTAGTCAGATGAATTTCATCCAAAGGCCCAAACCTTCAAAGACGCACATGCTTTAACTTTTAAACATTTAAGTGGGCCCTTTGAGTTCATGCAACTACTCTCCTGCACAAAGGTGAACACGTCCATAAGTGTTTGTCAGATGGGGGCCAACAAGTGTAAAAATAAAGAGCTGTGTCTCCTGTCTGGGAAGCAGGATGAGTGGGTTGGGAGTAAAGGGTTAAGCCAAATCGAAAATATTTAGAGTATATCTCTGCATATACTCAAATGATGAGATTATGGAAAAATGTGAAACCATAATAAGTTTTAGCTCGAATAAGCCCCTTACTGTATAAACTGTTGGTTGCTAGAGAGGCATCCATTTGCTGCTAACAAGTGAACGACATTAGCTTTCATGTAAGTCTGGAGTAGTAACTAAATGTGCGGGCGGGATTGTTCTCCTTCCTGCAAGGTGTGGTGGCTCCTGAGTAAATGAGAATTGAGGCTGCTCAGCACATGTCAGGATGTGCCATTCCTGGCTGGATTGGACCGGGTGCCCTTTTAACAGTAGGGTGGTAAGAAATGTTGGTAGCATTCAGTGTTAGCCTACTCTTAACAGTGATGGAGGGTGATCTGATACCTGCAAAACTGCTGCACCAGCTGCTCCTGACCATTGATTGTGTGCCGCTCACATTCGGCCTGATCCTGCACTAGTGACACATGCGAGTAATTATAGTTCTGGAGGCAGCCCTGTTGCCTTCAGTGGGACTTCTCACATATGTAATTACTACTCATAGGAGTAAGGTACTGGAGGAATAAGGGCTAAATTATGGCTTTGCGAGCTGGAGTCATGTTTCTGGAAATAGGACACAGACGCACCATGCGAGTGAAGGTATTATACCTATGAAAGGCAGAGTGAAGGATGCTTAGGTGGAGCTGTGCATCTGTGGCATCTTAAGATGCAGCATGAGCTCCCTTGCAGCCTGATCCAAATCCCACTGGGCTCTGAGGATAGACTGTGGAGCCTTTAAACGCTATTAGTTGTGCATCAGGGGCTGGCCCCCAGCCATGACCCTTAACCCACTAGATCCACTCCTGTTTCAGAGTGTTGAGTCATGCTGGCCAGTTGCCTTCCTCCCTTGCGTTCATGGCATGTGAGCGAGCCCCATTGCTACTCCCTGTAATAGTGCACTAGGAGAGGGAGTAAGGGATCCCAAGTTTGCACACATGCCCTGGCCTGGTGCGTTTGCCTGGCTGTAGCCAGATTCTGACCCCAAATACATGAACCTGAAACACACACAAAGGAGATTTTAAAAAACAACCCCCCAAACCAGAAACCCCACAGAGGCCCATTTCTAATACAGGCCTTTAAGTTTTTATTCCAAAGTACAATGCACACACATTGGAAAAATAGTATCAAAATATATATACAAAAATAACAACTGTTTGCACTGGACTGATTTCATAAAAATAAAAAGAGTGGGCAGTTCAGAGAAAGTTTTGTTATAGGTTACAATTGAAGAGCTGGGATACGTGAAATATCCAAGTGGATGTTCAGTTACCATGACGACTAAAGAACAGTGGATAAAATCCATTGTTGCCCTACAGATGGGGCCCAATTCCCCACTGCCCTATGATTTACACCTGGGCAAAATGGGTGAGCCACTCTCTATGGTGCATAGTCTTATACTTTATCCCCTTTAAGGGCCAGGGTGTCTGGGGCTGGCCAGCCCTGTTCAGTTATCAGACCCAGCTGGGAAGGGGGAAGGTGATCCTTATGAAAAGGCTGAGAAAACTGCTGAGGAGAGCTGTTGTGGGCCCTGAAGGGAAGGGTGAGTCCTCCTTTCCCCCCAGAGAGGCAAGGGGAAAGTCTATGGGAGTTACAGCACAGGATGGGCAGAGGAACTGCTTTTGGTTTTGATATTTTGCCTATATTTTACCTGCAGGGGAGAGACTTGAGTGTGGCAGTGAGTCCTTCCTGAGGAGGTCAGGAAATCAAAACTGAAGGGAAGGGAAACTGAGGCAGCAGAGAGCTTGAAGCCAGAGCAGGTAGGTGACACTACTACATTTACACTGGTGTGACTAAGAAGTAAGTTCATGGAGATGAGTGGAGTTAGACCAATATAAGTGAGATAAGAATCTGACCGTATCATTCTAATTAGGCAACATTTTACACCCACTTTCACTGATTTAAATGACCACACAAGGTGCAGGGCAACAGAGAATGAGGAGCTTTGCATCAGTGAAAAATAGGTATGTAAAGCTACCAGATCAGCATGGTAAATGTTTTGCACCCATTTTGCACTGGTGTCAATGATGGCACAAGGTGCAAGTCATGCCCACTTGGGCCCAAACGTGCCTGTGGATTTCTGTATTCGGTGCTTGCTCCCGCAGCTATTTCTCCTTTGAGTAATCCTATCCCATTGATGTTAGTGGGGCTCCTCAAGTGAGTCAGGGCCCCAGGATAGGGCCTTAAGGAATCTTTTGTTCAAAGTACTGTACGATCACTTCTTTTGGAAAGTGGATAAGCAGCGTGCTTGAGTTTGAAACATATTGTAACAGAGCAGAGATGACCTTCTACTCTTAATGCTGACTGAGAGAAAAGACTGAATCCTTTCAGAATGAATAGGTTCTAAATAAAGAACAAGCTGGAAGAAAAACGTTATCTGGAGATACTAGAAGTTACATTCCGACTAGTTAGAAAACAGGCAGTTATCCTTTCATGTATTTCCAATAATTTACACAGTGGCAGTGACCATAAATTTGTGGCATTGGTGAATTGTTCACCTTAATGGGTTTGATCCTGTAAACTATTCCTCCCGTAAGTAATCCTGGCTCACAATAGGAGTCTCTTGGCCTTCTGCAGGTCTCCTGGCTTGAGTAAGGATACTTGTGAGTGTGCCGATTGCAGATCTATTGTGCTGGGGGGAGGAGGGAGACAAAGATCAATTTTCAAAGATATTTTCATGAAAAATAAGGTTTCTAAAAATTCCCCAAACCTGAAGATGAGCTCTGTGTAATCTTGAAAGCTTATCTCTTTCCCCAATAGAAGCTGGTATATTACTTCATTTCCCCGCATCCTTTGTCTCTGAAAAGAAATTTTTACAGTTCCCAGTCCGGTAGCAATCACTCCAACGATATGCAGCCCCAACTGCCTTGAGGAGAAGGGAGGGAAATTAGGCCTTTGGCTTTTTGTGGTTTGTGGGGGGTTTAATTCTCTTTAGGAGGTGCTCAGATACTGCAATGAGGGGCATCATTATAAAGAACTGGATAGATTAAAAAAAAACCCACATATGCTCAGAGGGCATAAATTGCCATAGTTCTAATAACATCAATAGAACTATGGTGATTTGTACTAGCTGAGAAATTGGTCCACTGAAATGATAAATGATCTAACATAATTTCTCCCCCTCAATTTTTATTTCATTTCTATTTTAAAACATTTCTTTTCTCCACAGTAGATGTTGCCTCAAACCTTATGTACAGGCAGGCATTTCCTTTGCTCCTAAAAACCATCACTGCTACTTTGAACAGACTGAGGTGAAAATATTGCTATTCACTAACCACCAGGCATAAAAGCTTTATCCCATGTTTCCCTTGTATACTGCAAAGTACTGAATTTTCTCACTTCCCACTATAGAAGATAGGATCAGAAGGTGCTCTACAGCATCAAGCTAGTACAGTATGTATCAAATGGAAGCAGGAATCACCTCTGTTAGTCTGTTCAAATGGTGAGTGTGATTAACAACAATAAGATCATTTAACTCTGTGATCATAAGAACATTTTACAGCAATACTGAGCCAGTGAGCCTCTTCTAAAGCACTAGGCTGCTTTGTCTCATCTAATTTTACAAACAAAATTGCTTCTCTTTAAACTGTTAGGAAGGCTGGAAACTTAAAATTATTCTATTAAATAGCCTATATGTTAATATTCAAACAGCATCAATGCAGTGCTATGCAAAACAGATCTGTTGTGATACTTACTTTCTTGCTATCTTCTGGTTTGTTATGTGCTGCTAAGTTAGTGGTGGTATGCATTGGTGTGTGGGCTGTAGAACCTGACTAGCTGTAAATTGGCACGGTTCCTTCAGAATCAGATAATTGATTTTTTTACCCACCGAGGATCCTGCCCATAGTATTTATTGCATATGGTAACAACTCTGTTGTTGCCTAGTATTTCATGTTTGTTATTATGCAGCGCATCATGGCTACACATCACTTCATGACACAGCAAAGAGAGAACTGCACACTTTCTACTTCAGACCAAAGGTCTTTACCACATAAGCTAAAGGAGACTCTCTTTTAATGAACAGCATAGCTGCTATGACACATAGTTATGCAGTTCTAATTCTAGCCGTAAAGATCAGCTTTAAATGGGGTTTGTCATGTTGGCTGACATTCTAATATATCTTTCTTTTCACCCTAGGACCACATAGCTCTTAGTTTCCATTTAATTAAAAAAAAATGCAGACTCCATGTTTTTTCCATTCAGTGCCCCACCTATGTTCTGTTTGAGAAGACCAGGTATTTAAATACTAAATCTACTGTGCAGTGTCACAGAGTTAGTGGCCTAGATGAACACGCTGAGATAATTGCTGTGCAAAACCATCATCATTACTACGTTTTTACACACTGATCATGCGTAGGGCTAAAGTTTTTTCCGAAGCACCAAAATCCCACTTTGAAAAGAGACTTAAACACATGGGTATCTAAAGCCTTGGCTAGACTGGCGCTCTACCGTGCTGCAACTTTCTCACTCAAGGGTGCGAAAAAAGACCCCCCTGAGCACAGCAAGTTACAGCGCTCCAAAGCGCCAGTGTAAACAGTGCCCCAACGCTGGGAGCGTGGCTCCCAGCGCTGTAAGCTAATTCCCTCGGGGAGATGGAGTAGCTGCAGCGCTGGGAGAGAGCTGGCACCGCGACCGTACTCACTTCAAAGCGCTGCCGCGGGAGCGCTCCCACGGCAGTGCTTTGGAGTTTCGATTGTAGCCAAGCCCTAAGTCACATTGACTTTCAGTGAGAAAGAGGCATCCACTATAGCGGATAGAGCACTGGACTGTAACTCAGGGACCTGGGTTCTGTTCCTGGCTCTGCCGCTGGGTGGCCTTGGACAAGTCACTTCATTGCTCCGTACCTCAGTTTCTCCATCGGCAGAATGGAGATTGTAATCTTTTCTAAAGCACTTTAAGATCTACCAGTGGAAAGTGCTATACAAAAAGAGCATGGCATTTAATATTAGGTGCTTTGGAAAATGTTATCCTAGACTTGTAGCAGTGTCAAGAACCTTGCAAGTCCCCTGGAAGGGAAAAGGACATGCAGGGTGGTCGGCACCACTGAAAATATGGTCAGAAGTGCTCCCCCCCCAACCCCCACCCATTATTAGAAAAAGCAAAACAGTAAAAATAAAAAGAGCTTCTCTTTGGAAAAGCTGAAGTCTTTAGCTGTAGTTACCACAAAGAGGGACTCCAGCCATTCAAGTAGTACAGGTATGGATAGTATTGGTAGCTGTTACACACAGATATCAGAGAGGCCCGGGAGACATCATCTTCTTTAAGGACTGGGAAAACTGAGTTCTTATCAAGTCCACTGAGTTCTGAGGCTAGTTGCTTCCTTTTGGTTTTGTACCTTCTGTTCTGGAACCAGATTTTCACCTGGGTTTCAGTGAGCTTCAGGTTCTTCGCCAGGTAGGCTCGCTCCGGGGCAGACAGATACTTCTGATGACTGAACTTCCTTTCTAACTCGATGACCTGAGTATGGGAGAAGGCTGCCCGTGAGCGCTTTTGCTGCTTCGGGGTCCTTTGGTTGCTTGGTGAGGATTTCAGAGGGTTTTCACAGTCTGATAGGTTGGTCTCCGTATATGCCTCTAGGGGAAGGAAGAGGGGAGTTAGACACCAGAAAGGAAACAGAACAGCTTGTTCTCAGGCGTTTGCCTTGCTGAGAGCACACAATTCCATTGTCATCCTGGAGACATTTTTACATGTTCACGTGAGCTTAAAAATTCAAAAAGCTTTTGTATATAATTCTCCCCTGCCCCTGAATTTTGATAGTGTTCACGCTCAGCCAGATTTTTAAAGGTATTTGGGCACTTCACTCCCATTGATTTAAGTGGAAGTTAGGAACCCAAATACTCTTAAAAATATGTTCCTCTGTTGTGAAAATGCCTTTTTCTTCTGTACTCACAACAAGTGTCACCATTATGGGGTCCTGACTGGGGCTCCTAGGCATTACTGTAATATAAATAAAGTGCTACTAACTTTTGGGATTTTATTGTGAGTCTTACAATAGTTGGCGTTTTTCTTAAAGCCCTAGATTCTGGAGTCCTGTGATTTATGTGAGAATCTCAGCTTTCACTTTATGGAAGTCAGTTTCTACCCTCATGTTGCAGAGAAAAGTTTGGAAATGCGAAGTCAGTGCGCCCCAAAGGCTCAGATGGCAACTATATAGCAAATTAAAAAACAAAACAAGACCCCACCATCCTCCTAATATAGGGTTTGGTTTGTTTTTAAGGCACATCTCCTGAGTTTTGAATGCTTGGGGATGGCAGTCCTAGTAATTTGTAATCATTGGCCAACATTTTCAAAGATGGATGCCCAGGTGTATGTCAGGGCACCCATAAAAGTGGGTCTGATTTTCAGAGGTGCTGAGCACCTGCTACTGTCATTGAAATCAGGCCATGAGATAGATGGATATAGCCTTTAAAAAAAACCTTATTCAAGTGGATCAGTATAAAATTAGGGGCCCAGTTCTCTTCCCACCCACATTCAACTTCCTTCCATAGAGGTACTGCTACTTTCCACTGCTTTACTTGGCAGCAGGATCAGTCCCTTAGCGCCTAAGGCACCCAAGTCTGAGAATTTGGGCTCTTGACTCAGTCCTACCCCATCCCTGTGAATGGCAAAGCTTCCAGTTCATGTCAATGGGAACAGGATCTGGATCCCTACACAAGTTACCAATCAGGTGGAAGTTTTACTGCTAGAAGGCTGAACTTATGATATATCCAAGGTAAAGAGATCAGAAGTGTCTCCTTGATGCTGCTCTTTTCTGCTGTGGCATTGCTGAGCAAGTTTAGCAAGATAAAGAGGATATCTGCCACGTGAAAGACACACTAGTACATGCTGGTTTTAATGTGACAGGAGAGCAGAGTGAAGGAATTAGGGCATTGTTGATGGCCATCACAGCTCAGAGGTAGCAACCAGACATATCGCCTTCATCTTATTTCCAGAAGAATCATTCTGTCACTTCAGCTCTGATGATCCAGACAGGTGCTGAGCACCCACAGATCTGATCGAAGACAGTGGGAGCTGGGAGTGCTCTGCAGTTTTCAGGATCAAGCTCTCCATAACTAAAAACCCCAGTCTGAAAGATTTCTTAAAGAGACAGCGTCGGGTTAAAAATAAGAACAACAATGTCCTCCTTTTGTGGTGCTAAACGACCCCTACAATTACTAAAACCGAAAGAACCTTAAAAACAAATGAACTTGTCACTCCTTATGCAGTTTGTTGCTTTTATTATTATTTCATTCAGCATGGACAATGGAAATAGGCCAGTTTCCCATGTTGAAATGTTTGGGACGGAAACAATAGGCCATTCCTCATCAGCAGAGCTAAACTGATTTGTACCAGAAGTCAGTGGAGTTGTGCAGTTTTACACCAGCTGAGGAACTGGCCCAATTTAAGGGATTTTTTTAAAGTAAATTTCCAAAGGAATCTCACCCCCACTTCCCCCCACTTGGAAAAAAAAATTCAGTGAAACATTTCTCTTGATCTTTGATTTGGGAAAACTTCTTTGAACGTCAGGGTCAATTTCACCTGGAAAGATCCCTTGTAACATAAAAATGATTGATTAAAGTCTTTTATTAATATTATAGTAGTTCCTGACCATCCCAATCAAGATTGGGACCGGGCTGTGGTAGGTGCTGTACAGACATAAAATAGATCAATCCCTTCCCCCAAAGAGCTTACATGTGTTTGATCCCCCTTCTTGTATATAAAAAACACGATGGAGAGAGACTTGAGCATTCCCTGGAGCGTGCAGTGGTTTCCACTGCTTCCTCAACACCAACAATTTTCAAAAATTTGTAGCAGCTTCTCTTTCTTACCCCCTCCCACAATCATGCAGGTGCATGATAGAGAAACGTGTTGATATTTAAATGTCACCATTCTTTAGAGGAAGCCCCAAGTGATTTGCAACATATTGTATTTTGCTGCCCCAGCCTAGAAATACACAGGTCCCAGAAACTCACCACCTTAAAAATGACTCAGCAGCAGGTGCATTAACAATAAGATGCCCTTTAAAGCATATATATATATTTAATTCTGTGGAGCTCAACCATGGGCCAGGACCCCCTTGTGGTAGGTGCTGGACAGACACAGAACCAAAAGCCAGTCCCTGTCACAAAGAGCTTCTACTCAACAAATGGGATTTTAAAACCTTGTGTTAGATTAAAGTAATCAGTCATAGTGAATGCAGCAAATTTACCAGGCCAGAGTAAAAAGAAAGGGGGCTTCCAGGAGCTCTTTAAACATGCAGCTGTGGCACTAAGGTGGGGGGGGGGAGAATCTTGTTTCTGGTTGCCTGATTAGAGGGGGGTCTTTCTGGGCTCTCCTACGGACTCATGCGGGGTCATATGCCTTTCAGAAAGTGCTCAGGAGCAAATTTGCAACCTCTACTTCATGCAGTGCCTAAATAGGACCTGAGCTCCGCGACCCGGGACGGGGGGAGGAAATAAGTCTGTGCAGACAGTGGCTATTTCTATTGCTTTTCGCTTGCAGAGACCTCACTTATCCGCCACTTCCGCCTGATTTGGAGGTGCCCCCCACCCCGGTATCCTAGGAACAGAGCGCTTGGGTTTCAGTTGAGCGCTCAAAGGCAGAGGAGCTGCTCCTGCTTGAGGCTGCAGGGTCTCTGCTGACTGGGAGGGGGACCCGTGATTTATAGCAGTGCAAGCGGGGCGCCACGTGCGTGGGGAAAGTCTTGCAGAGACAGGCGCGCGTGGGGACGGGGGCTGAGCAGCTGCTTACCTGCGGCTGGCTCTCCGGGCTGCTCCGGGGGCGGCGGGGGGACCCCTTTAGGGAGGGGTTTCCCAGTTGACTCCCGGGGAGCGGAGCTTGCACCGTCCAGCGCAGGCTCCGGGCTAGAGGCATCGCAGTATCCCCGGCTCTTCCTCCCTTTCCCCGCAGCTCCGCGGTCAGCACCGTCCCGCAGAATGTCTTGGATGAGGAAGGATGTGAGCGGCTTGGAGGAGTGGGGCAGCGAGCCCTGGGGAAGGCTTCTCCCCGCTAGGTGCTGCTGCGGGGCCCAGGGGTGGCTCTTGCCTTCGGGGGGCTCTGTGCTGCCCTGTCCCTCCTGCCTTCCTGGAAGGGGTGCCCGGGAGCTCATCTCCCTCCCCGCAAGTCCACCAGGGAGAAGCCCACAGGCACTTTCACTTTGCAACACTCCCTGCTTTGCATTTATAAGCCAGCCAGCCAAGCCTCCTGGGTCTGATTGGAGCCCAGGGCAGCAGTGAACGCCCTTGGAGAGCTTCCTAGGCTCCCACAGCTCCTGAGCAGTGAGATCCCTCCTTGGTATGTTCTCCGTGCCAAGGGAAGCTGCTATGCCTTGCTGCTCCTGGCATGCTGTGTCCATGGGGACTTGCAAAGTCTGTCTGTCTGTCTGTCTCTCTCTCTCTCTCTCTCGAAATCATAAGGATATATTTCCTGCCCATCACCTTGGTATAGAAGAGCCTTCCACCTTCCAGTCAACAGCAAATATCAGCAGAGTAGCTGTGTTAGTTTGTATCCACAAAAACAACCAGAAGTGCCCTGGCACCATAAAGAGGAGCAGATTTATTTCGACATAAGCTTTTGTGGGTAAAAAACCTTCATTTGAAGAAGTGGGTTTTTTTAACCGACAAAAGCTTATGCCTAAATAAATCTGTTTATCTTTAAGGCGCCACTGGACTCATTGTTTTAATCAATAGCAAAGTCCCTACTGGACTTTGTGTAATCTCTGGCATCTCTCCCTCTGCTTGGGAGGAGGGTTTTTAGGGCAGGCCTGGGTGTCAGTGTTAGGGGTAGAAGGTGGTGTTGGTTGTATAGTGGAAAGTAATTCACATTGTTTATAATACTTATTTATAGTAGTTTTGGTATTAAAGATATTTAGGCCTTTTTATAGGTGTTTTAATAATGATGCTATTTTTCTGTGAGCCATATTAACATGATAGAATCTTTTGGATCAGAAATAAAACTGAGATCCTGATTCACTGTGGTTATTAAACAGATCCTGGCCCTGTTTTTTAAGGAGCAGGTCTGAGCTCAGGTGCTCAGGTTATGAAAATGGTGGCAGAGCTGGGGTAGGATCCATGAGCGTTTGCACTTTGTCACATACTTGTGGTGCGGGGACGGTGGGGACTCTTACATCAAGTCATAGCCCCTTAACTCTGACTGACAGTATCCATTTTTCATGCTTGCAGGAATACCTGGAGATAGACATGTAAGGCAGCCAGTAGTGGTCAGAATGGGGAAAAGAGCTGTATGTCTTTCCTTTCTCAGTGGGAAGCCTGCTATTCTCCTGGGATACTGTATCCCTGTGTGTATTTGCAAGCCCTCATTCGAGCTCCTGTTATTTTAAGATGCAAATATGTGACCCCCTCTCTTTCTTGTCAGTTTGGTGTTTGCTCGCAATTAGTTTTTGGTCATTACATGATTTGACCCCAAATACAGGGAGGAGTTGAGTATTGTGGGGAGCGAATCTTTAGTTAAATTAACAGAATCAAATTAATCCCCCCTGTAACATCCGTAACTTCACTGGAGTTAGCCCAGTGATCGGGCCCATTCAGTCCTGGTAAGTAGCAAACATTACAGGAATATTTATGTAAAACCATCATAGATGATGGAGTAAAATTCTGCTTTGACTTCTGTTGACTTCCATGGGAAGTGCTTCTTTGAGAACAAAATTTGCCCTAAGATCTAGATAGGTCTAGATCCTCAGTTGGCAGGAGTGGATTTATCATTAAACAAACCATGCGGTGGCACGGGGTCCCCAACAACCCCCCCCCAAAAAAAACGCAGGACAAATATCTGACAACCTGCCCCCAAGTCCCAGCCAGCAGTGCAGCAGACTCAGGCAGGCTGCTTGCATGCCGTGGCCGGTGGCCCCACACTGCTCCCAGAAGTGACTGGCTGCTGGCACGTCTCTGTGCCCCCCTAGTGGGGAGGTGCAAGCTGGCTCTGCATGCTACCCCTGCCCCTGGCATCACATGAAGACCCACTGCCCCCCTCCCCCCCCAAGGAGCGCACAGACAAGTGCCAGCAGCAGGGCTAAGGCAGCTCCCTGTCCGCTCTGCTTCCTTCCATGCCGCTTTGCTCCCGGAAATGGCCTGCATGTGTCTGCAGCCCCTGGGAGGGAGGTATGTCTCCATGCGCTGCCCTCACCCCAACTGCCGACTCTGCAGCTCCCATTGGCTGGGAACTGTGGCCAATGGGAGTTGCAGGGGCAGACCCTGTGGGCAGCGGTGCACAGAACCCCTGCCCCATAGTTCCCCCTGCCTAGGAGCCACTGCCAGAGGGGTGTGTGTGCTGGTCACTTTGGGAACTGCACTGCCCAGAGTAAGTGCTGCCCCCATCCTGCACCCCAACCTCCTGCCCCAGTCCAAGCCTGCACCCAGTACCCAAACTTCCTCCCCGAGCCTGCCCCCAACACCTCCTCCCACACCCTAATCCCTTGCCCCAATCAAAGTGCCTCCCTTTATTTTCATTTGCTTCCCATTACTTATAATTATAGGAGGAGGATGAAGGGGGAAAAAAAAGAAAGAAAAATGGTGGCGGGGGTGGGAGGAAGAAGAAAGAGTGTGTGTTTGTTTGTTCTTGGCTGGGTCCTGGGGTGGGGGGAATGAAGCTGCACACAAGGGTTCCGCTAACTCTAAATCCGCCACTGTCAGTTGGTGTAAATCAGTATTGTTCCATTGGCTTCAGTGGAATGATGCTGATTTACATAAGCTGAGGAAATGGCACGGAATGTTTAGTCTGATATATTAGGGACCACCTGCAAATACCACTGTTCCCTTTCCCCACCATAAGCATGACATTCACACTGACTTCTCCTTCTAGCCCTCTACTCTTATCCACCCCCAAATCCAAAACCAAAGCCCCTACCCCGGGGAAAGCATATACTCTAAAAAGTGAAAGGTGCCCTGAAATCTTCAAGGGACTTCACTTGCTATTGACTTTTACATGGAAGGCACTCTGATACTGCACTGATAGGAGGCAGTATAAAGCCCTTAAAAGCTGGATCATTATCTGTCTATAATAACTTTTCTTTCCGTTCAACCTCTCTAAACTGTTTATACTGGGTTTTTTTTTCCTGCAGTCTGTTTTGTAACAGGAATTGCATCCTTGGAGAGCTTCAGTAGCTCCAATAATAACTCAGTCTCATTATCCTCTTATTGCCCAAGAAAAGCAATTTGGAAAGATTTATGAAGCAATTGGAGCCGAACAGTATTATTCCAACAGTGCCCCTGCGCCAGGCTCTCTAACCCCTCGTCCCTTGCTTCTGGAGAGCAGATTAGGATCCGTTGCTTGCTGCCCAAAAGTTTAGAAAGCATTCAAACTGGGTGGCCTGCAAGTGACTTCCTACCCAATCTGTTCAACAGCTTAGCCAGAAGTCCTCACCTGTAACACACATTGGGAATGTTTGCTTAGAGCCGGGGGAGGTGACCTTCTCACACACTGCCAGTAAGGGGGGGAAGGAAAGCTGTGGCTGGCCCGGGCACCTTGAGATTTCCCACCTCTTCCCCTGCAAATATTGCATATTTAGTTTAGTATTTTGTGGGTGAAGCAAGGTGGGATTACTCGTCGTTCCTATGGATCTTATTTTCCTTACTCAGACATCTGTAGGTCAGGCATAGCTGCATGGAAGTCAGGGAAGTTGCAAGATCAAATTGTTGTAAGAGGAGATTAAGGCATCATATAAATATAAACCCAGGGCCTGGCAAAGCATTTCCCTGTAATTCTCAGGCCTGATTCTGATCTGTGGGTTTGCAACCATCTGAGCGCACCATCCGTGTAATTACATCCCTTTAAATGTATATTGAAGTAGCTTTTGTGGATAGACAAGTCCTACACAATGTAAATCAGGAGTGCCGAAGTCAGTGAGATACATGGAGTAAAAAAAACCAAACCGTGCAAATGCAAACAAAATCGGGCTTATTGGGTAAAATTTTCTAAATTGCCTACATGAAAGTCAACAGGAATTAGGCTCCTAAGTCACTTGGAAGCTTTTAAGAATTGGACCCAGAGTGTTTTTAAGACTAAGCTGTGTGACAGTGTAACTGATCGCTTATGCCTTTGATCTGAAGTAATAGCTTTACTGTTACTACTAAGTCACAGTACACCATTTACATAGTGCTTGATCTGCCAGGTCCTTGGATAAGTCTGTTGGGCTGTTGCCCGTGTGTGTAGTGGGTACTTGTGAGTGAATGGAAAGCGAAGTGTTAGGTGTGGTCTTCTGCACTGAGCAGCAGTGAGCCTCCGTTCCCTCTGTTTTTAATGCATGAGAGACCGGTGCTCAGTTACGACAGTGGCGAAGGCCATACAAGTGCCTAGGGATGTCGGAGTACAGGGTTACAATGAAGCAGGCTGTGGAGGAAGAATGGGATTGTCTGACAAACAAGGGCATGACCCTATTTGTCATCTTACTATTTCTCTCTCTCTTCAGCCTCCTGCTGTTGGGCAGCAGTGACTTGGTAGGTGCGGGCACAGTGCTCTTGTTGTTGTAAGAATGGGTGTCCTGCTCACCTTAAGCTTGTATATGCAGTGCTCCTCACCTGTGCTGCACAGGATCAATCTTGTAGGGCTTACCTCCGCCCCCTCCAGTGTAATGCAAATAATAACCAATCGACTAATTAGTCATAAGTGAACCCTGAATAACAGAACAGCCATTGTCAGCTGTGTCTGCTTCTGCCAAGGCTGAATCAGCCCCAAGTATATATGCACACAGACCAAATTCTGCCCACTGCAGGCTTATTGACTGTTTGGTCCCTATGCCTATCATTTTAATAGAACCAACATTAAAAACATAGTGCAAGGTTCATCCCTGGTGTAAATCCACTAACTTCCATGGTAGCCAGGTTTCCAGATTCCCAGTCCAGTTCCTAATCACTGGACTACACTGCTCCCCAACTCACTCCTTGTAGTTGCAGGGCTATAATAATTCAACTCTATCCAAGCATAGGCATGATTATAATATGTTGCTTTCCTAGGTTTCACCCCAGGACCAACCTTTACCAGCCCTTTGTGGTTACAAGTGTAAAAGAAAACTTTGAATGCCAGGGAGTTCAGCACAAACTACAGACAAGCAACAGAAACAGCAAGATTTCATGAGATTCTCCCTTCTCATTTTGGCTGTGGGAGTGCCCCTGTGTGGACACTTGGTGTATTGTGCTACATTCTAGCACTGGTGGAAATCTTCACGTGCGTGTGTGATGTCTGGCTGGCTTTTCGATTTCTTAATACATGATTTGTGGTTTAGACCAGGTTTTTGAAGGGGAATGGAAAACAGAATAGATTTAAAGGGAAGGGAAATGTAATTGCAAATTGCAAATCATTCTACAGAACAGTGCAGCATTTGGCTGTGGGCTGAGTATATTTTAAATAAGCCAAGAATTCTAAAAGGGGGGGGGAGTGCTTTTGAATGAATTGTTGCCAGCAGACACCAATATTGTAAAGAGGCTGACTCTGCAGGCATCAAGCTCACAAAACTCTCCTGGCTTGTGTGTGTGTCTGTCCATCATAAGGGATTTGCATTGTGCAGAGAGTGTGATCCTGCAGAGCCTTTGTCAAGGTACCTTCCCCACTCTGAATTTTAGGGTACAAATATGGGGACCTGCATGGACACTTCTCTGCTTAATTACTAGCTTAGATCTGGTAACTCTGCCACCATCCAGAAATTTCAGTGTCTGGTGCACTTCTTGTCCCCCCTAACTCTCCCTTCCCTGGGTGGCCTTGAGGGACTTCACCAATTCCCTGGTGAACACAGAACCAAACCCCTTGGATCTTAAAACACGGAGAAATTAACCATCCCCCCTCTTTTCCCCCACCAATCCCTAATGAGTCCAGATCCAATCCCCTTGGATCTTAAAAACAAGGAAAAATCAATCAGGGTCTTAAAAAGAAAGCTTTTAATTAAAGAAGAAAGGTAAAAATCATCTCTGTAAAATCAGGATGGAAAATACTTTACAGGGTAATCAAATTCGTATAGCCCAGAGGAACCTCCTCTAGCCTTAGGTTCAAAGTTACAGCAAACAGAGGTAAAATCCTCTCAGCAAAAAAAAAGGACATTTTACAAGTTGAGAAAACAAAAATAAAACTAATCTGTCTTGCCTGGCTGTTACTTACAATTTTGAAACATTAAGTACTGATTCAGAAAGATTTGGAGAGCCTGGCTTGACATCTGGTCCCTCTTAGTCCCAAGAGCAAACAACAACCAAAACAAAGAGCACAAACAAAGACTTCCATCCACCAAGATTTGAAAGTATCTTGTCCCCTTATTGGTCCTCTGGTCAGGTGTCAGCCAGGTTCACTGAGCTTCTTAACCCTTTACAGGTAAAAGAGGCATTAACCCTTAACTATCTGTTTATGACAGCCTTATATAGTTGATTCTATTTTGCATTGCTCCTGTGAGTAAGGCTCCCATAGTAGTGCCTGTAGTTTTGTTACAGGCTCTAAAATAAGCTCACCCTGGCATTGTTTGTGATTGATTGACAGCTGACAGCAGATGATGTCTGCCTTCCCTAGGCATTGCCAAAAGCCTTCAAAATGCCTATCTGTCTCTCCCCCCACACACACCTATGTGTTCTCCCTCCTCCCCCCACCCCAAGAGAAACTAGGTGGATGTTGCATTGGGATTTCAGTAGAGTTAATGGAGTGGCCCCACCTCCTTCAAGCTGCACATGCCTGTCAATGCATTTTACTCTACTAAAGCACTTTCAGCCATCTGGGATGGATGCATCACAGAAGAAGCATTGAGTGCCCAATCCTGCAACCTTGACTCATCCAGGTAGCCCTACTTACTCCATGCCCCTAGCCCACTGCTCAAGTGAAACTGTTATCATGTCTCGAGTTCCATTATTTCCTGTAAGGGTTTGCCCAGTGCATCTTCCTGCAGGTCATTTGTGAATAACCCTATATACTATTTATTCTCTGGGTATTTTGCCACTTGGTTAGTTTGACTTCCTCCTCCACAGCTAAAAACCTGTTTAGCAATCTTCAAGGTGGGGCAAGGAATTATAGGTGGAATTCATAAAGGTATTCAGGCACTTAATTCTGATTAAAATCAATACCTTTGAAATCAATGGGAGTTAGGTGCCTAAATACCTGGTGAATCCCACCTTAACAGTTAGCAGAGCCTAGGGCAGCTGGCCTGTCTCTGAGCTCAGGAAGGAGTGACAACAAACCCAAAGTATTTTAAGCCCCTTCCTTCGGGGCACAGTTTTATTCTTTGCACAAATTTCCACAAACAAAGCAGGCTGCCAGGACCCAGAGGCCTTTCCCCTTGCATCTCTTCCCACTGCTCCAAGGCTTGCCAGACAGAAGCTAACTTTCTTGCAGCTCTTTCCAACTCTACTTTCTCAGCATTTTGTAGAGAACACCTGTCCCTTTCTCTGGAGGGTATTCTAATCAAACAGAGCTGGCTGGTCTCCGACTGCCTGGGAGATAAGCAGACCATCCTGTTACTCCTCCTTACTAAAGATTCTGTTGCACAGATCCAATAAAGTATTTAGTCTCCTAACTAAGGAGCCTACATACCTTTGAGGATCTGGGGCTCAGTGTCTTGAGAGAGCATTTTGGAGAGAGAGTGACCCCTAGAGATTGAATGCGAGAACCTGGAATTGGTACTTATGTCTCAGCTGCTATGTTGGTCCCAGTCACATGAACCTGGGTGACAAAGGTCAACACCGCACCACACCACAGAGGTCAACATCCACTGATTCCAGTAGCTACTGTTACAGTTGTTAGCATGTCATGGCTGTTTGGTGGCCTCTGTGAAATAAGTTTGGTGGGTTTCAGTTTTGTTTTGTAGATCAACAGAGGGCTTCCTTCACTCCCCGGGGCTGCTAATCCATCACCTATCACCAGTGCTAAATTCACAGCACATTAAAAAAGTAAATAAACTGTTGTAGCTTAGTGGCCTAAGAAGCAGAGTGACCAGACAGCAAGTGTGAAAAATCAGGACGGGAGTAAGGGTAATAGGAGCCTGTATAAGACAAAGCCCAGAATATCAGGACTGTCCTTATAAAATCGGGACATCTGGTCACCCTACCTAAGAAGAGACACAACAGTCAAAGCCCAAAGAACCAATCACACTTGAATGACAGGGCGGAAAAATTCCCCAGCATATTTTTAATTGTAAGAAGAATCCAAAATAGCAAACACAAACAAGCATCAGCAAGCAATAGTACTGTCAGAGATTCACTTGATGCCTGGGTAGAATGCTGGTAGGGGTACCAGAAATGTGGAGCCAATTTGGATTAGAGAATGCAATTCAAGAGCTTGCAGTTTTTTCTAGAGATGCAGAAAAACTTTGAAGGAAAAAGGAGCAATTCCTCTCTCATGTTGTTTCATCTGAATGAAACAGTAACAGAGGAGCATCAGTGAAGCCGTATGAAAAGGGCTACGTCCCCAGCTGGTATAAATTGGTGTAGTGCCGTTGACTGGAATCGGTGCTGATTTACACCAGCTGAGGATCTGGCCCAGTATCATGAATCCATGGCACAGCAGCAGTGACTAAACACAACACAGAATGTAATTGTGGGCTGTGACCCACTACTGATTTTTCTTCAAACCTATCCATTGAGATATTTCTCTGAGGGCTTGTCCACAAAAACAGGTAGTTCCCAGGAAACTGGGGTGTTAATCTACCCCGCACTAGCCAGTCACGCACTAAGTGCCTGTGTGGACCATGGTGCCACACACTAACCGTTCCCTAGCGTGCTGTCATCTACCCTGCTTTGAAATTTAGCAGTTCCCTAGTGCGCTTTGAACTACTCTACTGTGCAGCAGCAGGGTCCATGCTGGTGCAGGATAGATTACACCTCAGCTTGTCATTAGCTTTGTTTGTGTAGACAAGCCCTTAAATCTTATATGAGCCTGTCCTATCCGAGTGAATCTAAATCTTTAATGTCTTTATCCTCACTACACTGCTGGGAGATAGCAAAGTGTCATCATCCCCTCAGTTTACGGATGGCGAATGGTGGCACACGTAGGCTAAGTATCTTGCCCCAAGTCACCCAGGACATCTTTGGCAGAGCATAGGACTCTCAAGTCCTAGGCTGTAGCTTGAACCACCGAACTGTTCTCCCCTTTAAAAATCAGAACAAAAGATTATTTATGTTGACTCTATTTATTATATTAATATGAATAATAAGAATAGCTAGCGTGACAGTAGCAAGGATAAAACCGTAGAAGGGTTAACTCTTCTGCTTCTGAGTATACTAAATATCTGAGATTAAGAAGAAACTTCCCTTGTAGAATTTATAACTGCCCATTATAGGAGTTTTACACCTTAGCTATGAAGTAGCCGTTTGCTATAAGACACAGAACACAGGACTGCATGGAACAGTGGTTTGATCTGGCATGGTAATTCCTGCGTGCGTGCGTGCGTGCGTGCGTGTGTGTGTGTGATGTAAAATACTCTTGCATATTATCTATGGATATCAGGAAAAGAAATCGATATAATTCATGACTAGTTCAGTATCGCCAACCCTAAGCACTCAAAAATCATGGTATTTTTAAAAGAATACATTCTGGATTATGTTTTACTTGCCTTTTGGTTTTTGAGCTTTTGGGATTCATGTTTTTCAGACTTTTCTCTGCGCTAGCAATTTATATTTTTAAATGAAAGCTAAGCCTCTCCTGCAGTGATCTGACTCTCTTGGAGCTGAGACATTTAAGAAAAACCCCAAGTATTGCAAGACATGTGATTAAAACTGTAAGAGTTGGCAATGCTGTTGGTTGCATTGAACATGTTTTGCCTAGCATTCCTAAATGCCAGGAGCCTGTCACTTTTCCTGATTTTGCTAGGGCTGGAGAGGAGACCCAAGGCAGATGTGATCTCAAAGTTCCCAAAATGAGCTTGGATTGAACGGGGGAAGAGTCAGCATGTCTGCGGCTTTACTGATTTATCTACCTGGCCTACATGGCACCTCAAGCCCTGGGACAGGCAGGAAAGTGAACCGCACTATCTCTTGGGGGGGATTATTTTGTTTGGATGTCAATTACATCCCATTTGGGAAGTGAACGAACACTAAAGAGTGATGGGGTTGAGCAGGAGTGGAGATAAAAGCCTAATTGCCTCCTGAAAGAGTCTCTCCAGCAAATACTTCAAGGATAAGTTGTCAAGAAGGGGGCTGAAAAGGAGGTAGCAGCGTTGGGTGGAGAGAGAGTTCTCACTGAGGGAGATGAACCAGCAGGGGGTGATCTTGAGGGGACCTGTTGTCTACCCTTATAGGGATGTGGCATGAGGAGTTGCAAGGGGGATGTGAGGATAATTTAGGGGGTTCTTCATAACCTGAGTGAGAGTTCTGGGGGCAGATGGTTCCCTTGGATAGACATTTGCAGTCTAATTTTTCATAGGATGCTGAGCACCAGCAACTCCAATTGAGTTAATTAGGACCGTGGGTACAAAGGTCCTCTGAAAACCCACGCATTTAGGGCCAGATTCTCAAGACGCATCTGCACTAGAGCTAGGTGGGAAACTGTTTTCCCATCCTGGGAAAATATTTGAGATTTTTGAAAAACGTTCCTGTTCCAGCTTGGGGGACGCAGTCGAAATCTTGAATTTGTTTTTGCAAACTGACAAATGAGAAATTTTTAATCAATGGAAGCATTTTGTTTCCATCATTTCTAAACATTTCATTTCACATTTGACCATTTTAAACTTCTTTTTTTACATTGTAATTTGCCCAAAGTTCAAAATAAAAAGTCATTTTGATCTGGAAAACTGGAATTTTTTATATGAAAATGTCAGAATGGGATTTGTTGACAATTTCAAATATTTTTTTTCCCAAAAAAATATTTTTGAATTGAGACATTTATCAAAACTGACCCTTTCTTGTGAACAATTTCAGTGAATCAACATGTTTTGAGGGGAAAACAGTTTGCCAAAGAAATCCCAACCAGCTCTACTCAGCACTTGGGGTGCTGACCCTTTTGAAAATCAGTCCCTCAGTGGAGTGCTGAGCAGCTGAAAAACTGGCCCGAAGTGAATGAACTATGATGTTGCTTTCTGTCTGTCTTTGGAAAAATAAAATAAAATAAAGGGGGTTCCAATCAATAAAGAGAGAGTTCACAAACTGCTAATCCAGGACTCAATAAAAAATAAGATATTTTGTCTCTTTTTTTTTTCTCTTTCCATTTCCTTGGTCAGTTTAATAATCCCCTCTACCCACAATCACACACAATCATCTTGTAAACACAAGCAAAATTGCACAACCACACATTATCTCACTCATCCAGTTACAACCGTACAATCAAGTATGATTTTGTTTTTATGCTTTTTGTTTTTCTACAGTTAAATTTGTACTGCAGGTAGATCTTTTTAAGCCAGAAACTTATACAGATAGCATTTAAATTAGGAAATATACTATTAGTTAACTTTCCTTTAACAGCTTTGCTTTGAAAACACAGATGCTAATCTTAACAAAAATCATTAATTAATTGTGTTTTTTGTCTTAATATCCTCTGCTTTTCATTAGAAAATTACAAAATTGTTTTTTTGAAAATATTCATTCAAATCAAAAATATATATTTTGTATTTGGTCACATCTTTTTTTGTATTCACTATCCAATAATCCCACTATTTTAGGGTAACAGATTTTACTAGCAATAATATTTTTGGAAACAGTAAATGTTAAATAAGCATTAAAAAATGTCCATGGAATGTGAATTTTAAACTCACAAAAGGGGCTCACTGGAAATCTGAATCCAAGTAACTCATCCAGTTAGGGAAGAGAAACAATACCAAGTGACCTAGTGTATAATGAAAACTAATCGACAGAGCTCAAATTCCAAATGCTCCTAATTATCTGTTCACGAAGGATCTTTAGATCTAAAATTATTTAGAAAAACATCTAGCAAATAATTTCAAATAACAAATATATCTGAGGAAGTTGGAAACTGAGTGTGGACAGCTTGTGAACAGGAAAAGAAGGGACGTTTGTCTAATAAATACTTGCTATTTAATTATATTCACTCAACACTGAACTGAAACATTGTGTCCTTTCAATTAAGACTTTAATTGGGCTTTAGAACCAGGCCAGAGCTTAATTTGTAATGAGAAGTGCTGGGGCTCAAGCATTTTTATTTTATTTTTCACTTCATAACTGGTGCAGCAAGCCCAGGGGTGCTGGGTCAATGAACTGCCAGGTCTAGAGGTGCCGGGGCTCAGCCCTGGCAAGCCCTGGCATAAATTAAGCACTGGATCAGGCACTAAGGATGGAGTTCTCTCCTGCCTTTGTGAATCCTGAGTAAAGGGGCAGGAGTTCTCCATGGGTGAGTTGGAACAGCATCCAGGCTGTGAAATCCATTAATTTATTATTTTAATTATTTATTATCTTAGCATCCCCATCGCTCTGGGTGCTGTATGCACACATAGGAAGTCTCTGAACTGCTGCAGCCTTCTAGATCTCTGTCTGACCTCAGGTGGGAGGGCTTTGAGTGAGGGTTACATAGTCCAGCATTCGCTGGCCATGCACCATCCAGCTGCCTCTGCCTCCGACCCCCAACTGCCCTACTACTTCCAATGACTCCCCCATGCAGCACGCTTCCAATGCGTACTAGGATTTCACAGCCCCTTTGTGGTGTAGGCTCTCCCCTTCTGTGCAGTAGAAATAGGCTCCAAATAGGTTTGGATGATTTAGATTTCATGATTAAATCTTTTTGGACAGCTATGGCCCTGCTGCCACATAACATTACCATCAATTATCTATATTACAGCAACACCTATGGTCCCACTTGTGGCTGGGATCTCTATTGTAATAGGCACTACAATTTAATGATATTCTAAGGAAAATAGCACCGATTTGTTTCAAAGCAGGATTATATCAGCTCCATGGTCCTGTTCAGAAGCTGTTTTCAGGATGAAGAGATTGAGGCAGACCCAAAAATAATTTGGTATCACGTTTTGAAATCTCAGATTTTGAGGGAAAATAAAATGAGCCCAATTCTCTAATGTACACCAGTTTTACTTGAGCCTATAGAATGACACTATTGTAAATGAAACCAGAGTTTAGCCCAGAGGATAGAGTTCCTCATGTACCTGTTTCTCACCATCCCTGGTAAGGGTACCCAGCAAGAATAAAACAGCTCACCCAAGTTATTGTGGTTGAGTCAGAGGGTCTGGGTTTCTTTCATGGCATTTTGGTGACGTGGAGTGAAAGGTATATCCCACACCTGGTTTTCAAGTGCTGTCTTGTGCCCTAGGCTATGTCAGGCCACGACATGCAATGCTTTCCTTGGAACCTAACCTCTCAGTGACAGCAAATATGCTGTGCCAGAGGGCCTGGCAGACGAGTTGCATGGTGTTACCTGACATATTTGGGATATATGCTATTTTTGGTAGCTACTGTCTATATCTAGGTAGTTATGTGGTCCCATCACTGTAATAGCTCAGTGTAATGTCTGGGATAATACATTGTGGGATAATCTTGTCTGTTAGGACCATGTCTTTCAACACACACACGCTTCAGATAATTAATTTTACAGTTAAAAGATTATCTTTGATTCTGCATTTGAAAGCTAGAAGGCATCTCTGAACGGCCTAGCTGTTGGATGAAGATTGGCGATGGGTCAGATCTCAGTGGGGCTACTCACATGAGTAAGGTGAGCAGAATTGGCCTCAAATTCATATTGAACACAGGCTGTATTGGCCATCTCTTGCTCTCTCTCTCTGTCTACTGGGGAACTCCCATTGATGTTAATGGCACCTGTGTGTAGATTGACACACCATGCTTGTGATAGAAAAATGAATGGGTAAAATTATGCTCTGCAAAAAAAAAAATTAGACGTATGACAGCTTCCTGTGTGAAATATTTTTTCCTTTATGAGAGTATCACCTTCCTCTGGACTTTAGTTCCACCTGTTGCCACTCCAGTGTAGAGAAATACTAATCCTTTTACACAGTGTTTCTTTAATAATATAATACATTTCAGTAAAACCATGTCCTTATTTAGTCATTGAAAAACATTTCTACAATAACTACCCAAATGATCAGTGTAGTTATTCACAACATATGTAATGCCCCTGAAAATGCCAGCACAGAAGTGATTCTTGGAAAGCTCTCTTCCTCAGTCTTGGAAACAGTGTTCAACTCTTCCCAATTTAATACTTAGGTAGTTCTTGTAACCTGCAAAGCACTTATATATATATATATATATATATTATATATATATATATATATATATATATATATATATATATATATAATATATATATATATATATATTGAACCACATCCTTAGCTGTGTAAGTCGCCATCGCTCCATTGAAATCAATATAATTAAGCTGTTGGACACCAGCTGAAGATCTGACCCAGCAACTAATTAATTAACCCTCACAACTTTCCTGTGAAATAAAATAAACTTACTTTAGGTATGGGGAAGGGAAGCAGAGAGGTTAAAGAATGTGCCCACGGTTGAAGAGAGAGTCATTGTCTGAGATCAGAGCTCAGGAATTCTTGGCTTACAGAACTATGCTCAGGCCATTACTATGACCTTTCTCTCTCTTTCTGATAACTTGAGCACTTATTTCCAATTGCTGTGCTGAATCAGATTTCATGGTAACTGCACATTTTGGGGTGGAGCAAGGGACAGGACAGTTTTTTTAAGTGTGAACAATGTAATTGAAAAAAATGTGGTGGTTTTAATATTTTTAATTGAAAAACATACACAAATGAAAAATGTGCGCTAGGCAGGAATGAAGATAGGTATATCCGAACTTTATCACAAAGGATAAACATTTTTTTTAAAGGAATTAAATAACATGGTCAGTTGAAAACAAATGTGCAGAAATGTGTACAACCAGCACTTTCAAATTTGTCTTTAGGAAGGACACTAGGTTGGTTGGACTCAGATGATCACTACTGTTCTTGCATTCTGGAGAAGCAAATACCTTGGGGGGGGGGGGTAGGAGGTAAGAGACAGAGGAGGGGCTGTATTTAAAAACACCCATGTTAAATAAATAAAGTGATCCGTGTCTTAGTCCCCAGGGATCAGAGCCTGAAAGCGCCAGAGCCTCCTTTTTTCTAACACAGCGTCTTTTAAAAGACAGTCTCCATGGGGCTGGACCGGGGCTTCTGATCCCCCTCCTGCCCTTGAGATGTTCAGCATCATCCAGGTGGTCAGTTTCAAGGGAGACATTTACCAAGCCCTGATCCCTGCTTGCAGCGTGGCTTGCAAGTGACCCTGCTGGGTCTGAGCAGCGCTGGAGACACTGAAGCTCATGTTCATGATGTGACTGGCTGGGGTGGTACTCGCGGCCGCCCCCGAGTAACTACCGCTGTAGTTTGCTCTGTATGGGCTATTGCTGTAACCGCTGTAGTAGGTGTTATAGGAGTAAGGGCTGAGCGTGACATTATAAGGGGCAGTGTAACCCTGTGAGCCCCCAAGGCACGGCTTGCCATCTCTGACTAGCACAGGGACCGCTACCCTCCTGGGAGGAAGGGGATGGGCCGAGAACTCCAGCGATTTATCTTGTCTTTGTCTCTTGCACTTGTATCTCCTGTTCTGGAACCAGATCTTGACTTGCGTGGGGGTGAGTTTCAGCAGGCTGGCGAGATGCTCCCGTTCCGGAGCCGAAAGGTACTTCTGCTGTTTAAACCGCCTTTCCAGCTCGAAAACTTGAGCTTGAGAAAACAAAACCCTGGGTTTCCGCCTCTGCCTTTGCTTGGGACGTTCGCACGGGTCGTCTTTCTTCTCCTGGGGCTCGAAACAGTCCGCAGCCAGAGATTTTCCTGCGAAACCCAAAGCAAAGAGAGACATTTTTCAGCTCTGCCCCCTGAAGGGTCACACGTTAGGAGTGTTTTCCGGCCCTGGGTTAACGATCTAATCCCGGGCTCCTGTGAAATTAGATTCATGATCTTTAAGCCTTTCGAAAAACGGGCTGAATTTCAAGTGAACGTCTTTGGGGAAAGAAAATCATCCCATGTTTCTGCCAAACAATGAAATTTCGATTTTCTTCATTGAATAAACAAAACTAGTTCGTCTTTCATCTACCAGCTCTGATCATTTCTGTCTGCCCTAACGTGATTACAATCAATAGGCCCGATCCAAAACTCATTAAATAAATGGGTTCCTTTCCATTGACTTAGCAGACTTTGCATCAGATCTATGAAGGCTGGTGAGCTGTCATTAATTATTACCGTATCATTTATGTACATTTCATTGGACCAAACCTCTCTCCAATTGAATTGCATAAATACTCCCGTCTGAGATTGATGGGTGAGGAAAGCAACACAGGACCTGAACCACTGAAAATATCCCATGTGAACGATTCAGAGCAAATAAGCGTAACTCAGTGTATACCTTGCTGTCTTTTATTGTATGTGTGTGTGTGTGGGGGGGGGCTATTTTTGTTTTAAATTTGACGCAAGAAACATGAAGCAATCTTCCAATGAAGGAGGGAACACTATCAACTCCAGGAGACAATGCACATCAAAGCTTTGTTTTAATCCGTAGATAGATCCTCTTCGCTTTAGAATCCTACTTAGTGGGCGGCACCTGTTCCATTCCAGTTTGGTTTATTCACAGATCTCCCATGGACCCTGTGAGTACTCCCGGTGCTCCATTCCACATACCCACCCCGCCTCTCTTCCTAGTCATTTCCAAATCTAGACGTCCAATCTTGCAAGCTCCTACTCACAGGCGTCACCTTTCTCCAGGGAGCAGACCTCTTGGCTTGAACGGGGACCATATGATTGATATGCGCCAGTGTGGCAGAATCAGCTGCGACTTTACTTAATGTTTCCCACCAATGGGTTCTAATTTTCAGTGCAGTGTTTTGGTGGTGGTTTCTGTCGCGAGATGTGCGCATGAAGCCGCCTAGGACACCAGCCGTTTCGCAAGGAATAGGGGTCCCATATAAATAACCCCTATGTGTATTCTTTTTCCTTTGCTCGTCCATACTTTGGTTCAGAGCGTCCCATATTGTCTGAACTTCCCGCTTCTCCTTCCACCCCATTACACTTTAAAAGAAAATCGTTGTAGGTGATTCGAAAAAGAAAAGCACAAGATGAGCCTTACTGATTTTCTTGCTTATATACTAATGCCGTTTGGGTGTTAGGAAAACGACCAGCGTTCCTATTCATTTGTGCTATAAAGTAGGAAGTTTTGGAGTATGTTATGCAGAACAAAGATCTGATCAATGTGTATTGAAAATGCTGGCAGTTCGACTACTGCTTCCTAAACCTGCGTATAAAATACACTTGTTTGTTAACGAAGAACTGAGAATGATTCAGTAATAACAACAAAAAGAACGGTTTAGACTAAAATTCGACCACGTCAAATCAATATTTAGCAGGTTACAACTATTCTCGCTATTCTAGTGTGATTTATGCTGCTAAAGCGATCCTGCATGAAGGAGATTTATTTTAGGTTTCATTATTTAAAAATCATCTCATGGCATTGAAAATAACCACGTAGTGGGCTGTAACATTTTGAATTATTGTTTTTAATTACAATCGTGCACGTGTTAAATGACCATTCCGTCATTTTTCATGTAATGGAGAATGTTGGAATGTTTCTGTTTTTAAAAGAATAGTGTGTGTGTGTACATATTCAAACGCTTTGTATATATGGTATACACCCATTCAAACGCTTTATATTTTATATTTTAAAAGTGTTAATGCATGTACACAATATATTATAGTGTTTGAATATATGAACACAAGTGCAGATTTTTCTCTATGTATATAGTGAAATAATAAAACTACTTCATATTTTAAATTATTTTCAGCTTATAACAATATTTTCCTTAGACGCTTAATAGGGCTAACTAGGAATTGGAAGCTTGAATTATTAAATGCAAAGTTATATTATTTTTATTTCCGTAAGAAGTATTATTTTTTTCAAATCAAAATACAGGTCATCCCCCCCCCCTCCCTAGTTGACACTTCAGTGGTTACATTTGCCATTTTATAAAATTCCCTGTGCTGATGATTTAACTTTATGGACTTGTTACTTTGTGGCTGGTTTTATTTTTGAAACTTTTGGAGTAAAAAGTTATCAAAGAAAAAGCCACCTTCACAAAACATCAGTTGGAGGAAAAAAAAATGTTGAATGTTGGCCATAATTTGTTTTAAAATTTTAAAACCCTTATATATTACTTAAATACCAGCTTTGTTCGTGCAGTCAAACGGGATCTAATTTGAAACGCAGTGTTTTTTGTTTTGTTTTTCACAAAAGAGACAATATTTTTACAACTTTCACGGTAGTAATTTTGTAACTGTATTCCCTGCGGGTGCGAAGTACCCGATTTCTTTTCTATTTATATGTATCCAAAATGCTTTCCTATATTAAGTGTGAAGTATACTTTGTGAAAGTATACGGTTGTGAAAATACCTTTACTGTATACATACCAGTAGCTTTTTCGTTCATTGTTTTACTTGTATCTCTTGTTTACTATAAAAACTTTTAAAACAATATAAGTGAATCTGAAGAGACTAGAATCCAGTTACATTTTGTTGATAAGTGACACAGAAGAGTTTGAACAATTTAATTTGCATAAGGTTTTGTTAATATCTATCAACGCCTGCATCACGTTATATGTCTCACAAAGATATTTAATATGTATATTACAAATTCCAAATTGCAACCTCTTTGGCTACTCAAAAGTTTTATCCTGCCTTTATATAAAATCCCAAATGAAATCACATGGTATCTTAAGGTAAACAAATTATTGCATTGCAAGGGTCTTGTAGCCCAGATTTTTTTCTCGCTCAGCGTTTCTTAACGATTTTTAATGCGGATTTCTCGCGATGCACTAATATATGGCTTGATGATAATGAACCTGTGCAATTCCCTTGCCCCAGATTCTGTTATTAACCAATACTAAAATCCTATAGATAGCCTCATTTCACTGGGAGAATATCTTGGAGAGGTAATTTTGCTATGAAGTTCAATTCCAAACCTATGCACCTCTTTATGGGCTTAAGAATGGCCATACTGGGTCAGACCAATGGTCCATCTAGCCTCATATCCTGCCTTCTGACAGTGGCCAATGCCTTCAGAGGGAATGAACAGAACAGGTGAATTATCCAGTGATCAACTCCTAGCTTCTGGCAGTCAGAGGTTTGGGGACACCTAGATGGGGCTGCCTCCCCAGTCATCTAGGCTAATAGCTGTGCACGGACCTATCCTCCATGAATTTCATCATTGATCCAAAGCCACTGAAGCCAATAGAAAGATTCCCATTGACGTCCATTGGTTTTGGATTAGTCCCCAAGTTTACAAGCTGGTGGTATCCCCCTCCCCTCCCATTGTTAACTTACTTAGGTCCATCTCTTCTTCACAGGAACTCCTCATGAGCTCATACTCCTCCTCACGGCTCCTGCAATTTCTGCCTTGATCGACTTCCATCTGGAAGGGAAGGGCCTCAGAATTGTAGGCAGCCTCTTGTTTCTTGTGCAGACAAGTAGGGGGTGGCTGCATGGCCGGAGGCTCTTGCAGATCCTGGGGGAGGAATCCCCGAGGGTCCCCGCTCTGAGCGCTCTGCTGCTCCAGCTTTAAGATATCTTTGACCGAGAAAGGGGTAGAAGTGATAGGACAGTGCAGCATCCTGCTCGGACTCCTGGGGGAAATGGAGAAATGTTGGAGCCCCTCCACGGTGTACAATTCTGGGCCCCCTGAGATCGGGGGGGGGGGGGAACGAATCCCCTGAGAGGAGCAAAATCAGGGCTCCCCGGACTGGAGGGTTGTGTGTCCTAGGACCCTAGTTCTTTGGCTCGCTGGGCTGCTTCTGACGTGCTCCCACGGGCTTAGGGTTACCTTGGAATTGTGAATGGGAAGGCTTCCTCCTAAAGGCCCATTGGTTCCTCCGGAGCCACGTGACTACCCTCCGCCTCTTATTTACCTCTTGACTGATACTGCAGAGTAAGGTATCACCCAGAGATCAATAAATGTACATCGATATGGGGTGGGGGGAACGGGACATCCTGGCAGAGCTAAACTGGAATGAGTTCAGCCTTTCGTTTTCTGAACTCTTCCTTTGGGTGAATAGTTGATGGTGGGAGTGGGAACAGCAGTTATTTTAGTTTTAGGAGATTAAAAAACCCACTGCAGGTAATATTCCTCTCTTTCTAGAGCACTAGTGGCCCAGGTTATATATTTCTAATAGACGCAGAGAGAGCACATTAAAAAACCACCCCCCTGCATACAGATGAAGACTATAAAATGTAATCTAACTGTTTAGCAGCAGGATTACTGATGAGTATATATTGTAATTAGTACAGCATGATGGTTAGGATTCATGATACGACCGTGTGCTTCTGCCTAAAACAGCTGTGAAGCGAGCAATTGCATTATGCGTCCTAACCGGTACTTTACTAATTACAATATTACAAAGCATAGGTAATACTAGGCACTTACATAGACTTCCGTATTCTCAGTAGAGCTCTCCAATTATATGCAAGGCTGCATGGGTGAATATGTACATGCATTTATATCCATGTGTACATGTAAGGGTGCACATATGGATATAATACATTAAAAAGTATGTAAAGATCGATGGAAGCAAGTGGCAAATATATTTGGAGAAAATATACTTACTGGGGAAAGGGGGAAAATGTTGGATTAGGGAAGTTAGTTAAATTTTTAGAGCAAATGTTGGATTAGATTTTTAGAGCATGTGCAAGACTATGGAATCAATGTCAGTTACACATAGCCAGAGATTGATACGTTTCCAAACAGAACTGATTATTGTAATGTGTTACCTGCTTGTGATCTGATATTTAATACAATAGCTCCAGTTACACAAATCTCAGTAGTAGCCATAACAATTAAAACAACAATTTGAAAAAGAAATTATTTCAGTATTTTAAAAAGAAAATGCCATAATCAGTACCTCCAAGGAGGGAGAAGAATAAAACCTACCAGAGTTTCATGGCATTCTTTGCTTTGGTTATTTGTGTGTCAGTTTCAGACATTTCTGCTATTGATAGTTTTCAGGGTGGATATTATTTTAGATCTCTGCTTAGAGATGCAAGAATGGAGTTTCTGGGAAATAAACAACCCGAAGCTTCATTACTTCTGAGAAAAGCCCATAAAATCACGGTATAAAAACGAGCTTTATTTCTATATTTGACCCAGTTTGATCTGAATCTGCGGTCATTGACTAGAGGTCTGGGGGGAGACACTTTTTGAGCCTGGGGCAAAAATGTCAGAATTGAAATTTTAATTTTTCATTTAAAAAATCTTCCAAAATGAATGATAAGTTAACTATTAAATTTGCACTCGGAACAGTACACGTTGCTTAAATTGCCTTTTAAGTTATTCCTTGTTCAGAAAACAGGTAACATGTAGACCACCAAAAGAAGGAGAGAGTAATAAACCTAAAATCTATAGGTAGATCATATAATACAGAAGTAGATCATAGAATATATTACAGAGATAGATGACATATATGGGTAGATATGAACAAAATCTCTGAGATTTTCTATTTTTAATGATTATAATAGAGAACGTTTGCTAACTAGTGGCCCAACCTTGTATTCCTTGCTCAGACTAAACTGTCATTAATTTTAATGAGCGTTTGGGATCCTTCCTTTAGGATGCAGAATCTGGCCCAATTCTGAGTTTTCAAAGGCAATTGTCTAAACCCTTTCTGGACAGCATTCCCTTCAATCCTTTAGCAGCACGATTAGGGAGGCAGGGTTCTAACTTCCGTCCCCTCCTCCCTGGGGTTTTGTTAGCTTTCCTGACTCGCTTGTATGTTTCAGCTTCCCTGGGTGTTTGTTTTGCTTATCAAACAGCTCTTGAGCACTGACAAGTCTGGACTAAAGAGCAAAGGAGCCAAAGCATCCCCGCCCCACTTTGTATTTCCAAAACAGGGGAAGAAATAGAAAAGATTTGCTTAAGCTGCAATAAAATAAATCTAATCGATTTTAGCCTCCATTAAGATCACATTAGCGAGTGGATTTGGGAGATAAGGGCTGATAAGGTGCAGGACTGGGGTGTGGAGACCACCCTAGCTCTTGGAAAAAGCTCTGTGCCTCTGGCCTGGGAAGAGGTTTGGCTGGAGAGAGAAAAACATCTTCCATCAAGGCTGGAACTCCCCACTGAGAATGCAGTATCCTAACTCCTGTACTCTGTGCAAACTGTGATTTAATTACTATAGGGAGCCCTGGGGTGTTCTCTAGATCATGGATGTGCTGCGAGCACAACTATGGCAAAGTAGACTGAGCAGAGAGTCAGGTTTCTACTCCCAACTGCCTGTGTTACACAGTGTCCCCATCTGTAAAATGGGCATACTGATTCTTGCCCTCTTTTATAAATGACCGTTGGGATCTTGGACAGCGGTGTTACTCAGTTGCAAAATTCCAAGTGACACATTTCCTGCCATCATTCTTCTAACGAGTATTAATTTGCTGATATTCTCTTGCCCACCACATTTCCAGCTAGTGTTATGGTCAATTTGTGTGTATATATATCTATATATATATAGGCTCTTTATGGTATTGCCTGTATCTGACATTTTCTGCTATGCTGTTAGAATGGAGAGCATCTTACTAGCTGTTTCTCTAGTTGCCTTAAATAAAAACCTGTAAAAAATCCCTTATCCTTGGAGGAATAATTAATAGAAATAGAATATCTGTCTCTCTAGATTTATTATGAGATTGCCCATCACCATGGTATTTGAGCACTGACCATGAAAATTACATGCAAAATCTCTTACTTCCAGCCAGGCTGACAAGAACAAGCTTAAAGTTCTTGGGCCTGATTCTGCACTGCATTATGGTAGTGTAAATCAGGAGTAACTCTAATGAAACCAAAAGACTCATCTAGTGAAAAAGTGGTGTGAGAAGGAATCAGACCTCTTGTTTATTTGCTGCCTTCTAGGTTTGCAAAGATTAACTTTGCAAAATTCTATGAAGAATTGTTATGTAAGTGCTAAAGGTGTCTATATTCCGGCAGGTACACACACATACTTTCTGTCTGTCTGACAGTCATATCATGTAACTCTGACATGAATAACCTTTTGCACAAGTCATCTCATTCACTTCAATTGCATGAGGACACATTACTCATTTTGGTAAAGGCTGCAGGATTGGTCCCTCATACACACTGAGGCACAGGATCAGATTTTCAAAAGCACCTTGGATGCTGAGCTGATTTGAAAATCTGGCCAAAGGTATTGCAGTGGGAGCTGGAGGGTGCTGAGATGTTTTTCTAAAACTGGCTCTTGATTAGGTGTCTAAATGAGAGCCGAGCTCTGTGGAAAATGTGGCCACTTCTCTGAGCATTTGAAAATCTGGCTCCCAGAGCCCAACCTGCCCTCCTTTCTCCTACCAGCAATGCCACTGAAGTCCACTGCACTACTCCACTGAGTAAGGCAAGAAAGTAGAGCTCTGTGCTGCTCAATTCACTCAGGCAAAACTCCCAGGGACTGCATCATAGGTCCAGAGATTCAAGTGCTAGCATCATTCAGGCAGCTATTAAACCCTTACCTCTGACCCCTCCTCCCCAGCCCAATTTCCCTCCTGTTTTTTCACAAATCTATGTCAGAAAAGAATAAAATGGCACGTTCTTTTCGTAGCTGGGAATCTTGCCTGCCCAGGTGAAATTACGCAAATTATTTCAGCCTGTTCTTAAATGTAGTTAGGAAGATTAAGGTACCCAGTTGATATTTGCAACGTAAGCTGCCTTATTCAGATTCTGTAGGCTTTTTACAACAAGAAGTTGTAGATCAAATTAAGTTAACTGCTGAGCTGTGAGGGTAATATTCAGATAAACTCTCATCTTAAAGTTTGATACCAGACTTCTTATCTGTGTTGTACTTTGCCATTGCTACAGTGAAGCTGAACATCCATTTCAATTAAAATTCCAGGCTAGCTTCAGAAGGCTGGTGTCTGCTGATAGCACTGACAGAACAGAGCTAGTTTTGGCCTTGGTTGTGTGGATATCTCTCCACACCACAAAAATAGCCAAATTGGACTATTAGAGAAGGCTAAATAAATAAACCACCCAAATACAGGCAAGGAAATGAGGGCCTGAAACAGGAGAGAAAATAAATACAATGGAAAAAGGAGAGAGAGAGCTCATGAATCCACAGATAGATGCTCGTGGCTGTTTTTTAATACATTAATTTATTTGTGGCAACAAATATATTTTCTAGTAGTGTATATATTAAAATATATTTATGCCCACATTGTTATGGGACATACCTGGCATGGATCAGCATTATATTATGGCATTATTTTTCAGGGATGCATATAACAATGGTGACTGAAGGATGTGTGTAAATAGAATAACATTATTTGAAATTGATTCAATGACTTTGATCAGAAGATCTCAAAGTGCATCACAAAGGTACTTCCTCCAACACACTGTGAGTTAAATAAATGTTATATCCACTTCAGTAAATTAAGAGAGTAGGTCTAGGGAAGATTAAGAGCCTGATCCAAAGCCTAATGAAGTCAATAGAATTGAGTGACTTGCACAAGAAAATACTGTGATTCATAAGCAAAGATGGGAATAGGACCCAAGACTCTTGTCTATCAGGTTCCTCTCTCTCTCTAATTAGGGGAATCCAAAGTTTTACCCACCCTCCTAATACATGTGATTTCTCTATCATAGACTTCATATATGTACATCCGGGGACATGAAATCCAAACAGCAATAATAATCCCTCTGGGTTAGTTCTTTTCCAGAAGATGATACCCAAGATCAAAAGAACATATTGTGTTAGTTAGTGCCCAGCCTGTCAGCTTTCTAGTTTCTCTTCCCATTGTCATGAATTAAGTGCATACATATTGTATCTGTATATTATAATCATTTTTCATACATTTTGGGCCTGATCTTGCTCCCACTGCAACCAATAAGGGTAGGATGTCGATTTTAATGTCTCATCAAACATGCTGGACACTTCCTGTGTGTGTGTTGGAAATCATAGCAGAGACAAGGAGAGTTCATGAATTCTTCCTCAGCATTTTTGCATGTGAAAGACAAGTCAATTTTAATCCTTTAATTCAGTCACTTACCAGATCCCAAGATATTTTTTCTCTCTTGGGGAAAAATATTGTTTACCGTGTTTATGTAGCTCACTTAAATTGTATGTTTTCAGAGAATATTGTAACTCACTTGAAAATGCTGGAAAACCCTGGATCTTATTCCCTATTTCTGTACTCTACAGCACTGGATCTCCACCATTCCAGGTTACTGTGCCCCTTTCAGGAGTGTGATTTGTCTTGGGTACCCCCCAAGCTTCATCTCACTTAAAAACTACTTCCTTACAAAATCAGACATAAAAACACAAAAGTGCTACAGCACAGTTACTGAAAAATTGCTTCCTTTCTCATTTGTACCATATAATTATAAAAGAAAACAATTTGAATATAAATAATGTACTTTCATTTCATTGTATGGTATATAGAACAGTATAAACAAGTCATTGTATGAATTTTTAGTTTGTATTGACTTTGCTAGTGCTTTTTATGTAGCCTGTGGTAAAATTAAGCAAATATCTAGATGAGTTGATGTACCCCTTGGAAGATCTCTGAGTATCCCTAGGGGTAGTGTACCCCTGGTTGAGAACCACTGCACTACAGAATGTGTATTTACATGTACATTGTAAAGCAAGGCTATCAACGATACTTAATATATGTACCCATTTTCCATCGGGCTATATTCTATTCATAAAACTGTGGCCTCTATACAGCATAGTGTTGAAGCATGTCCCATTGGCTTGCATGGGACTACTCACCTGCTTAACTGCATTGCTAAATTAGGGCCTGTCCATCCTGTGAGCATCCTCAATTCCCACTGAATGAAAAACCAAAACCAACCAGAGGAACTCCAAATCCGTATTAATTCTTTTGCGGGGTGTTCATCACATCTCTCCTGCTGAGACTAACTAGAAATTCAGGCCTGTGTTTCCAGGTAGGATGGATGCATACAGACCAATCTCACCTCCCAGACAACTGGGGCCTGACCCAAAAGCCCACTGAAGTTTTACTACTTACCGCTACAAATTGCAAACTGGGGGGAATAGTGGTGGATGGGGGTGGAAGAAGAAATTACTCTCACAGGTTCCCTTAACAGAGTACTGTGGTCTACATACATAAAGAGTGTAGAAACACCTGCCTGGTGGGCAGAAGAAGCTGGGGACTCTTCCTGTCACTTAAGCAGTGCAATATACTTTATGCAAGAGATTAAAAATCCTGTGCCCTGCTAATTGATTACAATGTTAAAAGGCTGAAAAAAAAAACTTATTTGATTCACCTGCACGCACGACTGGACTCTGACACCACCATGATTCCACTTACATTATGTACTTGAATTTGCGACCCTGCATAAGACAATATTTTGCACGTTTGAAATCTCAGTATTTTGATGGGTTAAACCCGCTCCACACCCATTTTCACCCAGAGGAAATAGACAAGACTTTAGACACACATCAGAGGTCAAAAAAGCAGTTTAATTTCTATCCCAAGACTTATTCTGCATCCTCTTTCAGAGGCGCAGCAGACTTAAAACATTGCCCAATTAATACCAGAAAACGCAGCAATTTCAGGAACCGTGTGACTCAGTTTAAATAAGCTTTTCAGACACCAGCTGCAAAATTCTTCTTGAATATTTATTGGGGCCCGATCCTGTATTCTCTGTGTCTGCAAGTTTCTTATCGAAGGCAGTTTTTGGTGAAGAAGGAATGCAGGATCGGGCCTTTATGATGTTTAATCAAAGGAATAAGGTTTTGACAACATTTGTTTCTGCTCCGATTGAAATCACTCGGTGCTTCGTTCACATTTGCAAAGGGTTGCTACTTTATTTCACTTAGTGTTTTTGTTCTAACGTGCCTGAGTTAAAATCCACGGGGTTTGTATGCAGCCATGTTTTGGGATTCGTGCGACACGAGAATGGGATAAGAATGAGAACTTATTCTAAACTGGTATTTGACAGTTAACGCCCTAAAGACAAAGCCTTCTGAATAGTCCTTAGATCGTACATTTTTCCTGAGTCTGAAAATAACTCGCCACCTATCTATTAACTTTTGGCTCAGGAACAGAAATGAGATTTCTAGGTTTCGGTATCAATTAAGGGCTGTTTAACCGTTTGCTATCGGGGTATTTCCTTTAAATACTCAGTATTTTATTTTGATCTTTAACTATATGCGTCTGGGGAGAGAAGAAATCGAAAAGTTGCAAATCAACAACTCTAGTTCAAAGTATCGGAGGGGTAGCCTTGTTAGTCAGTATCCACAAAAACAAGGAGTCCGGTGGCACCTTAAAGACTAACAGGTTAATTTGGGCATAAGCTTTCCTGGGTAAAAAATAAAAACCACTTCTTTAGATGCATGGAGACTCTAGTTGAAAATCTCTTTTCAAGGTTGTTTTTTTTAAAATACGGGTTCTCTAACATGAGACGGACATTGTTTGATTGGAATGCAGAAGTGATATTGACAATATCGAGAGGATAAAATCACCGGATCGGTGATCATAAGAGACGTGAAAAGAAAAGTTGGCACAACACTTTCTGTTTGGCAAGGATGCAAACGTGAAATCATTCGGGTGAAATGCACTTGTAGAAAAGATAAAGAATATACCAATGTTAATGGATGATCACTATGTTTTGCTTAACGGCTGAATTAGAAAAGGCGTGTGAGGGTTAGAGAGTCTTCAGAAATGTTTGTATTCATTTTCAAATACTCTGGGGAATACCGATCTTGCTTGATTATTGTTAATATTTCAACTTTCTAGGCAAATACAGCAAATGAGTGTAGACAAATCCAAACAGTGTTTAAAACCGTGGATTGGAACCAGTAAGAGTGAGGGGAAGTCTCCAGTGGTTTAAAACACAACCCATCTACTTCTGGTCTGAAAAGATCTGCTCTGTTTCGTGCCAAATAGTTACACCTGACTCTGTAGCAATGACTACTAATACTTATTATGATACCACCTGCGTGCAGTGTCCTAATTAATCTATAATCTGCAAATTACGGGCCAAAACTTTGGCTTGTTCTTGCCGGATTTGTTCCTTCTTTCCGGGAGTTGGAGTTGTGAATCAGTTTGGAGGGGGAAGTGTTTTCAGAAGCGATGTGATTTAGTTAACGAACACACACAAAATCACACCGAAGTTCAATGTGCTGGAGTTGAAAGAGTATTAGAAACAGCACATTGAGAGATACCTATTCTAAGGGATTACTTTAAGGCTCTCTTAGCCAGGTAGGGAGGGAGGTAACGTTTTAAGAAAGGAAATAATAGACAATTAAGACGTCATCCAAAACAATGGAGTGCTAAGAAAGTGTCACAAAATTAATAACTGTGGTAACTTGTTCTTTCTTTAAAATAGTGCTAGGCATGAAATACCTTATCTCCTGTTAGACACCCGGCCCCCCGTGTGTATCTAATTGAACTTCTATTGCCCTCTCTTGCGAATTTTTTTTTTTGTTACTTCTCTGTGCAATTCAGGAATCCTCCTACCTCCCTATTATAAAGTAGATTTTTAAAGCAGAGCTTCCCCTCCCTTGCCCACGTGAGGCTGGTTTATGCCCCTCGCTTCCCCATTCAGCGCCGGCGCAGCCAATCCCCGGGCTAATTAAGTGGGAGTGCAGGCGAGAGGCGATGCTTCCCCGCGATAGATTCATTGTCATGTCTAAATGGCCTGTTTGTGACTCCGGCACCAAAACGCCAACAGCAAACAGACAGTAACATTACACCTTGGCTTGTTGATGGCAGGAGGCAGCCGGCGCCAAGGTAAAATGCTTGGCTGAGATTGAGACGGGCAGGAAAGAATTGGGGGTAAGTAGCTTTATCCGCCCCCGTAATGACGCCTGCTCGGGAGATTAATGTGGAGACGCTGATTTGACTCAACGGGCTTTCAGTCGCAAAGGGTCCTGGGCAGAGAGGAGTTGGAGGGGGGAATACATGGAGTGCCCCAGCACTCAGGATTTTGTTATTAAAATGGGGGAGGAGAAAGAGTGGATTAGGGGATCTAGGAGATCCCCCTCTCCTGTTTATCCAATCAGATTCATCCTCTTGATGGGCAAACCTTACCCATCCGTTTCCATCTAATATCCTGTCATCTACTCCCTTGACTGATCTATGCCTGGAGTTAATAATTAGCCTTTAGACTGGTAGCCTTTTGGGGCAGGGACTGGGTCTGTTCTCTGTAAGTGCTTATACTGCTTTGTTGTCACTATAGTATCTGTGAATTCAGCCAAAAGGGGCCCAGTCTATTGAAGCCTCTTCCCGCACCCACAATAGAAATAATATCAATAAGTTCTCTGCAGCCAAAACACCACAGATTTTTGAATGCCCAACTCCGACACACCTGGGGGTTGGTATTCCAAAGAGGTTCTGCAAGCTCACAACTCCCACCAATCTTCTGGGGGTGTTCATCACCCATTGAAAAATCCTTTCACCAAAATGTTCATAAAAAGCTCAGAACTCACAACTGGAATCAACCCAGACATCTAAATAAACTGCCAGAATTTCAAAGTGCTCATGGCATTGCATTCCTGCTGGGCACTAAGCTCCTCTGAAAATCTGACCAGAAGAACCACAATGGGAGCTGCTCTGTGTGCACTGAGATTTCTGAAAATCAGCTCTTTATTTTGTGCCTAAAGCTGGAAGAATTTCAATGGGATTGGCTCTTCTGAAAGTTCCTGCCTACATCTGAGCTGCTTTCAGACAACCTGGCTCAAGTTGGGTGCCTGAAATTTGGGGCAACTAGATCCAGTGGCCACTTTTGAAAATTTGTCCCTGGTTCATAGCTACTAACCCATCACTGGGGCATCTGAATGCCTGCAGTGTCCCAACAATCCCTTTCTGGATTTACAGCCTGGTGAGTGACAGAAACTCACTGGGGGCCCTAAACAGGAATATCTCTCCCCCCCCCCCCAACCACTTAATAAAAAGCGAGTAGAGCGTGAGGTCCTTGGGGCCCTAAGCAATTGCTTAATATGCTTATGCTTAATGCCAGTTTAGGGGTGATATAGACACACATGACCATGCTTAGGACCTGTTCTTATTGGAGTCCGTGAGAAAACTCCTATGGACTTCTCTACCACCTTGCCCTGACATTTTTCTAGCTTCATCAAATACATTACCTCCCATTAAGCATATTTATTTATTTAATAAATGCCCTTATTCAGGGCATGAAAAATCATGGAAGAATTTGTTAAAAGCACCCGCAAAATGAGTTCTGTAATGGCACTTGCATGCCGATGGTGATAGAGGAGGTAATACAGGAAGTCAGGGTAGATGATCTAATGGCTGCTCTGGCATTAAAGTCCATGGAGCTATGAATATGCAATTTCAGTTGCACTGAATGTTCTAATCAGCTCTAATTTTGAGTCTATGGTGCATGCTCTCTTGTATTGACATACTTCCAGGACCATTATACATTAGTATGCAGTGTTGTAACCATATTGGTCCCAGGATATTAGAGAGACAAGGTGAGTCCTGTTTTTATAGGACCAGATTCTGCTGGTGAATGAGAGAAACTTTTGAGTCTCCTCAGAGCTGCTCTACTTCAGTTCCTTGTCTCTCTCATCAACTGAAGTTGGTCCAATAAAATATATTGCCTCACCAACCTTCTGTCTCTATTATATATTAATGTTGACACTGTACTTGGCCCTATGTACAATTGGGAAGTTCTACTTACCATGTTTCAGAATACAAGCAAATGGGATAATCCATGAAATTGAAAGGTGGCAAATTTAAATCTGGTAAAAGGAAATATCTTTTGGCAATGGGTTCCACAGGCTAAATGTGCATTGTGCTGAAAAACTATCATTCTGTCCAAGTACTTAGTGGGACATATTGCCCCTATCCCCACCAGTGATCCTTCAACCCTCATTCCCCTTTCAATCTCTGCCACTTATCACCCTCTACTCTGCACAAGTACTCCCCCTACCATGCTTTTGTTACGCCTTGACCCTGGTCCCACAATTATTTGTAACCACAGAAAATTCAATTTCATGGCAAGAAACCACAGAGGATTTAATGGTCTAGGGAAGGAGAAGCCTGAGAACCACTGGCCTCAGTTTATATTAGTAATGATCACAAATCATTCACCTCTTTCTGACTAGCAAGTTAATTCTATTATAATTATCCAAGGATATTACCTTCATTCTTAACTAGATTAGATGAAGTCAGGAAAAAGCCACTACTGGAGCCTATTTAAATCAGGGTGTCTCTCTGATAGTATTGTACCCACATCTCTATAAAAGTATCCAATTTCTTACAGCTATAACTATAACTGGATCATGCTGATGAGCAATCAGAGCAGGGGCCTGCTCCCTTTGGAAATATGACTCTCCTTGCCAGGGAATGCGTGATGTGACTGAGCCAACTAAGTCAGCTGTGTTCTTCCCAAAGGGATTCTGGATTTATTTCTAAAAGGTTCACAGATCAGATCATGAAGGGGAATAAAATGTAAAGTGAGTGGGTGATGGTTGTGCACACGGTGCCAGATTTTCAAAGCCAGCATGCACAAGCCAGGCCAGATGTTCAGGAGAGTTCACTCCTGCTCAGGCACCAGGATAAGTGAGTGGCCAGACACAGTATGTTGGGTGCATGGTTGGCACTGAGCTCTTTTGAATTGTTAGCCCTTTTTTTGTTGCCTAAATGGGAATTCAGATCAGAGAGGAAACATGGTCCAGTTGTAAGTGCGCCAATATAGGACTGGGATTCAAGTTCCTCCCTTTTCTGTGTGACCTTGGGAAAGGTCTGTCTTGTGCCTCAGTTTCCCACCTGTGCAATGGGGATAATGCAGGGGTATTGTGAGGATAGATGATGAGAGGTGCTCAGATACTACAGTATTGGTGGCCAGATAAGTACATAAATCCACTGTGAATCTGGCCTGTCGTGTAGTTTTCAAATGTGGCCCATTTCAAACAAGCTTTTAAGGCTCAGTCCCATGATGAGTTGTGTATGCCCTCAACCCTAATGGCTTTTGAAACCTAAGCAAGTGTTTCAGGATTGGGCCCTAATGCTGCATACAACATATCCCCCATTATTAAAGAATCTGCCTTCACCTTTACCCAGAATCAAGCAATGGGCGATCAGGGAGTTGTCCTCGTTACCCAAAAAGCACAGGCCCTCGGGCAAATCCATGACCTTGACCAGGAAATGTGCAACTTTGAAAGAGAGAAGCTCAGTAATCATTATAGGGGAAATAAAGATGATCCAAAGCAACCACATGACCTGTTTTATTTTGCGTTGATACCAGCCTGGTAGTGACAGTATTGGAACTATGGAGCTGTACATATCTTTCAAGGCATGGGAGAAGGTTATCAAGCCTCAAATAAAATGTCAGGAAATGGTTTGTCAACAGAGAAATAAATGAAGAAGATAAATGTAACAGGCAGAGAGGATTTACTAACTGAGAACTCCTCAACTCTGCTTGAAGTCACCCCTGGGATAACTATCACCCGAAGTGTCACTTGCTAGTTGTAGTAAGATGCCAACTCTTTTTGGTGCTAAAATTGGACCATAGAATACACCAGGGGCTGTCTCCCAGTCGGGCAAGTGGCGAGCTAAGGTTTCTGCTTGTATGCTAAGCTGTCTTTTTGATTGTTACCGCATCATCCCCGCCCCATTGGCCTGACTTGTCCATCTGTTGTCACTGTTTGTCTTTATTTGTATTATCCTGGACTAGGACTCCACTGTGCTCAGTACACTACAAACAAAAATGATGGTCCCTGCCCTCAAGTATAAGACAAGAGACAACATGCAGAAACAAATGAGGGAGCACAAGGAAACGATGTTGGTCATCTTGTCTGACCCGACCTGTAGAACAGCTCTGTGAAGCTTGATTGCTTGTCTCTTTCACTAATAAAGGCTGGTTCAATAAAAGCTATTCCCTCCCTGACCTTGTCTCACCTATCCTGTAAGGTCTATAGGGGAAGGGCTTCATTACTTGTCTGTACGGTGCAGTGGTGGCCAAACTGACTGACCCTCTGAAGTTTGAGAGTTAGGCGTGCCTGTCAAGGCTCGTAGCTTCAGCCCCGCTCCTGCTGAAGCCACAAGTCCTGGCAGGCGCCTCCTGTGGGGCAGAAGCCCCTTGCCCCACCACCCTGCTGCAGGGTAGAAGCCCTGAGCTCCCCCCGCCCCAGTCTGGTAGGTGGAGAATGGTGGGGGCGGGGAGTGCGGGGGACTCTGCAAGCAGCACTTTAACTGTAAAAGGGCCGCAGGCGGATCACGAGCTGTGGTTGGCCACTCTCAGGCCAGTGCTTAGCGGAGTAGAGAGAGCCCTGATGCTTAATTGAGGTTCTTAGGAGTTCCTGTCATACTATCCTATTCTCCTAAATGCTTCAGTGGCTCTATTCCTTACTGTTGTATGAGTAAAGCAAGTGAGAATTGTACATAGTCAATATTTAAAGACTATTGAAGTATCGAGATACATGTGAATGGTGCTATTGAAAAGCTCAGATCCCATAATTCGGGAGTCAGGGGTGCTCACTAGCTTACAAGGTCAGGCTCTCCATCAATCAATCAATAATAGGTCTTTTGAAGAAGAGCTGGTTGAAATTTTTCAAATGAAAAATGTTCACATTGGAAAAAATCCTTTTGTTCATAATTGGACATTTTTGCAATTTTTTCCCAAACATTTCTGGTTTTTGGTTGTAACGGGAAAATGAAAATGAGCGTTTTTAATTTTTTCTCTCCCTCTTCTACTTCCCCCCCCTCCCTTTTCTCTGACAAAACAGACAAAAGAAAAATGAAGTGGGTGGAGGGGAAGAAGAAAAAAGGAGAAGTGGGGAAAAAACACCTTTTTTAAAAATAAATATTTTTAGGAAAAATTGAGACTAAATGAAAAATCCTTCCCTTTCAACCAGCTCTGATTTGAAGGACAATTCTATTTCAATACTGAATTTGCTTAATAGAGACACATCATGGGTCAGCTTAGTAAAGCGCATGCAGATAATTTTCAGTGCACCGATAAAGACTAATTTGGCATACCAACAACAGCATGCACATAGTTATGGTCAGATTAGCGAAAGCTCCGGAACAGAAAGGCAGCACTCGTAAAGCTTTTTGTCTCAAACCCGGGATTACAGAAGAGGGATGGCAGATTGCTGACAAAGGCTGGCTGCAGGGCCTATCTAACCTGTTTAAATCTTAGGTCACAGTGCATCATTTTTTGTCAGTGCAGAAGAACATCTTTACATGACAAAACCCAGATGCCCAGTGCTTAAAAGCTGCAGTGCTTAGACCATGCAGCCATGATACACAGCCCAGCACCGTCATCTTTTGTTCCCAATTAATCTTGTTTTCTACAGTCCCAGCTTCTATTAACCTTTTAAAACACAACACTATTTTCTCAGCACTATCCTATTCTCAATAGAGTTACAGCATTAGCACTTGCTGACATTGGGCATCTTTACCAGGCTGCCATTTAGGCTTAAATTGTTCTAGGCTCTGTACAGACTTTGAGTTTATCATTCAGACTGTTTCCAGCATAGGACCAAATACTTTGCTGGTGTAAATTGGCACAGTTCAGTTGACACCAGTGGAGTTTCACTCACTTATGCCTGCATTTGGCCTGTGAAATCACTGGGTCTAAATCTCCACCCAGTCCCTTTTGATTTGAGCAGCTTGCTTATTTCACAAATTCCATTAAATGCTACAGGAGGAGAATTGTGGCAGTCTGGCATGGGAACCTACTTATTACAGGACACTTCTAACATGCAGCTTGTTTCTGTTTAAAATTCAGAGCAAAGCATTGAAAAGAAAAGAAACCTCATTTGAAATGAAAGCTGCAAAATCACCTGTCAGTGGATGCTTGAGAAATACCATTGGGACATCTCCCTTCTTCACTGTATTAAGGGCTGATGCATTTGATGAACAGGGAGCCATTCCTGAGTGAAAGAATATTCACCTCATCTTGGCAGACATTCTACTACCCTCTACCCCTCTGGCTGGGAGAGGATAGAATATCATCGGGGACCACAGTTTCCTCCTTTCTCCCCTCACTGTAAGCATCTGTGTGGACTTGACTAAATGGGAACAATCTGCCATATTATGGCCTAAATTCTTACATACGAGGGTCCAGATTTTCAGTAGTGCTCAGTATCAAAGCCAGCATCCAGGAAGTGTGATTTATTACTTTTTTTTAAGTAATTTGAGCAGAGGATTGGGATCCAGGGGTAAATGAGTTCTAAACTTGTAGGTTTGGATGTGTCCGTTCACTTCTCTGCCTTAGTGTCCGCATCTCTAACACTTACCTGCTCCTGGGAGCTGTGAGGATTAATTAGTTAACACTCATAATGTACTTTGAAGTTAAAAAGTGCTAAGTATTTTTTATTCATGAATGTGGTGAATAGCATGTGGTTAGTCAGGAGTAGCTGTTCTGCTGTTGATATGCCCTCATAACTCCCAGCAACTCCTAGCCACTGACTAGGCTCCTTAAATCCAGACACTGCAAACTTCTTGTGATCAGCCACACAGCTCTTTGTCAATGCATTTTCAGTCCTATCGGGAGTAGTCCTATTCTTGTATTGGACTAACATTAGTGTTCTAAAGTGTAATGTCAAACCTTTCCCAGAGGAATTAGGACAAGACACTCCCACTCATTCACATTCATTGAGCGCCGGTCTCTGAAAATATGGGAGTCTAGGTTCTGGTCCAAAACTCATTGAAAGCTTCCCCCATTGACTTCAATGGGCTTTGAATCAGGCCTCTAGCATTAATAATTCACTGTTGGTGGAGTTGGTGGCAGTTTGAATTCATTCATTTCAAATACTTGTCTGTCATAGTATTTACTGCTTCTGCACCTGAGATTTATGACAACTGAAGAGAGTTATACAATGGGCATTTTCTCACTAAAAATGTCTGATTTATTGAGCCTTGAATGCATTTGACTTATGTGGACATTTTCATAATTGGTAGATATTGGATTCCAGTATTCTTGGGGTAATGATTCATCTTTACTGGAAAGATGTTATATTCATGACATTATTCATCAAAGTTAGCTACTTTTCTCTTTCATTTTATGTAATCCTGAGCGGAACCATTTTACCTGTAACCAGAATGTTGATTTCACCTCTTGTTTTGAGGGGTTTGGTTTGTCTCCTGAAAGTAAGGGAAGATGGGCAGCTCAAGACTCGCATGTAAATATGTTTCCCCCTCTCTGTATCAGTTGCAGCATAGCTCTGTATTAGAGACTCTGCATATCTTCATCTTGGTGAAGGTTCAGTAAAATCAGAGGGATGAATCTGTCCCAATGTTAGTAACAATTTTATCCTAATGCATTCATTTTTCCTCTGAGAAAGTCTATGGAATTTAATAGTGATGAAATAAATAGAGTTCTTTAGAAGTGAATAGGGTTCAATAGGACAGTCTTCTGGTTAAGGCACTGGACTGGGACCCAGGAGATCTGAGGCTCTGCCACAGACTTCCTGTGTGACCTTGGGTAAGTCACTAAATCTCTCTGCCTTATTATCCCATCTACAAAATATGGATAATACTTTATCTCGCCTTTTTAGTCTTTCTTGCATACTGAGATTGTATGTGAGGTGAGGACTGTCTCTTACTATGGGTATGTACAGCGCCGAGCATAATGGGGTTCAAATTTTGATTGGCACTTGTAAGTTCTACTGTAATATTAGTAAATGTTTATAATAATGACTAAAATCTAATAAAATGCAACAGAGAATGCTCTCCTTTTTCTAAGTTTTATTTTAAACAAATATTTTATAGAATTCTATACATGGATAAAATTTCCATTTCAGAATTGTATAGCATGGTTAAAAAAACCTCCAAAACAACCATGTAGAAAGGCCAACGTTCTCCATTAAGGGTTAATTAATGTGGGATGAAAATTGGCACAACTGTATCTTTAAATGCTTTTCATTAGCTTAAAAAATGATTGTCTCCTTTTTTCTACAGTGATCAAAAATAGCTTCAGGGGTTATAAAAACCACTTTAACTAAAACAATGACTTAGTCATTTTGAAAAATTGCCAGCACTTTGTTCCTCAGAAATCCTGATGAGATTTTTGCTACTTATTTTTAAATTAGCATATTAGTTAACTTTGAAAAAGTTGTGCATATGTTATTTCTTCAATTACTTTTCTCTTCTCTTTACCAGGCACACCAGAAGTTTGATAAAATAGGAGGCCACAAAAATTTGCAAAATTCAAGCTATTTGGGTGAAATTGTATGCAGCCTTCCCTTTAAATTTTTCAGAAATGAAACGAGTCTTCAGAATCTTGGTCAGAATTATCAAATAGTGCCTTAGTCATTGGACCATGTTGCCTCTATTCTCAGGTCCCATGTCTGGCAGGTGTGCAGGTAGTCTGCCTTACTGTGCTCTGTGCTAGAGATAAATGGAAGATTTCAGACTCCACAGCTGTCCATCTTGACACCTTTTATCAGTGCTCAGCCCACCCCACAAAACTGTAGTTTAAAACATATATTTTTAAATTCATAAAACAAACTCTGTGCTAGGACAGTGCTCAATGGTGCGACTCTCAAGGGCTTTTTGCCTGAGTTGTCGGCCATGCACTTGTGCTGGAAGTTGTGCAGAGCTCCACCGGCCCAGCGGAAGCACCAGAGGGCGTCCTTGCTCCTGGAACTCCTGGGGACACCACCGCAGTGCTCCTGCCTCCTTCTTTCTACCCCCCTCTCAAAGCCCAGAAGCTGATTGCACTGTAATCGGTGCAACACAATGATAGCCCGAAGGCTCCCTTTTGAGCCCTTTACTCAAGCAGAACTCCTAATGAGTGAGGGACCAGATTGTGGTCGCAGTTACAGCAGTATAAATCCGGAGCGTCTCTCCGGGAGCTAAGGGATTGACTCTGAACTGTCATTGAAGTAAAATTGAAAGATGTTTCTTAGGCCCAAGGCGTTGTATGCAAAATCATAAAGAACAAGAAGCCAAAATTGTGATCTCCCTACTTATGTTTTACTCAGTTTTTTCTCATGCATGCTCCCGTGGGCCTGCTAAGAACGAAGTAAAACTATGAAAGGATGCTAGGGTTTGGCCCATTATTATTTGATTGGATATAGTGGACACACACTCTCTTCTTTCTCTCCCCCTCTCTCAGGGTGTTTTATTGTTCCCTATCATCATAGTATCTGAGCACCTGCCATTTACAACAGATTGACAATACTGAAGTCCCTAGCAGATTTCATGGGGTTTCTGACTCTAGTGGCTTTTAAGGGTTATAGTAAGCTCTGTTTGGGGTACTTTCTTGGGAGAGAAAGGGAGAAGACAGATGGGGAAAAAGAGGGTGCATGTCGTTCTGGTGGCAAAGTTTTTACCATTCATAGTTTCATATTTTGGAGGTCCCCAAATGGTACGTGATCAGGCGCTTCATTGAAATGTCCGAGGAAATCCTCATTTGGTCAGCAGGTGGCACAAGAGGGATAAGCAGCAATGAGCAGGCTGAAGCATGAGATTTCAGCTTTAAAAGACAAGAGCTGACTATTGTTTTGAGCTTTGTTGGTGTTTAATTGGGACTTTCACACTGGAGCAAACTTGGGAAAAAAACAAAACACAACCACAGTTTGAGAATATTTGACACACAGAGCAGTTTGCTTGGCTAGTCATTTCCTGTTTTCCCCCAGGCTATTTTCTCCGATATTTGTGTCTCCTTCAGAGTTTTCTCTCATGCCTCCCACCCTTCTCCTTCCCTTTGATTCCAAGTCTGTAATCTTGTATTTGTGACATTGCAGGAAGTTGCTCTGGAAATTTAATATGATGCCACAGATTCGGTGTTTCTGTTGCAAGATCAAGTAGGAGAAGAGTGGTTTGGGAAGCAGGAAGCCTTTGAACAATAAATGTAAAGCAGGAAGTACAACAAGTCCGAGGCACTCTGTAGATAAATACTAATCTAAGATAGCCATCTAATTCTAATCTAGTCTCCTCTAAATCCATCTCATCTCAGAAACCCAATCTGTGTATCTTTCTAATCATCCAGTGCATCCATTTCATTCTATTGTAATCCCCCATTTACCTAACTATCCAGTCTTAACCTAATCTGATCCTTCCATCTAATTCTAATATAATCTCTGGTCACCTAATTTAATCCCTACCGTTTATTCATTTTTCTAGCCATCCGGTCTAATCTAAATCTAATGTAATCTGTCAACACGTCTAAATAGCCTGTCACTGTAATTTCCAGACACTGATGCATCCCTTAATATATCCCCTCCAATACTAGGAATAGAGCTGCTTCCTTGTACTACAGTTTCCATCAGAACTGGTGTTCTCGTGGGAATGCAGTGAAGGTATTTTCACCCTCTACCTCCATTCCTGGGAGATGTCTAGATTGTAAAATCTTTGGGATAGGGACCATTTCTCGCTGGTTGTCCAGCCCCAAGCACAATAGGGCCTGGGTGTAGGTTGGAGTCTTTCACTGCTACCATAATACACATAATACATAATAATGATCAGTGGTTCCTGTGAGAACAAAGGTGGGTGGGGGAGGACTTTCCAGTGACGAGGGGCTGTCAGCTCACTGTAAAGGAGCAGAGCAGCAGGACTAAGCAGAAACTTTACCTGGCCTGGTTGCTCCAGGGCAGGGCCAGAAGGAGATCTGTTGCCCCAGCAGATGGTGGATAAGTGGATTGGAAGGGAGTGGGGTGACCAGTTATCCACCTAGAGGCCTCATTGACTGGAGCGGGGAGTGTGCCACTTGATTGTCCCGTAAGAGGAAATCATGGTGCTTGGAAGGTGGGTACCAGGTAGGGTGACCAGATAGCAAGTGTGAGAAATCGGCATGGGAGGTGGGGGGTAATTGGAGCCTATATGAGAAAAAGACCAAAAAGGCGGGATTGTCCCTATAAAATTGGGACATCTGATCACCCTAAGTAACAGGCTGCAAGGTCTCCTCCCATGAAAGGCCAGGTCAGGTCAGAAGGGGATGGAATGTTGTGCAACATTGTAAGTGCTCCAGTAAGACATTCAGAGGGAGACTTAGGGTTCATGTAGGAACAAAAGAACAGACCAATGGTTCATCTAGCCCAATATCCTGTCTCTGACGGTGGCCAGTGCCAGGTGCGTCTTAGCAGAAATCAACAGGGCAATTGTCAAGTGATCCCTCCCCTCTCATTCCATCCCAGTTGTCAGTTTAGGGATGTCCACAGCATGGAATAGGTGGAAAGTTAGAGCAGGGGTGATAGTGCTCCATATTTTTACCAAACAAGTTTGTCCCTCTCAGAGGCAATTCATGGGCCAGTGGGCTGGCTGCGGCAAACAGGAAAAGCCCTAGTCCTAATCCCAGCCCCGCCATTCACCTCCCCCTATGCCTCCGGGCAAGTCATTTAACTTGGTGTGTGGTATTCTCCATCGTGGAGTCTTTAAAACCCCAGATTGGATGCCTCTTTCTAAAAGATATGACCCACAGATCGTTGGGTTTGATGCAGAAATCATTGCGGGAAATTCTCTGGGCTGTTCTCTGCAGGAAGCCAGACATTAGATGATCATAATGGTTCGTTCTGGTCTTAACCTCTATGCCTCAATATTTCTTAATAGGTTTTATCTGTAAATTGGAGATATTAACACTTTTCTATCTCGTGTGGCTTAATATCTGTACAGTGGTTTGAAAATATTAAGCATTATGCAAATACTATTTATTGTTAGGTTTGACAGACTTGGTGAAGTGCGTGGATTGGGTCTGTCAAATTTGTTGATTTTGTTTTCCGCTTTGGGGTGGCTGTTTTACCGTATGTTTATTTTTTTGTTTTTTAATCTGAGACCTTTCTTTAAATTGGAAAAAAAAGGACTTTTGGTAACAAGAGAGGAAAGTCAATTAAAAAATCTGAGCTCAAAAATAAAGTAAAATTAGGGAAATTGCTTAATTTCTCTCTGAGGTCACCTGTGGGCTCCATGCACTGAAATTCTGGGCATGATAATATAGAAACAAAATGCAGCTTCATAGAATTAGTGGAGCACGAGGAAATGCATCATGCATTAGGAACTATTGCCTTCCATAGAGTTCTTCTTTGTCTCCTGCCCCCAAAATACACATGCTGGCTGTGAGCAATTTCCAAACTCTCTACGCAGTACTTTGAGGGGAGGGTGTGTGCTGCATGGAAAAGTGATTAGAAGTCAACTTGGAGACACATTTTGGTGTAAGTGATTGTGGAATTCTTTTTGGAATAAAGAATTGCAAAGAATTCAATATGATTAATGTTATGACAACCAGTGCCAAAGGCAGGCAGTACATTTTGTCACTTTCATCTAATCTTCTGCCAAAGGGAACAGACTCCCTAAAATATAAATTAAAAATAATATATGCATCAGGGGTAGAAAACTCATCTAATGAAACTATCAAGGCCACATTTGGCAGCTCACAATATCCACTTCTGTAGAGTGCTTTCGATCTAGGGATCTCAGTCCTTTAATTAAGCCTCACAGCTGACCTACTCGGTTTGGATATCCATATGTTACAAATGAGTCAAATGAGGCCCAGAGAGCTTAAGTGACTTGGCCAAGGTCACACAGCAAGTCTGTGGCAGAGACTGGGCTAGACTTAGGAATCCTGACTCCTAGTCCTGTGCTTTAACCACATTTGTACCTTTGAGGTCAACCCTCCTGAAATCATTCTCATGACCTCAATGGGAATTGCAGGTGGTCAGCACCTCTTGGAATCTTGCCCCGACTTACTGAGCAGGTTCCTACCTTGCCTTTTACTTAGGCTGCTATTGGGCTGGGCTCAATCCTTTAATGCTTTCCACGAAGAAAGGGCTGCAGGGTCAGGACCGTGTAACTTGCCTTCATAAGGGCGAGGTGGTGGGAACGGTCACATCCTTAGAGTGGTGCTAAGATGACTTAATCTTGGATCAAATTCTGCTCCTGCTCCCACCATGATCGCAATGGTGGGAACACTAATACAAACAAGGCACCAGCATTCTAACAGCTTGCAGGGTCTAGAATGTCTCTGAGCTATGATGAGAATGTCTGCAGCTGATCTCTATGCTATCGCTATCTCTGCCACGGATGGAGCTGCATCAGGGGGAGATGTTAATAAAAAAGGACTTAATGCTCCATTCCCTTGCACCCTGTGGCAGTGTTTACACTTGTGCTCTTTTATACCCACTGCACACTCATTCTGCATACGTGTAAATGCTGCTGCTAGGTGCGATGAATTGGAGAGGCAGGCCTGTTATCTCTCCTCCTGTAACTGCTTTCCCCCACTGTATTTCTGCTTCTGTACTGAGGCCATCTGGAACTTCCTCCTAGCCCAGTTTTGCAGACTCGGGGTTCGGATGAATTACAGAGAAGCAACGAATCTTCCGCCAGTTTTTCAAAACTCGGAAATTTTTTTAGATTAATCCACCACTAACAGGGACATCTCCATTAATTTCCTCTGTTTTTCACATTCCCTTAATCCCTTCCAACTCTAATAGGCATCAGGGTCCCTGTGTTATCATTCACACCACTACAAAAGAGGGTGCAAAATGCACAGTTGCAAAATACACAGTGCTGTTGATAAGGCACTAGACTGGGACTCAGAATATTTGGGGTATAATCTTGGCTCTGCTGCTGACCTGCTGTGACACTTCCACTCTCTGTCCTCGGTTTCCCCTCCTTCCCTTTGTCTAGTCTGTTTAGTTTATAAACTCCTCAGGTTAGAGACAGTCTCTCACTGTGTTTGTACAGCTTCTAGCATGGTCAGGCCCAGATTTTGGTGAGAGCCTCTTGGGGCTACGGTAATATAAAGACGATCAAATCGCTTTGCGCTGGTGCAGATAACTACATGAGGAGCATGGAAGTGGAGAGTCACTGGGTTTAAGTGAAGACAGCATTTGGCTTAATGTTGATTCCCTGCTCAGTGCACCACAGCAGAGAGTCTGAGCTGGTGTGAGTCTTGCACGGTTTGACAGCATTTTGTTTTTGGTATAGCACAGAGCAGCTAAGTTTTCAATGTATTATTCAGTTAATGTTCAGAGAAGGTTATTCAGGAAACATGGCATTGTAAGACTGCTGGGAGGTGGACAGGATTATACAGCAGCTCCAAGAGAGCAGAGTGAAGTGTTCATCACCTGGAGTAAAGGGTTGAGGGGCAGGAGAGTGCTGGGAAAGTGGACAAATTGCAATAACTGTGTTGCCATTTTCTGTGGATTAGTTCCATTAAACCCAGCAGCTTCGCACATCCCAGTAGGTAACTGTATCGTGTCCAGACCTCCTGATTAGCACTATGCAAATAGGTCCACAGATGTAAGTCTGAATTTCACAAGATTTATATTTGCATTTTGTGGTTTTATTGCACTAGGGAGCCATTTATTCAGCCAAAATAGTTGAAGGTCTGGTCTTTCCACCATAAAAGAAAAGACCCAGATTTCATGTTGTTTTGGCCCTCTCTGTGTGATGTTAAAATAACTACTGAAAATCCAACAGAAATACGAAGCAGAGATGGTCCCAAGTTGCAAAATGTGAACTGAATCTGGCCCCAAACTTTTCCAAAGTTCAGGGCATGCTCCTTATTATTATCTGTGTATTGTACAGTTTCACCTGGAGCCTCAAATGTGAACAGTGCCTCCCATGTACCAGATGCTGTCCGGGCATGTAATAGGAGAGTCTCTGCCCTGAAGATCTTACAATGGCAGATGAGTTAAAGGATGGGAGAAAGGTGGTGATAGTAGTATCTCCATTTTACAGTTAGGAAGCTGAGACAAGGAGATGTTAAGTGACTTGCCCAAGGTCACACAAGAGCTGGAAATTGAACACAGATCTCAGCCTCAGCCCAGGGCTTTAACTACAAGACCATCCTTCCCCAAAGCTGGGATTTTGGTTTGGTTCACCTGTGCAGTATGGACTTCACCTATTGGGTTTTCTCATCTCTAACTCTGTGCTTCTGCCAGAGGGTTTTACACAAGGGGTTTTGTCCGTGATTCTCTGAAATCAGAAGTCCTTGACTGAGTCTGACTGAGTGTGTCGGGACTTTGTTTCTCTTGGTCCCACAAAGAGTTTTGGATTCTTCTGAGGACTGTCTTAGTAATCCCCAAATTTTTTATCACAAGGCTTCTGTGGCAGTCTGCCATTTCTAATAATTAAATAATCCATCATTGTGGTCTGCTCAGTTCTCTTTCGGAAGTAGCAATTGGTCCCCTCACTAATGCCTCTCTTGGCCAGGGAGGAATTTGCTCTAGTCACTGTGACAAAGAACATACCCTACTTTATAGGGTGCTGTCTTCATAAATCTGATGCATTCTTTCTAAGAATGGGCTGGGTGCATTTTACAGACATTAGAAAGGCAGAGGTCCCTGCCTCAAATAGCTTCTAGTGTAAATAGAGTCTGCTCCTATATTTGGGAAGATCTGGGCATGCCATGCTTTGGCAGCGAAATAGTTAAAGTGTATACTGCCAGCTTCCCCGAGTACAAAGCTCCCATTTCAATCATAAGACTCCAGTTCCTTTGGGCCAAAGTCTGACATCAGGAATGGAACTGATGTTATCCAGCCAATCAGGGGCTGATGCATCACTTGTTTGAGCAAGCAGCAAGAAGTAACCCAAACGTGGCCTTAGCAGCCAAGAGAGAACAGAAGTGTGTGTGCAGGAGAGGGGGTAGCCTGGTTAATTTAGAATTCTTTTAAAAATATGACTAAGTTTCTTTACATTATTAAAAGTCTCTTTTAAAGAGCAGCTGCCTCCTATTAATACTGCTTGGGATGCTAATCTTCCCTCTGATCTATCTTTAGAGAGCTGCCAGCACAAATGGGGATGTAGTGCAAATGGGTGATGTCAGTCACTATGCAGGCTTCAGATCTGGGCCCAAACAGCTGAAAACACAATGGTGCCTCCCCGAAGGAGGAAGGGGGGAAAAAGGGAAAGAAAATAATAGATCCAACTTGCTCTTCAGATGGATTTGGAGAAATCAAGATTTTTGTTGTTCATTCTCCCCTCAGCTTCAAAGGTCTGTGTGTGCAAGAGTGAGAAGGGTGTCTTTGTGGCCTGGGAGATCTGGGTTCAATTCCTAGCTCTGACACAGACTCCCTGGGTGACCTTGGGCAAGTCACTCGCTATCAGATTTGTGAAAGTTTGGGGCTAGTCTCCCAGCTTCTCAGCATCCACAACTGGGGGCAAGTTTTCAAAAGAGCTCAGCTCCCATACAGGTGCCTAAACAAGGCTCTGATTTTCAGTTGTGCCCAGCAGCTCGTGTTGTGATTCTCTTGGCCAGATTTTCAAAAGCTCACAGCATGCTGAGGGCCTTTGAATCTCTGGCCCCATATCCTTGTTGCCTCATTCCCACCTGTAAAATGCTGTTTCCTTTCTCCCACCTTTTGTCTTGTCTGTTTGGATCAGAAGCCCTTTGAGTGTAATGCTTAGCACAACGGGGCCTCAATCTAGACTAATGCAAATTGGAATAATACAGTGCTGGAAACTGCTGGTCACTGAGTGCTCTCTGCACCTCACAGGATAGGGCTGTAGGAGAAAGGGGTTAGAGCAGTGGGCAAACCTCCGGGTGGTTCATGTTTGGCTGTTTATCTGAAGCTCTTTTGTCTAGAAAACAGACGCAAGTGGAGTCTTTCCTCATATCCACCCGATTCTGCCCAGGTACTGCAAATAACAGCCTTACATGTGGTATAATGTCACTACCACGTCTTGCTGAAAACCCCACGTTCGGGAGCCGGCAAAACAAAAATAGAAAAGCTGGCAGGAGTAGAACTCAAGCAAGCAAAGGAACAAACAAAGATAACCCACCCTTTTCGCAGCTCAGACAAGACTCAGCTACCTGTCCCTGGCCTCTAGGAGCTTACAGGTTAGGGAAGTCACACAAGGCTCAAGCAGAGGAGAAGAGTTCACGAGAGGGATGGGAATCACTTAGGAGGAGGGACGGAGGGGACAGATCAGTGAGAGTGGTGACTTTTGAAGAAGGGATTTTGGAAGGAGGAGAAAGAGGTGCTTGGTGACTGAGATGAGAATGTGTATTCCAGGCAGCCGGTATCAGGCTGAGGTCTGGTCTAAATGAGAGACTATATCGGTATAACTATGTCACTCAGGGGTGTGAAAAGTCCACACTCCTGAGTGATGTCTTTATATCGACTTAACCCCTTATGTAGACAACGCTACGTCGGCAAGAGAGCTTCTTCCGCCAACACAGCTCCCACAGCGTTACACCTTAAGAGTGGGAAAAGAGCCACAGGGGATGGGAGGAGAGATGCAGGAAAGGGGACATCTTATGGGCTTGGGTTTGCTGCTGTAAGATATGGAAAGCCGGTGGAGGGGTTCAAAGTGGGAGGCAGGCAGACATGATACGAAGGATGATTCCAGTGACTGCATTTAGGACAGAGCTGGGCCAAAGAGGAGAAATTTGTATTGATCAAGGTCTGAGATATGTGTAGGGGCATTTGCCGTGGGTTCAGTGAGGGATTACTGTGGCTATCTCCTCATCTCAGGAATGGAGTCTGAAGAGAATTGCTCATTCAGGCGTTGCTGCTATACTGTAGCGTGGGCCCATGGAGGGGCGCTAGGCTAGGATTTGGCAGACCTTCTGGTCTCAGCTCTGCTGCTGACTTAAGTGGCTTCAAGCAAAACCTCTAATCGCCCTGTGCCTTGATTTCCTCACCTATAAAATGAAGACAACAGTATTTTGTATGTCTTGTCTATTTAGATTGTGAGCTCAGAGAGGCAATGATATTTGCCTGCCTTTGTAAAGTGCTTTGAGATTGACAGTGAAAAGTGCTGTATAAGAGCTATAGATTCTTTTATTGTTATTATTTAATAAAAGTGGTAAAACATACAGTCTGTATCTCAAACAGAAAGCCAAGGAAAAAATTCTCAGGTTTATTATTATTTATACTACAATCATACCTAGAGGCTCCACTGTGCTCGGTCTGGCCAACTCTTAAAAATTAGATCAACCTAGTTACGGTGCTCAGGGCTGTGAAAAATGTCATGTCCTGAGTGCTGTAGTTAGTTCGACCCAATCCCTTGTGTAGACGTGGCTAGGTCAATGGAATAATTCTCTCTGAGAGGTGAATTAACTACACTGATGGAAAACCCCCTTCTATCGATGTAGGAAGTGCCTATACTGTGGCACTACAGTGGCACAGCTGCAGTGGCTGTAGTGTAGACATAGACATGCCCTTACTTTGCACACTGTCTAAAGGTCTGTCTACACTGCAGTCTGACTGCAGCACGTGGAGCCAGACCTGAGCTAGCTTTGATCTAGCTCAGATAGCAGCAGCACAGAAGCCCTGGTGGCATGGGCTAGCCGCTGTGTACGTACTTAAAGTCCAGAGTGGGCTTGTACAGCCTGTGTGGCTGCAGCTTTGCTGCTGCTGCTGTTTGAGCTAGCTAGAGCAAAGATAGCTTGGGTGTGTCTGTCGGTGCTGCACTCACACCTCTAATTGGTGTAGACATACCCCGAGACCCTTTTGTAAACAAACAAGGTGTGAAGGGAGACAGAGGTGAAGTGATCACACAGTAGGTCACTGGGAATAGAACCCGAGTTTCCTGACCCCCAGTGAGAGCGCTATCCATTAGGCACGACTGCTTCTCCAAGATATAATTCGGGCACACCACCCCCACCCACCCACTGCAAGTGACTTCAATAGGACTTTGAGCAACTGCAGGATTTGGCCTTTAAATGATTAGACAAATCCTGTATGAGCATACATTGGTTTCCTGATGTTATTAAAGTATGAAAATGTCAGGGTGCTGCATCCGTATTCGTTAGGCGTTGACAGCTGGCTGCTGATAACAAGGTGATGGCTCCTATCTTGAGATACTTAACAATATAAGCAAACGAGAAGCTTGGTTTGGAAGATGGGCTAGGCTTCCATTTGGCATCCAGTATATTTCTTGCTCTAAGGTGTTGCCCTTTGACATTAAGCTGGGCTCTGAGCAATTCTCTTCTCCCACGTCAAAGGGAGTGGAGTTGGGGGGTGGGGGGAGAAATGTGATTGGGATCAAAACTCTTTCTGACTTACTTTAATTTCCTCTGCTTTCTTAATCATTTCCTGACAGTCCTTGAGATGCCAGGAGAAATCTTTGCACTGATGCAGTGTAATGAATTCCCAGGCTCCCTCCATCTCCATGGAGTGAGCGATAAGGTTTTTCAATAAAAAAGCCAGCACCTCTTCTTCATCTTCAGTCGCATCGTTTCTTTGTTGGGATGTTTTAATTAACCATTGATTTGGCTGGCTCAGACCACATCTGACCATTGGTAGTAAGGGCTCGTCTACACAGGGATGCTTTGGAAAGTTAATCTGAATTAAATGAAGATGCAAATTTAAAGTGGGTTAGTTAAACCACGTTAAATCCCTGTTTGGTTGCTCTTTTTAGAATTAAAGTGGCCTTAATTTGATTTAGTTTAATTCACTTTGGAAGGGAATTAAGCAAAATCAGATAAAAGCCACTTCAATTCTGAACAAGTGTGTCCATGTAGAGGGTTAATGCAGTTTAAATAACATACATTAAAATTCACATCTTTATTTAATTCAGATTAATTTTCTTGTGTGTCCCCATGTCAACAAGCCCTAAGTCAGATCCAGATCCTTAAAGTATTTAGGCTTCTAGCTTCCACTGATTTCAGTGGAAGTTAGGAGCCCAGATATCTTTTTGAGGATCTGGGCCCAAGTAAGTAAAAAGTTGTGCTGTTTCTTTTCATAGTGGTACCATCAAAAAAACTTCAGTGACACTTACCCTTTCTGCCATGCCATCTAGCTGTGGATCTCAAAGCACTTCCCATTCATTCTGCTAAGCTTTGCAATCTCCACTGTGAGGTATAGAAATAATACCCCTGTTTTTCAGAGAGGCAAACTAAGGCCCAGGAGGACTGAGTAGTTTGTTTAAGGTCACACGTTGAGTCTCTGGCAGAGAGTGGAGTCCTTACTCTCAGCCTCCCTTAGACTACACTGTACTTTCAAGAGCACATGAAACATTTTACAGCCTCAATTTATTTTATAGACTGTAACCAATTAAACCAAAAGGTGCAAGGAAGGCTTGGGTTTTTTACAAGCTCATTATTTAATTTCTCTGGTCTCTCTCCCTGTTGGGGCATTTATTGGGCACATTTGAATATATTATTGGGAACTTCCAAAAAGTTGAATATGCTCAGAGCATCTGTTGTTGGAGGTCTGGATGTTGGGAGGGGGAAGAAGACACGAGAGCAGAACCAAAAGTTACAAGCATCCGTTCACTAACTGTAATAAACAAAGTGGAGATGAGCTGCCCAGAAAAGGAAGATGTTGGTGAAGGGCAGTTTCTCAGCCAGTGTAAATGAAGGTAGCTCCATGGAACCCACTGAAGCAATGCTGATTTACACCAGTGGAGGATTTGGCCCTATGGTGGCTGTTTCTGTTTCAAATGGGCCTTCCTCAACACTAGGGCCAGATTCCAGCTGCATAAAATGCCTGGAATGCCACAGCCAGAGTAGCGGTAGAAGGGTGCTATGCAAAGTTTGCCTCTCATAAATTCCTTGGACCAAATCCATTGTTGGTGTAAATTCAATGGATTCTTACCAGAGGTGAGACTGACTTCTTGTGGGCTGGAATATCTCCCAGGATTTCAGCTGGGGAGGAAGGCAATAAGATAATGCTGTTATCTTGTTGCAATGAGAAATGTGTACATGATTAAAGGCAGTTCAGGGCTGTGAGAACAGCTCATTATTTACTCAGCATGAGAAATGTATCACTGCGTGAGAAATAAATCACTGCATGAGAACAATATCTACTATCTCCATAAGGAACTGCAGTATGCATCAGAGGTATCCAGGACAAAGTATCACAACAGGCCACCATGTAAGTGTATGCATGTCATTTGGAAAGGCATCAGGGTTATTTATGCATTCATATCATGACCATTGTGTCAATATCTGGGGTTGTTTACAAAGAATAACAAATCTATTGCTAACAGCTGCTTACAAAACGCAATTCTCTGCTATCGCTGTCCTGGCTGAACACCTGCTCAGTTACTGAACCTAATCAGCAGAAATACTGAATAAATATGTGCTCCTTGCTCCATAACCATGATTCAGCTTGACAACTATGGTTATGGAGCAAAAGATTGGATTCCAGAGCACAGAGACTTTACTGAGGATTCCGAGTTTTCTGCAGCCTCTTTCTTTCTTTCTTTCTTTCTTTCTTTCTTTTTTTTTAAACTCAGGTGATCGGTAACAAGACAGAGGGCGTGGCTACACCTGAGAGTTGCAGCGCTGGTGGTGAGTTTACAGCGCTGCAACTTACTCACCGTCCACACTTGCAAGGCACATACAGCGCTGCATCTCCCTGGCTGCAGCGCTGGCTGTACTCCTGCTCTGCCTGGGGTATAACGATTGCAGCGCTGGTAATGCAGCGCTGTTCCGCCAGTGTGGCCACCAAAAGCGCTGTAATTGGCCTCCAGAGGTATTCGGAGGTATCCCAGAATGCCTGTTCAGCCACTCCCAACAGCGCTGCAAATGCTGCAAATGTGGCCACACTGCAGCGCTGGTAGCTGTCAGTGTGGCCACACTGCAGCGCTTTCCCTACACAGCTGTACGAAGACAGCTGTAACTCCCAGCGCTGTACAGCTGCAAGTGTAGCCATACCCATAGTTGTTGACATCTCAAAGATTAGCCAGGTTCCAAGCTATGCAAGGCTTTATTGATTCTAATCAAGGCCTTGCTTTGGACTTGGGAGTGTTTTGAGTGTCAGTTGAAGGCAATTGCATCAACAGTTGCAAAGAAGTGATAGTTACCATGTAAGTAAGAGGGGCTGTGATATTTGGTGTGGCTTGTGTTGACAACGCTAGACTTAGGATTGGTGCTCAGATTTTCCCAAATGACTAGTGATTTTGTGCGCCTCATGCCTTTGGATTTCCAAAAAGAGAAAGCACTGAGCATCCACCCTCTGAAAGTCTGTCTCCTTTAATTATTTCAGGTTGGGCACTCCAGAATGGAGGCAATCAGTGTCACTAGTCACTTGGGAAAATCTTAGCCTAGATCTGTACTTGCCCAAAGTTCAGGAACGCTTAGGATCCAGAGGTCCCATCTCATGTAGGTTTTGAGTTAAAAGTTTGGATTTCTTCTCTAATCCATCCTGTAATAAAGCTTATAACGAGAGGGCTAAAATTCAGGCTTGGTCTCCCCTAAAAAAACTCAATGTGTCTCTGGTCCTCAATATAATTGAGTAATATTATGTTACTATATTATTAAAAAGCTTCACAATGCTGGGAGCTGTGCAAAATTCCTTGCTAAAGCAAAGAGAGAAAACCAATATTGTCCTTCTGTTAATCTCATTTGTCTTACAGAATGTACCACTCCCCGTCATTAAGGGAAGTTTGCTCCTTGACCTGAGAATACCGCTCAGAAACAAGTGTCTTCCCCTGAGGTCTCATGGGTGGATCTGCCTGAAGTACCTTCCTGTGATACAGCGATAAGACATCTGTCTTATTGAATAACATCAATCAAACCTTAACCATGCCATGTCAGAAAGTGTGGGTTGTGACTGACTCATCAACACATCTTGCGCAGAGTGTGCTTCTCCAGTCCCAAGGTAGTGACGGGGAGGAAGCTGCTCTTGCGTCTTTGTGACTCTTTGTACTCATTGCTCCACCTATGTTGTCATTGTGTTTTTCTGCGTTACTTGGGGGACTTTCTGATTGTCTTAAGGCAACCTATTCGGCTCTGGCAGTCTGTTGTAAAGTAATTGTTGGCCTTGTCTTTTCCTGAGATGGTGGCTTTACCCAGAGGAAGGAAAGATTTACCCCTGGCAGGAATGTATCCTTCATGGTCTGGATATAAAACACTGTGTTCCTCTACCTTGCCTGATAGTTGAACAAAATTCAGTAAGAGTAAAATTCACACAGGAGTAATTGAAATTGTTTTCTAATTCAGTAGTTTTGGGAGGTGGGGGGGGAAACACTCCAACACAACAACAACCACCCAGCTAGTCGGTCTTCCTCTTGCTTGTATATTTTCATGTCTATTAAGTATAAAAGCATTTTGGTGCAGGGATTATGTAATGCCCTGTTTGTGTGGCATAAAATGGGACCTTGATCCTGGATTGGCGTCTCTAGGCATTAAATGATACAAAAGATTAGTAATAACAACATATAGAAGGCAGTTCATCTCAATACATATTTGTAGCTGAAGAACAGAAGTAATCTGGAAAAACAGGTATGAAACAGTTAACCATACCAGCACTTAGAAAAATATTTTAAATCCTCTTGAAATAACTATCGGGATTAATTATCAGTGCAGTAAAAAAAAAACACCCTTAAATAATTGGAATAAATCCCCTTTTCTGCTTGTTCGAACTGTATAAATTCCCCAGCTGAGAGTACAATTGTGCTAGGATTTCAGTGTGATTGGCAGCAAATCTTTGATGTTTTTATGGAGGTTGGTTGATTACTCCAATCAAAACAATGTATCGAGAAAATAATAATGATTTGTTTTCATAGCAAAATGCTCCAACCCGTGAGACACAAAAATAACCCTGAGCAAAACTCAAAGGACACACCTGGAATTTTCACCCCAGGAAATGGCAGAGAGAAAATACTGTGGATATACTTTTCTCCAGACAGTTTGCCCTATAAACAGAGGTTCAGTATAATCAGGTTGTTTTTTTTTCTGATTACAGAAGTGCCTAGATCTGGGATCTGCATCAGGACCCTTTGGTGCAAGGTGCTGTATACACAAACAGTAAGTAGTTCTTGCTCTGAAGCGTAGACAGGCAAAGGGTGGGAGAAAGAAAGTAGAAGTCAGATTGTACACTGCAAGGCATTGAAACAATTTCTGGTTTTCATTATAAAGGCAGAAGAGGGAGCGTCGTCTAGCAGTTAAAATACAGGATTGTGCATGGGGAGAACTGAGTTCTGGTTCTGGTCCTGCCACAGGCTTTTGGGCAAGTTGCTTAATCTCCCCATGCCTTAGTTTCCCCAGATATATCATGAGTGTAACAGTTACCTACATCACTGGTGGGGGTGGGCTTGGCTGTATAACTTACTAATGTATGTTCACAGCTTTGGGACATACACAGCGGTATAGAAAGGCAAAGTTAACAGTGCTTTGGTATGGGGCAAATCCTACTCTCTTTAGCTGTAGAGCGTCTTCTTGCTTCAAAATGAGGCCAGTTTTGGGGAGCTCATGCAGCCCAGTTCTATGGGGTCTCCTTGCATGCTGCCACAGAGAGGGAATTTGGGGGTAAAGCAGATGTATCTGCCATGCTGGCCAGTACCCCTCTGCAGAGGGCATTCCCCTGAGACTGGAGTATCAGCTACAAAGTAGCTCAATAGCTTTGTTCTATAACCCCAGAAGAGCTCCCCATCCAACTCCTGGGCATGCGCTCAGGGGCCAAGATTGGAATGAAAAGTAGGTCTGATTGTATTGAGTCAGCCAACTACCACGGAACTGCCCTCCTCTGACCCTCAAGTCTTTCTTGCTATTATCATTTGTGTTGTAGATGTTCTCTCCTGCACCAAATTCCTCTGTCCCCTCCTTACTTTTGAAACTACCATGGCATTTCATCCTCAAATAAAGAAATAAGAGAAAAATCCCATGTGTCCATATGAACAATTATATCCTCCTGTGTATTTGTATAGGTTTCATTAACTTTTCCAGCTATGGGTAGGAATGAAAATGCTGCATGTTTCTGCTGTGCTCTTCATCTCAGCATCTTAAAGTACCTGGCAAGCATCAATTACTCTGAGCCTCTGATCGAGGTGAGTAAGTATTATAACTAAGGACTGAAACTGTGTGAGCTTCTTTATAGCTTCTGGCTGAGATTTTCAAAAGAGATGCCCAATTCCCATAGCTTCCTTTCAAAATTCCAGACACTCTGTTGTGAGCATTGATGTCAAAAGGGTGAAACTGCTCCACTGCTAAATTATATTGGCTTCTAGTGATAATGATGGTATTGCTTATTTTTGTAAAATTTGTACTTTGTTAAAAGAAATGATGTTTGACCACATTTGCAATGGCCTGAGTGAAATTGAACCATTGCCATCACATGCCCCACCTTGCTAAAAATGTTGAGCCCAATCTGAAGTCCTTGCTCATCCAGTACTTCCACTAATTTCAGGAGAAACAGCTTTAGGGTGGCCTATGGCTCAACAGATGACTTGCAATCCTACCTTGTCCTTCCATAGGACCCAAATATCTGAGTGAGCATGACCCTTCCAGATGTTGTTCTGTTTGGGACTAAGGTGCACTGCAGGTTTCTACAGCTCATGTAAAGTATCAGAGGGGTAGCCGTGTTAGTCTGGATCTGTAAAAGCAGCAGAGAGTCCTGTGGCACCTTATAGACTAACATACGTATTGGAGCATGAACTTTCATGGGTGAATACCCACTTCGTTGGATGCTTTTCACCCACAAAAGCTCATGCTCCAATACGTCTGTTAGCCCATAAGGTGCCAGAGGACTCTTTGCTGCTTTTACAGCTCATGTAATATCTGCAGTAGGGTACCCTTCATTTTAGTGCATGGTGATTTGAATCCGGTTTGCGTTCGTTATTTTGACTTCACCGTTAGGATTTTTAGGAACATAGACTGGGACAGACCAGGCTTCCCTCTCTTCTTGTCAGCAGAAGTGACCAGATGTTCCAACAGACGGTGAATCCTGCCCACCCATAATTGTGAAATTGAGGTATTGCTTAAGGATCCTAGCAGGTGATTTTCTTATGCCCTGAAAGATGTGGATTTCTAGCCCTTGTCGTCATATCCTCGCTGACGTAGCTGCACTTGCGACTCTTACTTGCATATAAGTCCAAGATTTGAATAAATAACTAGTGCTTTTGGGTGCCAGACATACACCACCTTAAGAGGTCTGATTTTCAGGAAGTGCTGAACATCCACCCACTGGATATCAGGCCCCTTTAAGTCATTTCAAGCTGAGCCCCCACAATCATTTGTCATAAATCTTGGGCATATATTCTACACTTACATTGAAACATCCTTCTCTTTATCCATTTAATTCTTTTCTGCCTTTTCATTTAAGCAGGTTGCTTGTGTCATGGGAAGGGGCACTAGAGATTAAATTACAGTTTGCAACTTGCATTATATTTCATCATCCTACTTGAGTTTTTTTGAATTTTTTTAATTCTAAGTCACACTTGCTGAAAGATGGTGACAGAGACAACATACATTAACACAGAAAGCAGCCTCTTAAGAAAGGCAGAAAAGTCCCAGAGTTAGGAAGTGAAGTGAGTTCCCAAACTTCACACCCAGACATTTTTATACAAAGTCATTTTACGTGCCAAAGGTTTCTTTTTTTTTTTTTTCCCTCTCCTCATAACTATAAAGAAAGCCGGAAGGGTGAGGGCCAGGAAAAATTGAGATGATTTCCCCCTGCTTATATAACGAAGCTTAAAAAAAAGTAAAGACAATATCAGTCAGTCAATCATGTCCTTTGGTCCCAAGCCAAATCAAATTATCCTTTGTTTTGTTTGTTCCATTTTAAGATGATAATGGTGATTTGACTGCAACCCACATTCATCATTTAGAGGTGATTTACTCTTCTAAAACCTAATTTGTGCATAGTTTTGTACTGATATCACTACTGCAGTTTGAGCTGTGATTTTTTTTTTTTTTTACTGTAATACTTATAACTAGAGCTGGTTAAAACTGAGTTTCCATTTCACAAGAAATTCTGACATTTCAAAATTTCCAGCTAAAAGAAATTTCCAGAACAATTCATAATTAATCTGGGAAATATTGAAGTGATGTATTGAAACCAAGAGTTTTTCAATGGGTTGAAATGTTTCATTTTGACTATTATAAAGTATGTAACAATTGAAATGATAAAGTCGAAAGAGTGTTCTGATAGTTTTTTAATAAAAAATTTGGATGAAATTGGTACATTCCCACCAAATGTTTTGATTTTGTCAAATCAGCATTTTCTGATGATTGAAAATTTTTCAGTGGATCAGTTTTCCCCAGCTCTAGTTATGACAGCACAAATCCCTAGTGAGGACACAGTTAAATGGCCCTTTATACTGGTATAGATTATTCTCCTGCCCTTGCAGGTGTAAGTATCTTTCTATCACTTTGGGATCCTCAAGGATGAAAAAATTGATGTAAATGTTAGATGGCATTGTTGTTTTCTATCTGAAGATCTACTGCATGTCAGATGAATATATACATGCTCTCTTTAAGCTAACATATCTAAATCTCAAGTAATGTTAGTAGCATTTTAAATCAATTGTCCCCATGATGGATTTTACATTTTGATCCAGGAATGATATATAAAAACTTATCTCATTAGCTTCAGAGGTGACTCTGTGTTCAGATAGTGTGAACAATTGTACACTTGACTAACACTAACAGATATTAGCCCAATCCGTATCAATGGCACTGTGCTGTTACTCCTGGTAGTAAAAATGCATTGATTCTTGAAAAGGGAAGCAGAAGAAGAATGAGTTGAAGTACTACATCCTGCCTAGTGGAATCATTGCTTAGATGATTGCAGCCTTGAGAGCAAAGAGACAATGGAAACTGCTTAAAGGGAAAAAACCCGAACAGACTTTTTTTTTTAAAGTTATTTTTTAAGTTACACATGGTCCAGTGAAAACTCCTGCTCCCAATATTTATTGCTTTTCAAACTGCATTTTTATTTATTTTAGATCTTTATTTCTGTACGATACAAGAAGGCTCCTCCGAGGACCTGGCTCACCAACTCGGCATTTGGATAGCTTGCATAAAAGCCTTCAAATGAGTGCCTTATTTTCCTCGCAGTGGCGTGACAGCAGGCATAGCTGAGGTAAGATCACTACCAGTGGAAACAGGCTATGAATCAGTCATCAGTAGAAAGTAGACCAATAGCGCACTGATTTCCTTAGTGTCATTGATTCAACTTGTATTGCAACAGGCAACAAAAGTTAATAATAGTCATAAGTAGAGCTTTGAGAATAACAGAGTTTTTTTTCTGGGCGTGCTGAAAAAAATTCATTGAACGTCAAATGAAATGGTTCATTTTGTTTTGAGCCTTTTATTTAAAAACATGATTTTTCGGTCAGTTAAAAATTGAAAATGTTTCCATTTTTCAGGTTTCAAAATAGATACAACTTCAAAATTGCTTATGAAATCATTTCCCCCTTTCTCAATCAACTCAAATATTTTCTTCTTTGATTGAATCACCTTTTGTTCTGATATTATAGGGCAGTAAAAAAGAGGTTATTGGAAAGAGGTCAGTCAATCTTTTGTAATGGTGAATGTGAACAAAGTCTCCTTTAATCCCTTCTCCTTTCCCCATAAAGACTATTGTCATTTTTGTGATCTTTCATGGAAAGTTAGAGAGAGATCCTGGACTATATGTAGATAAGAGTTCTGTGTTTGGAGCTACATGAGATGGAGGAAGCCTGTAAATTAAAATAAAAATTCTTCTCCCTGTGGAGCTATTTATTATAAAGATGGTCTCTAAAAAGTGCTTTTACCTTCATTTTACTAATGATTCTGCTCTGTCACCCGCTCCCTTTATTAAAGCTTCAAGAGTCTCCTGTGAACAGCAGGATTTGAACCTGTGACTTTCAGCATCCAGCGCACAGGCTTCTACCTTATGAGGTAAGCGTTACTGTAATGGGCAGTACAGTAGGTGCTTATTCTCTGTGGACTACTCTCTAGAGGTGATATGAAACACTTGGTCACTAGATCATCCTTTAAAATGTATTGAATCCCTCGGCTATGGCATTGGCTGCAACCCAGGAGACCTGGGTCAAATTTCTAGCTCATCCATAGAGTGACTTGGGCAAGGCCCAGAGGTATGTCTACACTGTAGTTGCAGCACCTGTATCCATGCCACTGCCAGCTGTAGTCTAGGTTGGCTCCTATACCAATGGCAGCGAAGTCACAGCAGCATGGATTGTAGAAGCTCACCTGTACCTTGTCCTTCAGTTCCTGATCTGTAAAAACGGGGCTGAGAGTACTGCTCTACCTCAGAGGTGTTGTGAAGATAAAATCTGTTAGTGACCTGAGGTTGCCTAGCTACTAGGGGGAGGAGGACCCTATGAGTGCTGAGATAGAACTTGGGCTGAAAGTAACTAGCAGGAACTAAAGCCTGGGCTACACCTAAAACTTAAGAGTGATTTTTCTTCACACGGTTAGGTCTACCTGAGAGATGTAGTTAAGCCAATTTAAGCTCCACTGTAGCCACCATTAGGTAGGTTGATGGAAGAATTTTTCAGTCCATCTAGCTACTGCCTCTTGAAGCGGTGGATTTACCACACTGCTGGAAAAAGCCCTTCTGTTGCTGTGGTATGTATGTGTCTGTGCTACAGGGGCACGGTGGTGCTGCTGTAGCATTTGCAGTGCTAAGAAAAGATTAAAATAAATAGGCCTTAAAATTGGGCTGTATGTTCTCTATATCTTCTCTGTTCGTAGGTCTCATGTTTGTTAAAGAAAGGTACCCTGGGTGTCAAATCCACACAGCAGCTGGGGGTTTCCAGCCCATTGGATAAGTACGTGAGCTTTGAGCGAGTGTGGTGGCAGGTCAGACACCAGCGATGTAGCTGGGGTTATATTCAGGTAGCTTGTCTCTATTGCTATACTAACTGTTTTAGTGAGCTAGCTTAATCAGAGCTCGTGTGTAAGTCTACCTCCAGATGCAGTGTAGACAGACCCCTCTCTGTGTTCCTACAGCCAATGCTATCCCAGCCCCTCAGTTAAATAATACTAGTGTGAAGTCATGGGATAGTCTCCCCTAACACTTTTAGGGTTTACAACTCGAACCCCATGACTTTAGGTGCAGCTATATTTTCTTTCATTTTATAGTAGGAACAAGCTAGTGGAGCAACGAAGGCAAGAAGCCTGCTTTTCTCCTTGGGGTCTCAGACTTAAGGTCTGATTCAAATGCCACTGTGCCATTAGTGCCTCTGAGTATCTGGGCATGGTAAGGTATCACCAGGATGACAGGAAGACAAAGGACACAAAACCATTTTGTTGCATTGCTCAGGGCCCAGATCTTAAATGGGCTGAAGCAAAATGGGGGACTTGTCATCCACAGCAGTAGCAGACAGGCTGTGTACCCAGTATCTTAGAAAGCCTTGTCTTTCTGAACAGTGAAGGGTTAGTGAAAAATCAAACACTAGAAAGACTAAATTTAACATTTTATTTTGTCTCAGAAGGAATCCACCATAGGCCTCATATTAAGTTATGCATCTTTAATTATAAAAATAAGCAAAGAAAATAACTTGCATCTCTCATTACCATGATATGTTTCAAATAACCTTATATGAACACATGGAGCTTTAAAAATGTAATTTAACAATAAATAATGACATATACCAGATATGCTCACTGTTTATTCCAGTAATCGGCCAAAAAAACCAAACCAAAACCCCCTTAAGTATCATTAAATTATAAATACATAATGCAAATTTATAATGGCACAAACATGTCTAAAGTGCAAACAAATCACAATGAGAATCATGCAAACGCATCTAGATAAGCCCCTCAACCCCCAAGAAAATCACTTCGCAGTGAGCATGAGACAAAAAAAAAGCATTAGAGATTAAATAGGTGTGAAACAGTCAGATTCTACACTGAGAATCATTTTCCCTATAAAAATTGTGTGACTGTATTGCAGTGCTAGTATTACTATAGGCCGTGGGGGTGGGGGGAAGTGAGACATTAGGCATAAACTAAGCAGCTCAAATATTTTTGTGAAATAGATTTTTTTTCTACACTGAGTAGTTGTGTGGGGGGGGGAGGGGGAGAGGAGGTTAGCTATCAGTGTAGATAGGTAAACCCACTAGATGAGATTTATCCCTGCTTGAAACCACAGTAATAGGGTTGCTCAGGAAAGGACCACCCCCCTGTCCTCCCCAAGTGAAAAAACTGATAAAAGAATTGATTGGAAATGTTTTATACTTTTGGGGATTTGATTGAAAAACCAAACTCTTTTTGACAGCCAAAAAGAGTTTCCACTTAACATTCAAAATGTTGGGTATTTAAAATTGCCTTCGGGAAAAAAAACATGAAAACCCTAAGCAGTGTTTATACAAATAGTTGTCAAGCTATTTTACAACAAAATGTTCTGAGGGAAAGTGTTCTACCTGCTTCACAAGGTGAGTTTTACTGGTTGAAATAGCTGCTTTGCACTATGTATGTAAAGGGACCACAGCTCCAGGGCAGCTATACTAGTAGCTTTAATAGGACCAAATCCCCACTGTAGACACGCCACTGTGTAGTGTACTTGATACCCAAACTCTGCTGAACTTCCTGTTCTAATGTCCCTTTCCTAGTGTGCATCTCGAAAAGTACCTCTCACAAAGTGCTGAGCACCTGCACCTGGTAAAAATCAAGCCCTTGCTACTTGAGCACCCGTAATTCCCACTGGAAAGCATGCAGCACCTTGCAGGATTGGATTCCAGTATACCTGATAGTGTTAAGAATGAACTACAATGTTGCACCTAGCTTGAATAGGACAGCATGATTCAGAGTGTGTGGGTGTAGTAAAAAAAAAAACAAAAACAAAAAACACTGTCAGCAACCTTTTTTGCTGCTTACAATTTTACGACAGCACTTTTGGGCTACATTTAATGAAGACAGCAATTCTGGAAATGCTGCCACTGCATCTGGTTTTAATATATTAGCAGCAAGTCATTGTTTAAAGGCTTTGTGGTTAAAAAGTTCTATTGCTTTATATTTTGCAAAAAGATGTCCCTCCTGTTAGCCTTTTACAGAACTTGATTAGCTTCTTAACTAGATGAACCAGAGTCAGCCACCCACCAGAAGTAGTTTCTAACTGGGTAGATTTTGGAATGTGCGTGTGGAATCAGCCCTGCTGCTCACATGACACAACACAAGGTTGCTTTTTTTGGCATACAGAACCCAAGACAGACTACTGTTCAGAAAAGCTGCTCTAGGCTTCAGCTATGAGTGAAAAAAAAAAAAAAAAAAAAAAAAAAGTCAGCTTGTAAGCCTCAGTTCAGAGCCTCTTTTACAGAAGAGCATGGTAGGAAATGCAGGCTGTGCATTTCAAGTGCCTCGCAACAGGCACAGTGATGCATGTGTTTAGATTTGAGGCGTTTCATTTTTTGGATTGCCGGCTACCTTTAGGCATACCAAACATGGCTCTATTTTCCATGTCGTGCCTCAGAAGTGACCCTTCTGAAGTCTGCAGCCGTGATATTTAAGAGTTGTTCTGTCAGCCATTTTGACAATTCCCAGTACTCCTGCCTTGGATGCAAGCTAAGTACCATGATAACCCCTGAAGGTAGCTTGGGCAGTCAGAATCCAGCCGATCGGTGAGTATGAATAGCTCCTCACCAGTTCTTTTACCTGGACCAATTCTAATATATGATGAAACAATTTCTCTCTCTTCCATTATAAAAAGCCCACCGTGAGGAATGTGTACTTTTGAACATGATAGAGATACTATTTCCAGGGGGAAAAATAAAGCTAAGGTACAAAACTAAATTTATATGCAATAAAATTATTATATTCTGCTTCTTTTAAGCAGACTCTTCTGGAATTTATGTACAGTACATGACAGATATTTAAACTCTGTATACCACAGTTAGGGCAAGACCTTTAATACTCTAGTTTTAAGACAGTTTTGTTAAGGATTCTTTTAAAGCTTTTAACAGTTACAGTACATAAAGATGCTGGGGTTTTCAAACCAATGCAAAGACTGACCATCTTAAAATCTGCTTTCACCACATGGTCTTGCACCTCATGCTGACCACAGTGCAACTAGACTGGTTTGCTAGTAGTTTTTGCACTGAGATGCAGGACAATACTAAACAAACAGTCCTCCACGTTTTGTGAGTGCTAGACCTGATTGTGGTAGATTAACTGGGCAAGGGAGTTTTATGACAGAGGATTAAGACGGTGTGTCACTGAGACCAAGAATCCAAACATGACATTCATATTTGTCCATGGCCAGCACAGATTCATAACACAAATTCCATTGATATTTTTAGGATAGATCCATTAATAGTATGAGGCTGGTAGGTGGTGATAGCTTTTAAGGTTAAACTATTGGAGTTTGTTTCAAACAGCAAGGGTGTTTGAGCTACAATTCATTGATAATTTGGTGTCTGCTGAAGAACTGACTGTTGTAAAAGCCTAGGTCTATGACTTTCCTTTTGTTTTTGTGGGGAAGAGAAGAGAGATGGAGAAATTTCAAAGGCAGAAAGCTGGGACATTGAACACCGAAGCCTAGTTCCATGCAAATTGGTTTGAGAGGGATAGAAAATATGAACTAAATCTAAAACCAGTTTCTAATTGTTATTAAAATCAGCCTACAGTACATTTGGATGGGTGTATTAACTTTTCTAGAAAAAGAGGCTTCTATATTGGTAGTGCTTAGATCCCTTACACACCCATTCTCTCTCCCCTAAAGAATTATGCACTTTCTGAAGAGGTACGTTTCACATGGGATGGAATAGATCCCTCACCTCGGAGGTTCCTGAAATAGATTTTTAGCTTTTGAGGCTCAATGATACGTCGCCTGTTGAAGTCTGCCCTGGGGTGTGTTTGAGAGCAGTGATCTGTTTGCAGCAGATGAAAGAGGCTGGCCATGTTGGGTCCTATCTTCTCCATCAAGCTATCTTTGATGGTGCTGACAGTCTCTTCATCACATTCCAATAAACTTCTCACGAGCTTGTTGTAATACCTGGATAAATGAACCAAGACAGTTACTGAGGTGGTAGCACAGGAGGGAGAGTTGATCCCAAGCTAGAGCAAATCAGTTTGAAAGAGACTACTCCAGAAAAGTTGTGCTGTTGCAAGAGAACTGGAATTGTCAGGGTTGTTTTTTGTGTGTTTTGAGGACTATGCTGAAATTGTAAGCTATTACTGCAAGGGGGGGGGGTGGTCCAAGGTCCTGCTCTGTAAGAGTTTCACAGCAAATGTGCAAGTTATAATATAACATCAACTTACATAGATTGCTCTCTATCCCAGAGATATGCATCTCCATCTTTGATTCATGGAGTTACAGTACATATACTTCTGGGACAAACTTCTAGTTTTAGTTAACAGGAGCACAGCAATGACTAGTTAAATACACAAATTTCAGTTCTAATTAGTAAATGATACTCTGATTTTTTTGGCAAGTCGCTGTTGGACTAGGAGCAAAGGTATCAAGAAGGTCTCATCTTTATCAGGATTTAATTCACTAGTAAAAAAACATCAAAATGGTAAACTGCCTTATTTCATCCCCACAAGCAAGTGTAATATCAAGACCATCAGCTCAAAATAGATTTGAGCACAGCCCAGCCCTTATGATAATAGACAGAAGTAAGTTTTGGAAGCTATAGACCTTTATGCGTCCCATAGGGAATAACTTTTGCATAGGGGAATTTCTACTAACTGTTCGCCTTATGGCTTTTTTTTTTTTTGCAGCTTCCTCTGAAAAACCTGGGACTGAGCACTGTTGCACAGGATATTGGACTAGATAGACCATTGGTCTGATGTGGTATGTACACTCCTATAAAGGCATCTGAATTTCTATATGCTGCTTAGGACTCTTCTATGGAGATTGGACACCAACCCTTTCCCACCTTCTATGTAGTCTTTAGAAAGAGTTGAAGAAGAAAACTAGGTCAATGTAGGTCTAATAGGTGACAAATGCAGGCATTCCTAACGGGATGAATTTTTTTTAGGATTTACAACCAGCAGTAACATGCTGAAGATGAGAAAGTTGGTAAATTTAATCAGGGCCTGTGACTGCAGTTTCTACCCTCTACAGTGGAATTTTATTTTAGCACAAGGCCCTGAGTGTATGCTTTCCCTGCTCTCCTGTTTATGGGAGAGAGCCAGGAATTTGTGCTGATCTGTTTCCCCATCTCTGTTTGAGTCAAGCAAAGAAAGAACAGTGCTCAAAAGAATTCTCCTCCATGGGACTCAGGAAGAATCAACACAGTTCACTCTCTCTCTCATTTGTTCCGGTTTGCCCTGTCTACTTAAGGGGACTTAATATGATTGGCACATTAAAAAGTTTTTAAAAAGAAGTCTTATGATGCAAAGATTTAGAAAAATTTCATTTTCAGGTTGAACCAAAATAATATTTTGAGGGGTGGATTTTCAGAGAACCAAAAATATCCATTAGTTGCACAGCTCTAGTTACAGGTGGTTACAAGTACAGCAGGAGAGGTTATAGAAAAACCCTAACGTTAGCTAAGTTAGACTTTTCGGATTCAGACAACTCAGTGGCCATTTATGAACACCTCTATAGATCCTTTACCCTTATATAAAGGGTTACAGAATGTTGTCTATTTTATTCTATGTTGCTGCAGATGCATCACAGAAGCTAGTGACTGGGAACTGCCTAGTGAAACCTCTCTTCTTCCTGGTGTCAGGTTTTGCTTAGGTTAGTATCCTTTGTAGAAGAGGTTCTATTGGATGATGATGATCTTGTGTTTATCATCAAATGAACTTTCAGTTTCTATTCCCTTGCCTACAACCTATTCCATGCCTTAACTATCTCTCCAGCACTCAAAATTAGTGGATAGAAATAAAATTTTGTAAAAAGGATTATTAAATAAATGGATTTTAATTTCAGTAGCTACAGCATGTCCAGAGGCAGGAGGGCCTTCCTCCTTCACGGCTACTGACTTAAGATTAAATCACAGGAAGCTGCATGACCCTTTAACTACTTCCTGTTGGAATTCCATGCCAACTGGCACATTCTTATTTTGTGTCTATGTTGGGACTTGGGCTGGGAAAGCAGGATGCTTTAGGCGAACTTAGTGTAAACTATTAGCTGGGAAATCCTGCTTCTTTTGTTACTCAACATGTTACAATATCCTTTTGCTTCACCACTTGTCCAAGGCTGTGTGCGTAGTCGTTTCCTTTACCACATTTTATCCAAAGACGTGTGTCTTAAGGAACAGCAATCCTGTTGGAGGGCTTGATTCTCCACGGCTTTGCACCTTGACTTAACCTGTTTTACCATTTCAGAGTGCTAGTGTGTCTACACACACGCACTCACTCTCAGTGTAAGTCTCCACAGAAAATGTAGAGAGTGTCAACTCACCTGAGCTCTTCATGGGTGCAAGTCAAACATTTATACCCAAGAGATTATAAAATGAAGGACTTGTCTACGTATGCCTGTAACAGTATAGTTATGTGGTAGAATACCCCCACCTGGGGGTAGATGCAGTTATACAGGTGTTTTATAGCTTACTCCTATATAGGAAAGGGAATGAGTTATCCCCAATATAAGGGTGCCTTATATTGGGGATAACTGTATCCACACTAGGGCTTGTACTAGTATAACTATACCAGTAAACCCCCCCTCCCAGCCAAAATAAGTATAACATTGCAAAAGCCTAAAGAGTTCATCTACACTGCAGACATGCCCACACTAGCTTTACCCTGCCTGGTTCTAGAGATGACAGTAACTTTCTGTTTTATCAGGCGGCTGATAATGGGTCATAACAAAGTCATAGAAGAGCCAATTAGCTAGTGCCCCCTTTAAAGCATTCTTAGTTATTTATATTAAACACAAAATGAGACTGTTTCAGTGGAGTTGCCTTGGGAGGAAATTAAGCTGCAATATTCACTAAGAGACATTCAACCTAAGAATTAAAAAGACACTCAACTACATGTCTGAAAATGTTGCATCTGCCATCCATCACTAGAAGTAACATGTCTGCTAAGTATAACAAAAGTTAAAGCTGAGAATTCTTTGGTTAAGTTGACTTTGTGCCTTTCAGAGCTCTTTGTCTAGCTAGTTTCACTGTTTCCCCTGCTCATATTTATAAAGTTCTGTACATCAGGGGGAAATCAGAAAAAAAAATCTGATTCACAGTATTTTAAAACTCCAGGAAGTACTGTGTAAAGTGAGCTGTATCTGGAACATGTAAAAATTAAAAAAGTAGATTCAGATTGAGAACATCCCTTTAAATGTGCTTCATTTTGTGTTCTTGTATGTTTCACATAATGAAACATCCACATACCTGTTTGAGAAGTGATTTGGAAACTGGACAACTTCAGTGATTGCTTCAGGATTACGCTTTGCAATGCTACACATGTCCAGTTTGCTGTAACATTCCTCCTGCACCTCCGAGATCATTCTTTGGAAAGTGGAGCACCTCCGAATGGCAAGGAAAACCTTGGACGTAACTCCGTTTGCAATGCATTTCAGGCTCTCTTTCACAAAGGCTTTTCCCTGCAAATTTAAAAGCAGCATCATCTTAATGTGCAACTGCATAAGTTGTTCATAAAATGTTAACACATACCCTGCTTTTGCTAATTGCTGCTATTTATCTTTGCTGTGTCAAAAGCTTACTCAGCAATAAAGAAACCCATTTACAGTCTAGGAATACAAGCCAGTGGAACACAATGCTTTAATATTGATTAAGGCTAATGGTCCCCCTCAGGATGAAGGCCCCAGTTGTACTGGGCAAACAATACTTATTCCCCGTTCCAAAGAGCTTCCCAGTCTAAGCAACAGCATCAAAATGGCCTCAAATGCTAGTGGCACAGCTGTGTGATAGCGATATTGCATATATAGGGGGCCAATCCTGTAAGGTGCTGAGTGCCCCAACCATTAAGAAGGTTTTGAGGCTCACATCCTGATGTGGTGTGTTTCAGTTTAAGGCACCTTGAGATCTTCCAAACAGTGTCACCCGCCCCTCTTGGAAGAGATGGTTATTACGCCCACTTCATAGATGATGGTAAATGTTCCTAGCAGAGCCAAGACTATGATCCTTTCTCTAGCTATTCTGTGTGAAAAGAAAAAAAAAAAATCTGCAGCTCAAGAGAGTCAGGCTGATCTGGTTTTGCAATCCCGGGGCTGCAGACTTCCAATTCAAATCACACATCCATGCCAGGTTACACAGTCAGAAGGAGTGACTTTGTTAGAAGAACGTTTATATTTCCTCTTGAAGAGGAAATTTAGCTCTCTGCCCCACAAGATGGTCTCTGCCAAGTCCTCACACACAGCACACACTATGTGGAAAACGTACTGTAGAAAATCTCCCTGAAGAATAGATTTGTGGCCAAAAAAGCAAAGTCCTGGTTCCCACAAGTGCATCTAAGTCGTAGCAAGGCCCATTAGTAACTATGGGTGGCCTGTACGGAACTCATTGCAGGATCAGGGCCTATTAAAATCTCCATTCCAAGCATTTGAGTGCCACAGGGATTAAGCAAGCACTTAGCTGAATCAGGGTGTAAAGGAAAAAGAGGTTAGCATTGTACTGTACCTGAGTGTCAAATTTAGCAGCACTGTAGAGGAAGGACTTGCAGATGTCGTACATTCCATCCGTGTCACAAGTAGAGTTCTCCAGGCAGGCAAATGCACCGCAACCCACCTGGAGGGCACTATTTAAACAGCGAACCACTTCAGCTGGAAGACAGGCATAGGACATTACACAATGCTTCCCACTTCCATAGCCCCCTTCATCTGAGACCACAAAGCATGTTACCAATGATTAAGTTGCAGAAAACTCTTGTAGACATAGTCCTGTGTCACAGGATTTTTTTTGGGGGGTGGTGGTGGTGGTGGGAAGGAATTAATAAACATGCCTCTTGCTTTTAACTGAAGTCATGAAATAAGCCACCAGCAAAACTTGGAACAGAACACAGTTCTTCTGACTGACAGTCGCATGTCCTAGACGTGTACAAATTAAAAATGTTTCCTATTGGGCCATTTCACCAATATTGACCTGAGGCATTACTTCTTCCACTTTTTGAGTTTACACCTTTTTTATTTAAAGGTTGTGCAGAGCCCACTTAATATAAAGTTAGTCCATCTGAGGCACAGATGAAGGAGAAACTAGTGGAGATTATGCATGTTTGGGATACTGCTAAAAGCCCTGGAGTTCCAACAGTTTATTAGTCTGAAAGGCAGTCTTGATGAATTGACAATATCTAGATCGTATATAATGGCTGAAAGAGAAAAATGGAATCAATAGTGCACAGGGACACTAGCCTAAAATAAAATAAACCAATATGATAACTTCCTTTTCATTCTTGTGGCTATTTTGAAGGGAGAAAAGCTTTGACTAGTGTTGAGAGTACTTTATCATGCTAGGACGGAGAAAGTTTTAGTCCAACTGGAGCACAAATAGTTCCTGGTTACTTGCTACATATTCATAAATTTGGGACCCAGCTCTGATAAAGGTTTTCATGAAGATAGAATAAACATTTGATCCGGGGAGGTAAACTAATGAAAATCAATGTGTAATTAAAATAATTCACACAGACACCAACAGAACATAAAATTTTTCTGTATTAAAAAATGATATAGGGTGTACTGAAACTATGAGCCAACTGTATTACCAGATTACTGCCCTAAAGTTAACACGTATTAGCCTTTTCCAGTAAGCTGAATGTCTGTCCAATTATGTCCCTGTGCAGGTCATAGTCATTACTTTTTGTCAGATCTTGTTACTGACATTCTTCAGGGAAGAGAGTGAACCTGGAGTCTCAAATCAATATATTAGATGTCTGTGATGGGAGGATATAATATGCAGAGTAGTAGAGGAAAACCTGTACCAAAAACTAGCTCCTAATCTAAAGAGGGGTCTGTTACAACTGTTATCTTTCGAGGGAAAAAGAAATGCAGCCCCTGTGCTCCCATACCACTTACACACCTGGAGAGAAAGATGTGATATTATCCTATTCCTAATTCACACCTGGCCATCTCAAATGTTTTCCAATTATGTTTTGATAGGTTCCAATTATAACTTGCTTTCAGCAGGTTTAATATGCATTAGGGTTTTATTGTTTTAGGCACAGTGGACTAGAGAGAGATCTATGTTTCTATAGCAACCAATACCAAAGGAAATTGAGCAAACACCCTTAGTACTGCAAAGCCCTGCAGATCTAAAATAAAACAGCTCTTAATAAGCTCCAAAATTAGAGGATCCCTCCCATTGTTTTACCTTCTATTTTAGACATTTTTAATTTTCCATTGCTCAAGAGAACATAAAATGTGCTCAGTTCACTGGACACCTACAGCACACGAACTGGAACGTTCAGTGATGACTTGCTAGTTATTCCTCATCTGTTGTAATGGCTGTTAGGTAAGTGTGTATCTATTGTCATGTTGCCATTGACCTAGAGGCAATTAAACTACATGTTACAGTGGACACGTTTAGATTACATTTTTGAAGTCGGTCTTGACAACAAATCATCTTCCTCCCCTGAACCAGCGATATTTAGCAGAGGAGCTTTAACTTGCTAATAAGCAAGGAATTTAACATTAAAGTGTATTTATGACAGGAGGAAAAAAATTCAGTCAGCATGAAAAAGGTGCATGTAACTTGTTTAATATCTGCTATATATATATATTATACATACACACACACACATATGTTGCAGATTACATGCTGGTTTATAAACCATCTCCTGAAATGATTATTTCCTTTAGCTATGCATCAATATTACACAGAATCAGTTTCCTAGGACTTTTGCTTACATAATTTAATACTAACAGCCAGGAAGGGACAGCCTATAGCAAAGATTAGCAGCAGAGACATTTGCAACAGTTTAAATACATCAGGGCTCTCGGCTTTAAAGCCCTCTTTGAGGGGTGTTACCTGAATTCTGTGCTGCAACCCTGGTTTTCCTGGGGCTCACAGAGTCATTCTGTTCGGCTTCATAAGATGCAGAAGCACTGATCACCAGCAGCAGGAGAATAACTGACTTTTGGAGCATTCTCTGACAAGTTTCCGCTAAGTTTTTCTGAGTGTCTCCTCTTTCTTCGGCTTCAGCAAAGATGCGGATCTGGATACACTCACAGAGAAAGGAGTCTGTCAAGGACTTGCTACTGCTGCAGCCTTGCTCTGCTTATACCCCTAGCTCCTGCTCACTGGGGGACCAAGAGCAAAGCTTAGGGCTTTTATAGCTGGCCTTATCTATCCCCCCTCCAGGATCTGGAGCCAATCAGGAGGTGGTATAGGCAGCCAATGGGATGCTGTGCTCATTCAAGCACCAGAGCACTGGAACTTCACAGGAAGAATATTTTCCAGCCAATTAAAAGAACCTGCCAAACAATAATAATAATAAAAAAAAGTTAATCTTCACAGAAGCCAGGGGAAAAAAAAACAAAAACACAAAAAACTTCCTGTGATTAATTTTGCTCAAGGAAATTGCATGACAACCCTAAATCTTTCCCAAGATCACCTGCTTTTTAAAAAGTAACTATAGCTACTGCAGGAAAATACTGATATTATAGCAGCAAAGAGTCTTGTGGCACCTTATAGACTAACAGACGTATTGGAGCGTGAGCTTTTGTGGGTGAATACCTGCATCTGACAAAGTGGGTATTCACCCACGAAAGCTCACGCTCCAATACGTCTGTTAGTCTATAAGGTGCCACAGGACTCTTTGCTGCTTTTACAGATCCAGACTAAGTACAGGCTACCTCTCTGATACTGATATTATAGTCTATCATCTATAAATAAGTGAATCAGCTAATTAAAACAGAGGCATTTTCATGTATTACACACAATGAATATTTGCCACTTAAGTTGCATACAGCCAATACTGCTAGTCAGCCATGCACACAAATAACGGTTCCAATCTATGCATACATGGATTATATACATGGTGCATATATACTCCCCCCCAAATATGCAGTACACATAGAGTTCATGCACAACCACATGCACACATCACCCCCCCAAAAAAAACTTTATACAAACAGACCATACATACAGTCCCTAAACCAGGGGTAGGCAACCTGCGGCACGCGAGCTGATTTTCAGTGGCACTCACACTGCCCAGGTCCTGGCCATCGGTCTGGGGGGGGGGAGGGCTCTGCATTTTAATTTAATTTTAAATGAAGCCTCTTAAACATTTTTAAAACCTTCTTTACTTTACATACAACAATAGTTAGTTATATATTATAGACATAGAAAGAGATCCTCTAAAAAGGTATTAACTGGCATGCAAAACCTTCAATTAGAGTGAATAAATGAAGACTCGGCACAACACTTCTGAAAGGTTGCCAACCCCTGCTCTAAATCCTCCAACACGCAAATACGCATATTGATACACTCCCGTACATAACTACAGTACATGCTTCGACCTATGCTCACAACAGCACGTCCTCTCTCCCCCACCCCCTTTCCCCGCCCCTTTTCCCATAAACAAACATTTGCTGACTTTGTTTTAATAAACTGGGTATTCATGCCTGACACTTCATCATAAACTTTTTTTGGATGATAGAACAGGAACAAGCTTGAGAAACAACTGTTGATCATTTTGCTTTTTTATTGTTGTTGTTGTGGCTGGTTTTAAACCTGACAAATTCATGACCTGAGGAGGAAAAGTTTTGTTTTTAAAAAGCAAATGATGTTTAAGACACTGGAGGCCTGGTTCTTATTTGCACCAGGGCCCCTTTACAGCACTCTTAAGGGGCCTACAAGCAAACAATGCTGGGCCTAGATCTTGAACCTCAGGGTAGGAAGGGGTGTAGGGAAGAAAGATTTATGAGTTTAAGAAAAAAAAATCGAATTTCTGCATTGCAGGAAAAAAATAGAAATAGATACCAAGCATCGTTCATCAGAGGGATGGGAACACAGCTATTCCGTGGATCTCAGAACACCTCACAAACATTAATAGATTTATCCTTACAATGCTTCTTTGGGGAAGGAAAGTACTGTCTCCATTTTACAAGATGTAGAACTGTAGCAAGAGAGAGATTAGGAGTTTGCCAGCATGAAAAGATTGCACCAGTTTACTTGAAAAATTGGTTTAAAAGCTGATTTAGTTAAAACAGCCCAAAAGCCCATAAAGACACACTAATTTTGCTTAGCAGTGACTTACTTTAGTTTATATTTAATTAAGTAAGAAACAAAACTGAAGTAAACCCTTCATGAAACAGAAATAAAAGTGGGGTTTGTACCAATGTAACTAAATCAGTTTTAAAAACACCTCTTTAATTAAACCACTAAGTTTGTGCATAGAAAGGGACTGAGTTGACTGGTAATACATGGAGTCTGTGGCAGAACAGAAAGTAAGCCCCAGATGTCCTGAATCCCAGTCCAGTGCCATGATCTCAATCCTTCCTCTCATACCAAGGATAGGGAATGACACAGCAGTGAAGAAGATGGGGCTGTTTTGGTTCTGCAAGTCTCTCTTCAAAGGCATGTTGCGGCATCCCACTGAGTTTAATGGAGCCTCTCCATAGAGAGGTACAGGAGATATTTACCTCACAAATTCAGATGTAATTATTTCATGGTAGACATAGCCACAGTAGCTTTAATTTAGCTAGCACAGATAGCAATAGCAGGACCCAACTCAGACTAGCAACCTGAATATGTACTCGGAGTTCCCAGTAGGGTCAAACTCGGGGAACTAAGCCTGTGCCATCCTGTCTTTGGCTAATGCAGGTAACAATAGCAGTGGAGTGAAGTTAGCATGAGTCTGTCTAACCATGCTACAATTACACCTTAATTTGCAGTGTCGATGTACCCACAGAGGCAGCTGAAAGATAGGGGCCTTGCAGCAAAATCCTTTTCTCATTGGTAAACTTGCTATCAACTTCCATTGGAATAGGATCAGGCCCTGGGCTGCACTCCTGCCTTGTGGGGGTTAGAATTACAGCTGTACCAGATGTTCAGAAAACATTCAGAAACGTTGAAACAGAGGGGTTTTGTGAGACTGCGCCAATTTCATAAAAAAAACCCAACAACCCTGAAAAAACACTGTGGGTTTCTCCACCTAGAAAAAATAGGACCAGTCCAGTTTGCAAGTGAAAATCATCCATAGGGCTTGACTGATTCTGATCAAATCAAAGGGAACATTGGCATTTACTTCAAAGGGTGCTGAATCACCACTCTATCTAGTTCCTATTTGATGGGCACATTTTCCTAAACGTTGAATTTCAAACTCCATATCTGAATTTGTGTGTCCCCCCACAACTACGGTCAGTTTTCATGCCAAGTTTTGAATTCTTCAATTTACTGCAAGAAGTTTGCAAAACCAAAATCAACCTCCCCCTCTATCCCCCCCCCCCCCCACAAATATTTAGAGCCCTTTCTATGAATGACTATGGGGAAATGGTAAACTGGTAAGATTGGTAAGATTCTGTACATTTTTAAAAAATGAATGATTACTTCTGTTACAGTTACTAGAAGTCTGACTTCAGTGGGCTTTGGTAAAGGCCCTATGTGCAGTGATGCTGGCAGGTATTAACAGCAACACTAGTCAGATATTTCTAAAGGAAGCGTGGTAATAGCCAGCTATTACAACAACTATTTACAAAAGGTGATTGAAAGGAGGCGGCTGAATATTGTAATAGGAATAGATGTGGTTACAATTCCATCTCTCTGGCTCTCATGGGGCATTGGATCAACTCACATGCACACGTTACGAGCTCAGAGCATTTTACAAACATTTAATTAAACCTCAAGAGAGACATATATTATCACCCCAGTTTTAAAGATGAGGAAACTGAGGCAAGGAGAGATTCAGTGAGTTCCTTGAGGCCACACAATGAATCAGTGTCAAATCTGAGACTAGTCTTGGGGAGTCATGTGCAAGATGCTCCTTTGGAGGTACGCTTCAGGAATACTCCTTAGTTCGCTGAGACACATATCAGATAGCAAATGGCCACCATGCACATTATACCAGCACAGGACAGGACAGGTGTTTTCATCATCATTTCCCCTGAAATCATCATACTACTTATGGCTCTGGAACACAGACATGGCTTATATTCTGCATAAAAGTTCTAAATAAGAAAAAAAAGAAAGATGACATTAAGAATTGCTAGACTAGGAATACACGAGTGGTCCTTTTAGTGCAGCGTTCTGTCTCCGATAAACACTGGTTGCAGAGGTTCTGGAGCAATTTTTATAGAGGGGGTACTGGCAACCATTGAACCAAACTGCAAACCCTGTATATAAACGGAAACCACTTTAAAGCCAGGAGGTGTGGAAGCACCCCTAGTTCCAGCACCTATGGCTGGTTGTGGATGATTCAGGACAAGTGCAACAACCAGGAAGTGGTCTTTGTGGAATAACCTTCCCAGAGGGGAAGTTTCTTCCTAATTCCCTCATCTTTTGCCCTAAAGTATGAAGATTTATATTCCCCTCACCCCCCACCACCATGATCAGACCAACGGTCCCTCTAGTCCAGTAATGGACACTTCAAAGAAAGGCGCAAGAAACCCTGCAGTTGGCAAATATGGTACAATCTGCCTATAGGGAAAATTTCTTCCTGACCTTCTCAATTAGAAGTTAGTTTATGCCCTGAAGCATGAAGGCTTGTATCCTATTCAAAACATTGGTTTTATTTTTTCCAGCCAGGACATAATGCATATATATAAAAGAAAAAATCATGATTAACTTTGCATGATCAGCCCTTCACCCCATCTCCAACAACAGATCCTGTTAAACTGACTAACATTTGCTATTATGTAGTTATTTGCTCCCAAAGATCGTGTTGATTGTCAAGTAGAAACCTGGAGGAAAGGAAAAAAGCAAAGGGAGGAAATCTAGGGGGATAAATGAACAATCAACTCCCTTTTTCCTCAGATGCTTTCGTGTTGGACGAGTGGAAGCTGCTCTCTTTTCTCTTCCATTGTGTAATAAGATCCTGGTCCACACCTTCCCCCGCCCCCTCCCCAAGACACCAGCTCCCTCCATCAGCTCCACTGCGGACGGACGTGAGCAACTGCATCGCCTCAAGAGTTAGCAACGCTCCGCTGATTTGTTCCCCACATAATCCTTGCACGTCAGCGTCTTTCAAACAAATAAGAACTTCTTTAAAAGATCTTCAGAAGCTGTGACACTTTCGCCTCCCTCCCACACTTCACCCTTTCCTTACACTCGCCGTTTGACACAACTTGAAAGAGGCCACACAGCTCATTCAACAAGCTGGAACTGCAAAGAGGATGGTTGTAAACCAGGCACAATGAATGGCTTTTTGCCTGTAAGGGATAGACTTACATAGAAGCAGGAGATTAGGGTCCAGTTCCTGCCAGGTGCAGAGCCCTCTCCACTCCACTGAGCTCTAAGGATGTTCAGAACCTTGTACGAGGGGCTCAAGACTTTGCAGGATCAGGCCCCGAGTTTGCACTGTCCAAAAGCCTTGATACACAGCTAAGAAACCAGATATTGGGCCATATCCTGAGCTGGTGAAACTCAGCATAGCTTGATTGTCTTCAGTGGAATGACACCAATTTATGCCAGCTGTGGTGCCTGCCTGTTAGTTTTATGTACTTTGGGGGCCAGATGCTAGACCTGATTCACCGCGCTCAATGGTGTAAATCAGGAGTAGCTCCTCTGAAGCCAATGCAGTGACATACTGGTGTAAAATTGTACTAAGAGAGAAGATAATCAGGCCCTTTTACTTCTGTGTAACAGGCATCGACATTTGGCCTAAAAAGAGTATGAAGGTGGCTATAGAAATCACTTCAACTTCCAGTGAGGTTTTTGGAACCTTACCATAGCGTCTAGAGTCTGGATTTTGGCCCCTAAAACTGGTAACAAAACCCAAAATATTGATTATACAAAACAACCCCAAGGAACATAAAGAAAACCATTAATTCAATCTCTGCTTTAAGTGCAAAATCCAATGCAATTTTACATATGGAGTAGCTATGTCACCATCAATAGATATATTTGGTTCAGACACAGTTGTTTTATGTCTAACCAGGGTCGCACTGTTATATGGGGAGCATGTACTACTACACACAAACAAATTAAACCACCCAAGAGAGAGATCTCCTTATGTTCCTTTTCCTTCGATTAATTGATTTTACATTTTTTTTCCATTTCCAAACAAGTCTACTTTAAAATATTTCTGTTGAGCTTGATTTGTTTCTGATCAATACAACACAATGTTAGGAGCAACCATTCAAAATAACACTGCATACTTTTAATCCTATGTTGGTAAATCCCAGTGACATCTTTTAACAGGATTTTCATTAAGACCAAATGTATTCACATACTGGAGGGTGCCTAAAAGCCATCAGACGTTTACATCTTCACAATTCGATCTTGCAAGGCGCTCTGGCTTGATCCAGTCAATGGGAATACTCATGTGCTTAAGTGCTCTGCTGTATCAGGACCAGACTGCTGTCAGCACCAAGCCCTCACACATGACTAGCTTGGACTGGATTGGAACTGGGAACATAGGACCAGGTATTGATATCCTTACACACATTAAGCGGCATCTTTCTCCAGGAGTAGAACTGTTAATTTCAATGGGCCCATTCAAGGAGTCAGATATTACTCAACAGGAATAAGGGCAGAAGAATCTGTTCCATAGAAAAAAAAAGGCTCTGTCTGATTAGCAATTCCATGCAGTGGCATCTGCAGCCATATGTACAGTGTGGCAGGAGCAGAGCTAGTGATTACAGCTGCTCCTGGGTATGCTCAGGATAGAAAGTGACACTGCACCTTGGTGGCCAGCCTGGGAAGACGCAGGCTGAGTGTGGTGTGGACTCAGTGGGCAAGGCGCAGGGTCACTTGCTGCAGCAAGGATGGGTCCACAGGGGATTGCCAGTGGCCTCTGGAATCTCCCCATCTCCCCCTGTGCTGAGCTCAGTGACTGCTGTGCTTGGGAACTGCTCCACTCTCGGTGGGTGACTCAGTTTTGTTTCCTTGCTCGAGGCTGGAGTTTTGTTGGAGAAGAAACTTTGGGCTTCTATGAGCAAGCCCATCCCATTTGACAGGGAATAATAATATCTAAGCAGTGGATGAAGAACAAGGACCAGATTTTGCCTATAGTGACACAGCTGTAAATCAGGAGTAACTGACTACAATGGAGTTACTTTCAATTTACACCATTGTGAACAGGAGTAGAATAGGAGGTATGGAGATTTGGTTAGAAAAATTAGGAAGTTTTGAAATTTTGACATAAAATGGAAGGGGGAGAGCTTTTAAAATGTTCAGACATTCCCCTTCTCTCCCCCTCCCCTTATTTTCCAGCCAGCTCTAGATATTCACTGACAGGCCTGAACAAAAGTCCACTGAAATCAATCGTTCTCTTGACTTCAGTCAGATTCCCATTGACTTCAAAAGGCTTTGGATCAGGCCCTTGATCAATGGCTATTCTACTTATGAATATGCAGCAGTTTGCCTTGTTCCAGGCCAGCAAAATCTCACTTGACTTGTAACAAATATTTTGTTTTTCTAAGTCTCAGCTGATGATACTGACCAATCTTTTAAAACAAAAATTATTTAGATAACTGCCTTAATCAGATGGGGAAATCTGACTACAGCATAAAATTAAACACTTCAGAGCAAAGATATTAGCACATTAATATGGAGATTCTTCTCTTCCCTCCAGACCCAACTCCTCTGAATGCTTTAGCCCTGGATGTGCAATTTGCACTGGAAAGTGTAAGAGTCACATAGCATTAACAGCTGGGAAATTGGTGTCATTCTTAAAGGTTAAAATAAACCCAGCTATTTCCCCAAGCTGCCAAACATTTCTTTGCAAGATCTATGGACGGGGGGCACCCATGAATCATAAATCTGCTTTATTCACTGCAGACATGACCCTGCAGAGAGCTCATCTACCTTCAACTCCAGTTTATTGGGAGACAAGGGTGTTCGTGGCTCAGCACCTCACATGAGTAAGGCAAGCAGGACGCAGACCCAGGGGTACATTTTAGTTTCATGGCAACTTTTTGAATAGGAAGTCGCTTGACAGCCTCGCTGCTCCATGCGTGAGAAAGTCGCTCAAAACCAACTAGCTGGTAGTTACTGGAATGCATTTTGCAAGTTTCATTTTTGATTTTTGCTGTAAAAAGTTACCGCCCCTCAGACTGGACATTCAATATTCATGCTGGTAGGATAACCAACATATTTAACATGAGAACTGTGCTTTCCCCCTGATTCTTCAGTAGCCAGAGAACGTCACCCTGAACAAGCACATCAACTTCCAAGCCTTAAGTAATGCACTGTCTTGTTAAAGAAGGTAGGTTAGGCCAGTGATTCTCAACAGGGGTACACGTACCCTTGGGGGTACGCAAAGCCTTCCAGGCGATACATCAAATCTAGATATTTGCCTACATTTCCAACAGGCTACAGAAAAAGCACTAGTGAAGTCGGTACAAACTAAAATTCCATACAGATAATGACTTGCTTATACTGCTGTGAAATGGGAGAACAATATTTATATTCCAATGGATTGTATAATTATACAGTAAAAATGAGAAAGTCAGCAATTTGTCAGTAATAGTGTGGCTGGGACACTTTTGTATTTTTATGTCTGATTTTTTAAGCAAGTAGTTTTTAAGTGAGGTGAAACGTGGAGGTACCAAGACAAATCAGACTCTTGAAAGGGGAAGGCTGAGAGCCACTGGGTTAGGTGACGAGAGCTGCAGTCAAAGCCCATTGAAGTCAATGGGAATGCTACTCCTATTGGGGCGGATTCTGTGTAGCTCCTCACAGCACAGAAGGTGCAACCCAGAGGACATAGGGGCAAAGGTGACTTTAATCCACCTGCATCTGGGGCTGGCTGAGAGCTAATGAGGCCCCTGGCATAAACTGAAGCAGCCCTGGAGGTTGCTTTAATTTACAGAAGCTGTACTCAGCCAGACTACGGATTGCTCTGCAGGCCAGAATCTCTGTAGCTATGGGCCTTCACTCCCTTCTGCCCACCCTGGAACACACCTATGCTGGTGCCTAAGAGTGGGGCGGTCTCCCTCTGCAACACTTGCACTGAGGAAATCTCCCACAGGGCCTTGTGGCTGTTTCACACCTCCTGAATGCTACTGGAGTCGTACTTGGGGATGAAGTTTAGGGAGGCAGAATAGGGTCCATTGACTTCAATGAGCTGTGGGTCAGAACCTTGATGCTGAAATGGAATCTCCTGCATCAGGGAAGAGCAATTCCATGGACTAATTTTAGAAGGGGAAGAAAAATGGGGAAATTTGTCATGAAAAAATGCATCCCCTTTCTCTCTAGTAAAACAAAAATCTATTTTTTTCTATGACTAGTCAAAAACTGGGATGAATAAGTTTGTGTGAAAAATCTGACCCTGTTCTTCTTCAAAATTTGAGCTAGTGGGGAAATTGGTTCCATTCCCCTCTCCTGTCCCAGAAAAATCTTGATGAAAAACAGAAAAACTAAATATTTTGTTTCAAAGTGGCACTACAATGCCTCATGAGAGCTGTAGTTTGCATGCTTTATATTCCTGGCGGGGAGCTCTCTGGCTGGACTACGCCTCCCTTGATGCATCACTTTCTCCCCTTTTGATGAGCAGGTGCTCTAAAAGGAGCCCCTGATTCTTTAATTCAAAAAAGGAGAGACAAACACCTACAAGATCTCTATCAAGCCTTCTTAAAACTACAATACCCACCTGCTGAAATGAAGAAACATAATGACAGAGCCAGAAGAATACCCAGAAGTCACCTACTCCAGGACAGGCCCAACAAAGAAAGTAACAGAACGCTACTAGCTGTCCCCTTCAGCCCCCAATTAAAACCTCTCCAGCACATCATGAAGGATCTACAGCCTATCTTGAAGGATGATCCCTCACTCTCACAGATCTTGGGAAACAGGCCTGTCCTTGCTTACAGACATCCCCCCAATCTGAAGCAAATACTCACCAGCAACCCCACACGACACAACAAAAACACTAACCCAGGAACCTATCCTTGCAACAAAGCCTGTTGCCAACTCTATCCACATAGCTATTCAAGGAACACCATCATAGGACCTAATTACATCAGCCACACCATCAGAGGCTCGTTCACCTGCACATCTACCAATGTGATATATGCCATCATGTGCCAGCAATGCCCCTCTTCCATGTACATTGGCCAAACCGGACAGTCTACACAAAAGAATAAATGGACACAAATCAGACGTCAAGAATTATAACATTCAAAAACCAGTCAGAGAACACTTCAACCTCCCTGGTCACTCAATTACAGACCTAAAAGTCACAATTCTCCAACAAAAAAAAAAACTTCAAAACCAGACTCTAATGAGAAACTGCAGAACTGGAGCTCTTTTTTCATTCTGGGACTGCATGGTCACCTGTGCTGATCAGCACTCCACGTTGGGCAAACAGGAAATTAAATTCAAAAGTTCGCGAGGCTTTTCCGGTCTACCTGGTCAGTGCATCTGAGTTCAGACTGCTGTCCAAAGCGGTCACAATGATGCACTGTGGGATAGGTCCCGGAGGCCAATACCATCGAATTGTGGCCACGCTAACCCTAATTCGAAATGGCAATACCGATTTCAGCACTACTCCCCTCGTCGGGGAGGAGTACAGATATCGATATTACAAGCCCTTTATATCGAAATAAAGGGCTTCGTTGTGTGCAGCGTTAATTCAGTGTAACGCTGCTAAATTCGAAATAAACATATAGTGTAGACCAGGCCTAAGGTGCCACAAGTACTCCTGTTCTTTAAATCTAAACCAGTTTCCCCCCACAAAAGGCAAGATTTCAATCAGCCCTAGTCAAAACATTGTACAATTCTGTGACCAGCTGTGGTTAATTTTAATAACTTATCATTCAGAGAGGTGACCCAAAGCCTGTGAAAAAGTTACTTAATGGAGCAGAGAATCAGGCCCAGAGAATGTAGCCCATGGTAAATAATGTTCCTGATCTTTTTTTTGGTGGGGGGCAGCATTAATAATTCAGGGCTTTGTTATTTTAAAGGTAGGTGGATAAACAATGACCTGTTGGCTCAGTAAACACTATGTTAAAAAGAAAAGGCACCTAATCCACCACAGTGTTCACTATAACCTACAAATTAGTTTGTCTGGGAAGTTTTAACTTTTAAAAGCTGTCAGGATAATTTGATGGAAAGCCATCATCACATGGTATTTCAGAAATCCTGTAGGAAACTAGCATGAAAAATAGAATACACAATTAAGTGTTGATGAGAGGATCAGAAACAAAGAATACAGATTCAGTGGAATGGTGTCAGTTTAAATGTTACATACACATTTTTTGGGTTTATTTTAAAGGAACAATGGGAACACAGTGAATTACTGGGGGCGAGTGGAAGGGGAGAGGAAGATTTTTCTTTTTAAAAGGATGGGTCAATAATAGTAAAGAAAAAACACTGATTTTTAAATGGCTGTGATGCATATTTAGTTAAGGACAAAACTTATATGTAAGGAAGACGCCACGCTTCCTTCAGAAATCAACATTTGGGAGACTCACTGATGCTGGAAAGTTTTGACATTACTGTATTATAAGATCTAGTGTGGAAGCATCATTTTGTGGCAGAAGTACTTCCCTGTAACTCAATTTCTGATTTGGCCACAGACTTGCTGTGCAACCTTGAATGAGCCACTTAGGGTAGGTCCACAGTAGAAGCAGTTGCCAACAGATCAGTTTTTGTTAGGGGAGTGATTTTGTTGGCAAAAACCCTTGTGTAGATGCAGTTTTACAGACAAAAAGGTGCTTGGTTAGTATCATTTATTTTGTTCACTGAATTGGTGTAAGCTATACTGGCAAAAGCACATTTTTGCCAGTATAATGAGTCTACATTACATCAGTTTGTTACAGCTACACCTGCAAAACTTTTCTAGTGTAAACTAGGTCTTAATTGCTCTGTTCCTTAGTCCCCCATCTGTAAAAATGGAGAGGATAATAAGCAACCAACAACAACAAAGAAAGGAAGTATTACAATTATTTTTTGCATTACAGTATTTAGGAGTCACAAGTTATGAATCATCATGGTAGCTGCTATTTGAACACAGGACAAAGACAGTCTGGTTTGTCAGACCTAGTGCCTCTTCCACAGCTCCGGGGAATCTTAGATTGTAAACTCTTTGGCGCACAGACCGTCTTATTTATATGTTTGTACAGCACCTTGCACAATGAAGTCCCAATTTCCATTGGAGCCTGTACTGTAATACAAAGAACGATTCTGCAAAAAAATTATGCACTTTATTTATTCTGTTCCCTATGTTATCACTCATCAATCCAGGATGCTATTTATCAAATAATAAATAAAAATGAATATACCGAACCACAGAAGTGTGTGGCACTTGTGTTGAATGCAAGAGTGTTGGTCCAGATTTACACCACCATGAAGAAAAAGATTCAAATCAGGCACTGGAGCTTTTTGTTCCGTGTCCTCACCCAGCCTGCATCCTTGAATACACATGGCATTCCCATCTGTCACTAAGGATTTTCAATTGTGAACATTGCTGAATAAATGGGACAGCAAGGAGTTGTGTGTGTTATCTGGGTTATAGTCACTGGGGTTATGGTCCAATAAGAGGATGCTTACCTAGACAGCCCAGCCAGAACAATGAGAAAGGATTGATTTTGTCAAAAAGGCAAGCCAGCATCTTTCCCCCTGCATTAGGGTAGTGGATAGTTCTGTATTTGTCTATTACAGGGCTGATTTGCACGGTGAATGTCAGCACCTGCTTATGCAAACTGGCAAGAAAAAGGACCATGGGGCACTTTGAATAATTTAACGTGGCTTCTAAGCTTAGAAAAACAAAACTGAACACAAACAGGTGGAAGCAGATTCATCCCTGTGCTAATACAGAGATCGAGGGCAGGGAGCCAGCACCTCTCCTTATCAGCAGCTATCAGAGCCAGTTTGGCTCCTGGTGCAGCCCAGGGCTGCCCTAAATTGTGCATCTGCTATAATGGCTTCTTTGGGCCACCAAAAGGGAGCAGAACACAAGGATGCAGGAGTGATCTGACCATGCTTCTCACAACCCTGATCCACCTCCTCTCTCTTCCAACCTAGCCCTGCTCTGCCCAAAATGCCTCTTGCCTCCAAGGCTGCTCTGGAGACAGTTCAGGTTGGTTCCTGTACCAGGTGTATTCCCAGAAGTGGGAAATTCTGCCAGTCCTAAGGTCCCTTTGCAGCAGCCTAGCTGGTATAAAAGGAGTGTATAACAAGGATGAATCTGGCCCATTGACTATACAGGTATATGATCAGGAGTGGCCATGGTCCAGATGAGAGACAAGAATGTGTGTCACCAGCAGGAGGATGGCCATTGAGGTGATGGGCAGGTGAGAGTAGATATTTTAAAATGAGAAATGCTGTGGTAAGGGTACTTCAAACAGAGACAAAGCTCAAACCACAATCCTCAGGTCTGGATTCTAAGCGTGCCCCCAATCAGGCACTAGAGCTGGTGTATTTGTTTGGATGTGTGTTCGAACTCTGCAATCTGCTGCATTTAACTGGGGAATTTCCCAAGTACAGCATTCTCACCAACTCTCCATTTTATTTTACATTTTCCTTAAGGCCCCAGTTCCTGGATTCATGCGATTACAAGAACATTGCAACTTTTGTTTCAAGGTTAGCTTCTAGCCCTCCAGGTTGATTCATAGATTCTAGCCCTCAAGGAATGGAAATGCCCTAGGATGCCAAGGAAGATTGCTCTTATGACATATCCAGTTTCATGTTGTTCCAGTGGGTCTGGAATATGTTGCAAGTGCCATCTCCATTGGCACAATCACACACTTCCACTCCAGTCTGGAACCAGATAGCTTCAGAGGAAGGGAAGATGAATACACAGCAAGAAGTTAACCAAACCTTTTCAAATGTCCAGTGTGAATAAAATGAGATCTACATCCAAGCTTTTCAGGTTCACCTGTCTCTCGTATGAATGCTATCTACACCTACTAAAGACATTTGCTTCCACTGTGCACACTTCTGTGTTTAGTAAGATATGTTTCTGTGTTCGTAAAATGAAGCAAAACAGAAGCATTATGGAACACGAAATGGCTCATGGACTAGTACTGGATTTAAGAACCTTCTACCCTCTATGTTGCCAATTCAAATCCAGCCTAGGTCAGTAGAGACCAGAAGGTACATTACCATCTCTGATAGTTATTCAGTGGCCCGCGTGAAATGGATTTGTTGAATCTCAGACAAGTGCCTCGTGAACTGGGATCCACATCACAGAAACCACAACTGGTGCTAACAGTTGGCATCTTGTCAGGAATCTAAGCTGGACAGAATGGGGCTTAGAGACTAAACTATGGGGTAGTTTGGGGCTGGAGAGCAGACTCTAAAAGTGCCGAATTTGAGACCAGAAATCAAAAAGCTCCTGCAACTAAACAGCCTAAATGACCCCCTCCTCCTAACACAGCCTGCACCCCAGCAGCCCATCTGCACAGCAAAAGCTGCAGGTCTGGGCTGTTTGAACAAGGGGCAAATTCTCCTCAATGGGGAGTGGAAGAAAGCTAGGAGGGAGGAGAAGCAGGAGGAAAGGGAAATAGAAGTCCAAGGAGGTGAGAGGGAGACCAGGTGAGGGGATAGGGAAATAAATCAGAGTAGGGTGACCACTAAGTTGACTCTAAAAGAGGCACCAAAACTGCATTTGCCTAGGAAGCTGCTACACTTATGTACAACCCTGGGACGAACTTCCTAAAGGTGATCTCGTCAGATCAGGTGCGGGGCAACGTGGGAAAACTCCCAACACCCGTGTCCATGCTTGTGGTTTATAAGTAGAGTTTTTCATTCTCTCGAGCTGATACCTTATTTTATTTTGAAATGTAAACAAACATAGGAGTCAAACAGGTTTTACAGGGTATGGTTTTCATATATCCATGTTTCCCGCACAGGCAACAAACACACTGGCATGGCCTGCGGGTGAATATTAAATGAGCAGGGGGTGTGTGTGAGGGGAGAAGCTGTGAGAGGTGAAATTAATGATTCAGATTAGCTGGAAGTCTAATTTACTCTCTGGTGGCTCTTTCTGAGCTAACCCTGGGAGAATAGAGACATTGCTGAATGCAGAAATCAGTTTGCACAGCAGACAACACACCACCAACCAAGCTGTTATTTTTTGAAAGAACAGCTCCCTTTCTAGTCCTAAATTAAGATCTGCCTCCACATTGCAGTTACATCAGATGGGACCTAAAAATGGTGTGGCCACAAATTAATTGGTCGTTTACAATTGTTGCTGCTCTAGTACTTGACTGTAACAAACTTTCTAAGATCTTGTTGGAACTGGGAATTCGCCCTGATTCTGACTCCTGCTCCAGTACAAGGTTTGTGTACTCAGAGAAAGCTGTGATTTGCTCCAATGGAGCTTATCTCAATTTCAAACAGGGGTAGGCTGCACCAGTGTTAATAGTAGCTTGACCTGTCTGTACCAGGAGTTTCCACTATCTCTCTAAATATCTATCTATCTATGGCAAGTACTATTACTCCCATTTTACAGATGGTAATGGAGGCCTCCATCCTCAAAGATACTTAGGTGTGGTTCTAGTGAGCATTGCAATGCCTAACCCCTACACCATGAACAGCAGCAAGTCTCCGAGCTCGGGTGGACAGATCCGGGCTCACAGTGCTAACAATAGCTGGGTAGATGCTGTGCCTCAGGCGGCAGCATGGGCTCTGAAACCCAGCTGGAGCCACGATGTTTGCGCAGTGCTGCCATGAGAGCCTGAGCCTGTCGACCTGAGCTCTGAGACTCACTGCCGTGGGCTGCCGCTTGCTACATGGACGTCCCCTAGGATGGTGACCTGCTGCCTGACGGAAGCCTCAGGCGAGGCACCTGGGCACCACATACCTGGGGAGAGTTAGGCACCTAAGAAAGGGATCCTCAGAAGCCAGCCAGCTGAGAAGGGAGTCTCCTGAATTAGCCAGGAAAGAAATGCCAGGAGGGGGCAGGGACAGGAGAAAGACTTGGGCATGTAAGAGGCTGACAGACCAGATAGGTGACTCCCTCCACACAGAATCCTCAGCCACAAAGCTTTCCCTGAAGTTAGGCACCTTAGCCAGGTCAGCCATTGAGGTATCCCAGGCCCTAGCAGCCAAATCCATCTGTCACTCTCTTCTGGTCATGCTCATGACCTCTCTCACACACTCACCCTACACTTCCCTGTGCCCCCAGCTGTCCTTTGATCTGGTGCTGTGCTCCCACCTATTGGTAGCCTGCAACCAGCCCTCCTGCTGATAGGTATGAGGCCTTAGGCATTCTCAGAGCATGCCCACGGGATTGGGCCTCGCTGGCAAAACAGATATTTCCACCCCCCCCCCCCACTCCCTAGTTTGAGAACCCCACTTTGTGGCAGCTGGTGCTTAAACTGGGGCTCTGAGCTGCTCGGTAGCTGTGGCGTTCAGACACCTTTGCACAAGGGGATTTGGGCATCTTTGGAGTTAGGCAGTTTTGAAAGGGTCAGTGGCATCTCAATACCGCTGAGTATCTGGGCCTAAGTGATTTATTCCAGGTCACTGTAGCGGGGTGGCCATTTTCAGAGCCCCCCTCATGGCCTGAGGCACTTTGCAGGCACCCTCCTGGGGGCCTCTTACAAACTCACTAAATTAAAACCATCCCCTTCTGGGGGTCCAATTTATTGAGTCCTTAGATGCACACTGGCCCTTTAGGCCCCAATCCCAGTTCCATGTTCCCTCTAGCTTGAAACAACAAACAGAACACAGACTCACCTGGTCTTCATCCCAGTGCCAGCTGGGCACAGCCCCTTGTCCCTGAGGGACTCTCTTTCTGCTTCCTAGTGCCTCCTACCTGGAGTTTGCCCTTCTCCTCAGCCTCTCAGCTGGTGCGTTCCCCCTGCTGAATCAGGGCCCTGCAGGAGCCTCTCACTCACTGCAGCAGCTACAGACATAGCTGCAGTTTCCTGGGCTTTCTGTGTTGGAAGCACCTGATTCCTCTCAAGTGTGGCTCATTCTGTAATTAGGGTAGGCTAAGCGCCAGGCTCCCCAGCCCCTGGGACAAGCCACCCGGTTACACTCACACAGCAAATCTGTAGTAGAACAAGGAATTAAGCCCAAGTTCAAGGCTAGGCCCCGTCATCTAGCGCTCCTTCTCACTAGCGTGCTGATTAGTGAAATAAGTACAAATTCCCAGTGTGGAGAACAATTACTTTCCAAGGCAAAGCAGATAGGGGCACAGGATTTTCCCCCCCCTTTCCTTTCCCCCTATTGTTATGAAAAAAAATTTCACTTGCAGAACTGGTGCTGATCTAAAAATGCAGAAAATATCTCACAAAAAAAATTGCATTTTGGAAAACTTTTCAACGTCGTACAAGCTGGTAGAGGAACAGCGAAAAAGAAAAAAAAAAGAAAAAGAAAAAGTGATTTTAAAAAAAATTGGATTCCAAAATTTTCATTGACTTTTCAACTGCTTCTATTACCTCTCCTCTCCTCCCTCCGATCAATCTGGAAATGTCTCAAAGCAGCCTTTTCATGTTCAGTCCCCGAGTCAGCAGGAGTCAGTTTTAAACCCGTGAAGAGACCCAGGGAAGTCAATGGGATGCTGGGGATGTTTAAATTTAGGCACGTGTAAAGTTAACAACCTTGCAGTTCTGAGGTCCTCCACATTTGTAATTCAGGCAGTGGCATTGTGCCACAATCTCAAATTAAAGAGGCAGATGATAGACTAGAAGTATAATCTCTAGCGAAGCAACAGAGAGACTGATGGATTGGTATGAGCGTTTTCATCGTAGAATTACATGACAGCAAGGAGCAAGCCTACGTTCACTGGGAAAACGTAGGTTTGATCCATTAAGTCGGTGGTCCCTAACCTTGTTACCTCACGCCCCCTTACTCCTGTCTATGCCATGGCCCACAGCTCCGGAAGTGGGGGATGCAGATACGGGTAAGGGGACCAAGGCTGGGGCCACAGCTGGGGGCTTGGGGACGGGGGCCATGCGCAGAGCTGGATGGTGCTCCTACCCTGCTTCCCATAGGGGCTGGCCTAGGCCCCAACCACACCCCACTCCGAACGTTCCTCCGTGCTCCCCTAAGGGAGCATGCCCCACAGTTTGGGGACCTCTGCATTAAATTGACCAACACAGATGAATCTATGCACGCACGCAGAGTCCTATGGGCTTTAATGGCTCTCCATGAGGGTGAAATGATCTACTCACTGAGATCAGCTTGCAGATCAGCTCCTTATTATGCATTTCAACAGCCATCCAGATAGGGCCCGTATTTTGGTACTGTATGTCTGTACCATGCAAGAAACCCAAGCACTCTGTATCTGTTAAACTGTCCGATGAGCACATGTCTCATGCCTTCCCCTTTCATGATTAGCATAAATTATATTTCATGCTATTTCCAGCTGTGTCAGTATGGCTCCCCCAAGTTCTTCATGTTGGGTAGACTGCAAACACACAATACCCACCCACGTCAGCTAACGACAAATTCAGCACAAGGGATTAAGGTTGATTGCAATAAAATATCTTTCTAATATGACCCTCTTTTCCTCCCATTATCATTGCTAGCCTGTATCTACTTCTTTATGTAAAAAAATGCTAAGATTCTATCAAAAGCGACTAGGGATTTTGGATAGCCAACTTGACACTCCTTCAAGAAGCCTGATTTAGAAAGCAGGTGCTCAGCACTGTCTGAAGATCAGGCCCCTTTGAGGCACATCAAACTGGGCACTCCTTAAAAAAAAAGAAAATAAAAAAAAGCAAGATCTCCAAGAGGAAGGACAGTCCATTGGTTAGAGCACTAGCCTGAGACTTGGGAGAGCTGAGTTTAATTTCCCACTCTGCCACAGAATGTCTGTGTGTCCTTGGGTGAGTCACTTAGCCTCTCTGTGCCTCGGTTCCACATCTGTAAAATGGGGATAATTGCATTGTCCTACCTCACAGGGATGTTATGGGGATAAATACAATAAAGATGGTGAGGCATTCAGGCACTATGGTGAAGGGGGCCATATAAGTACTGGAGACAGATAAAACACATAAAATCACTTCTGAAAATCTTGGCCATAACATTTATTTTTAAAAATTTGATGTTTATTACTTCAATTTTTACTCCTCTGATGAAGGAGCAAATCTTGTTTGCCCTATTCACTAAAGTAACCCTCCCATTGCCATGCCAGTTTAAAACTAGATAATACATAAAAGATCTGGTGAGACAAGATGCAGCATCCACTTGAAGCTTTATTCCATTCATTCGATTTAAAACTAGACTGAAACAAGCCCCAGGAAACATACTACAGGGAATGATCCTGCATTGTTCCAAGGAAATGGACTGTGACTCAATAGATTTTTTCTGTCTCGAGCTTCTAAGATTCCAAATCCCGCTGGCCAATTTGTTCGACAAATAAAACAAAATAAAAACTTTCACTTGCTATGTGCTTTCAATTTGATGACAATGCCTTTGGAATCTCAGATTTCTCTAACTTTCTCCAGTCAGCAAATTTATCAATGGGGCTGCTACCAACTCTCCTTAAAACAAGACAATTGCTCCACAGTGATCGTTGTAATAAGAGGCTCTGCTAGCAACCAAGTAGCTAATCCCAAAGAAATTAGCAAAGCTTTGAAAAGCTTTTACCAATATTATACCAGGAAGCTACTTATTTCTCGGATGAGAAATCTTCCCTTAATCCCTCCAGCCTAACTGAAGACAAGACAATTTAGACAGAGACACCTTTCTAGGAGAAGGTGGCATCTTTATGGTGCATGGGAGTTTGTCTCAACAAGGCTAACAATCCCAGTGGCTTCAGAGCTCACCTCTATCCTAAAGTCTTTTGCTGGTTAGACTTTTCCTCAAGAAGTCAAGTCACTTCACCACTAAAGAACCAAGTTGTGATATCCTTATTTATCCTGAATAGTACCTTGCTCCATGAGGAGTCATGAGGGATCATATCAGGGACCACTCAGAGGAGTTGCTTTTCACTATGAGTAAGGGCATTAGAATCTAGCTGTAAATCACTAGTGGTTAGATTTATAAAAGAGCTCAGAGTGTTGGGTACAGATCTTTTTTTGAAAGCTTGGTCACTGCTTAAACAGGAGATGAAAACAGAGTCAGGGAGATCTCAAGGACCAGCGCCGAACTACGGACCAGTATTGAAACATTGGACTAGGGGACTCCATTCCATCGTAGCAGACAGTGATCTGGCCTCAGTGATTCATGCCTTCATCACCTCTCAGCTGGACTACAGCAATGCAATATACCTGGGCATAAAGCCTGCAGCGCTTAGGAACTCCAACAGGTACAAAACACTGCAGCAGGTCCATTCAGCAACAACGACTACTGCAAGTACATCAATCCTGTCCTCTGCTCTCTACATGGGCTTCGCATAAAATCAAGTTCAAGGTTTTGGTCCTTATCCTCAAGAAGCTCCATGGTGGGGCTTAAGCTATCTAAAAAAGCAAGTAAAGCTCTGAGTTGAAGACCGTAGTCAACAATATAATTCCTTTGGCAGAATGGAGCTCTCTACAATCAGGATGAAACAGAGATCAGTGGAGGATAGAATTTTCTTGGGGGCTGGTTCGAGATTGTGGAATGAACTCACCCAGGAACTAAGGACAATCAGAAACCTCACCACTTCCTGCACCAAATCCAAGGCATTTCTTTCTTACCTTTTCTACATAGCAATATGTACGTAAAAAGAAAAAAAAATACCTAAACAAGACCCTGCACTGCACACACTTCTCCCTCACAAGACAGGATGAGAGAACAAACAACATGGGACTAGAATTTACTGAAAAATTTAATATTTGTTTCTGGAATAAATCTGAAAAAATATTGTTTCAAGTCAACCTGAAATGAAAATGTTTCAAAATATCTGACTAACTGAATTGAAATGTTTTGTTTTGATTTCCTGGTTTTTAAAACATTGATATTTTTATTTTAAATAAAATTGAGGAATATTCTGAAACAAAATGCTCCTTGGAAATGAAAAGTCAAAACATTTCATTTCAGAAATGATGACAATAACTATTTTGATATTTCAGAATTGTTTTCCTTCCCTCCCCGATGGATACAATTTGCTGAAATCAACCCAACCCAAATTCACAAATTGCTTTTGTTGACCCCAATATTCATTTTTCAGCAAAAAAGGGTTTCACATGAAAAATTTTGGCCAACTCTACAAGTGACAGATGTCAATCATATTGCTTAATGCACTACTGGAAGGTACTCAGATACTATAGTGAGGAGTGAAATATCCACTTACCAGGGGATCAACGTGCGGTGATTGATCCACCAGGGGTGGATTTAGCGGGTCTTCACTAGACCTGCTAAATCGACCTTCAATCACTCTCCCATCGACTCTGGTACTCCACCGGAATGCGAAGCATAAGGTAAGTCAATGGAAGAGTTTCTCCCATTGACCCCGTGCAGTGTAGACACTGCAATAAGTCGACCTAAGGTAATCGACTCCAGCTACGTTATTCACGTAGCTTGAGTTGTAGACCTGCCCTAAGAAATGATATAGAACAGAATAGGAGGGGTGTGTCTGAGGCATAATGTCTCCTGGTGTTACTCCTGGAGTGGGGCAGTTTATGTGACTTAGTCCAAAGTGGTGAACAATAAAAATCAAGCCAACAAGTTTTGTAGTATACAGTGCTTACAGTAGTGGTTGGTGCTATATACTAAAGAGCCAAATTTTCAGTAGCCAACTTGCCCAAGCTCATCCATTAATAGCACTTATTAATTCTGGCACTGCTTCTGTGAACCAGATTTACAGGTATGGGCCTCAGCACAAGGATGCAAAGGATGCCAAGTTGGTCAGATCCTATATTCATAGAATACAAGGGTTGGAAGGGACCTCAGGAGGTCATCTAGTCCGACCCCCTGCTCAAAGCAGCACCAATCCTCAGACAGATTTTTGCCCCTAGATCCCTAAATAGCCCCCTCAAGGATGGAACTCACAACCCTGGGTTTAGCAGGCCAGTGCTCAAACCACTGAGCTGTCTCTTCCCCCGCAGTATAAATTTGGAAGTGAAATCACCGCTGTGACTGTGATATAGACCAGAGCTATTTATGGATCAGATTAACACAAAGCCTTTATGAGCCATCAGCTGTATAACTGAGGTGAGTGAATCAGCAGGTTGTTAGGCTAGGGGCCAACTGCTAATTGAAAATGGCAAGAGAAAAAAAAAAAGGATGGAGTTTTGTATCTAACCGTTAAATAGACTGCGACTGTGGCAAATACTTTGCGCAGTTTGGACCTGCTTGTGCCCAGCACTGAGATGGGGGAGTGCATGAGGACTGCCCCCTCTTGCATCCTTGTGTAAGGCACAACTGCAGTAGTTGCACTTCCCTGAGTGCAAAGACTATACAAGGATTGCACCTATATAACAACCACCAAGTGAAATATCACTAGTGATAGAACCCTGGACCTTCAGCACTGGATTTACCACTTGAATGAAAGAGGTAACTCCATTAGGTGGTAGCTGTAGTAGATTATTTTCTTATGTAGACCAGCCACTAGAGGGGGACATGACACACTATGCTAGTGTGAGTCGTACTCTCAGCAACCTAAGCCTTTCCAGGAGGGAAAAAGTGGTGCCATGGCCCTGCCCCTTGTGGATCAAACAGTGAATCTAGGTGCCCTAATGGGAGGATACATTCTGTGTCCTGCAACAGGAGAGAACTTCCTATCTGAGTTATAATACTGCTCTGGAGCTTGCATTGAGAGGTGCACCTTTGCACCACTACCAGTGTAGGAATGCACCCTACAAAGAGCCCACTTGTGGTCTTTAGATTTAAATTGTTTTGCTGCCATTTATTCTGTTATTTTATAGCCTTAGTACAAAGCCACATAATAACAGTTTCTTTTTCTCCTCTGGCCAAAAATTCTGCTTTGTTACACAAGTGCAACTCCATTAACAGAATGGAATTTCACCAGGGGTCTAGCAGGGTAGCCCATCAGGTGTTAGGGGGTCACAACCATCCTGCCCTTCCCATATTGTTAAATAGGAAGAGTGTTCTAGCTAGATCCAGACTAGATAGAAGAGGGCATGTAAAAGGGAGCTGCTTGATGGGAAAAAGCTGAGAATCACAGTGAACAATACATGCCTTGTAATGATATGTTTCCTTGCAATATATTATTCAGTCACTAAGTCTATGTGCACTGTGTGGAGTCCCAGAGTGCAGTCCCTGGTAAACAAAGGAGACAAGTCTGGAACCCAAGCTGTGTGGAAGCCTGTTTGTATTTGTTGAACATAGTTGTTTCTTTAATAAATATCTCCTCTTTAAGAAACACTACAATTCTATATGACATGCCTGCAGCAGACTGACCTTGTACCTGATCCTGCATTTTTTACTCCTGAGAGTAGTCGTTATTTTCACAAATAGACCTTTATTTATGTGAGTCAAGTATGCAGCATCTGACTCCTGATTATACATAAAAGACTTCAAGAAAGTTTCAACAGATCTTGACAAAAATACTTGTAAAGAAGGTACTTGAATGAAAAAGCCTAGTCAACAGAAGTAGACAGACTTGACAAATACACCTTGATATGAATGAATATATTTAAAGCATTACTTGAATGTTGTATTGAATAGAATTCTATTGTTTCTAGTGTTGTCTACCTCCTGAAGTTAATTTCTCCCTAAGTGATTAATAGGAAAGTCTATCTAGCTAGTCACTGAACACAAAGGAGGATTTCTGATAATAAATGCATGTAGCTACTTACAATGGCACACAAATAAAACAATAATACAATATAAAAATAAAACAATGTATAATAAAAAATTAAAATAATAAAAAAAATACTATAAATGCGTGTAGCTATGGACAATGCCACCGATGCCCATTTTCCCAGGTTTGCAGAGTTTCATGGTAATCTATGCAGTGATACCATTTATTTTTTGGTTTGAGACAAGGAAAGTAAAAATTAACTTGGCCCATCAACTAGATTAAGTACACAGTTTAGAATCTGATTCTGAGTCAACATCAAAACAGGAAGGAAAAGGGATATTTTGCCTCTCCCCTGGCCCTTTCATCTGAAAGCATCAATACACTTTGCAGACAACATAGCCTAATTCAGGAGCTAGGATGACCAGACAGCAAGTGTAAAAAATCGGGACAAGGGGTAGGGGGTAATAGGTGCCTATATAAGAAAAAGACCCCAAAATTGGGACTGTCCCTATAAAATTGGGACATCTGGTCACCCTATCAGGAGTGGATTTACCATGAAACAAACCATGCTGTGGCAATATAGAATAAATATTTCAGAAAGGCAGGCTGCCTGCATGCTATGGCCCCATGCCACTCCCGGAAGTGGCTGGCTGCTGGCATGTCTCTGTGCGCCCTGGTGGAGTAGTGGGGGAAGGTGGCTCCCCACGCTGTCCCCCCGCCCCCGGCAGCACACAGAGACCCGCTGCCCCCCTCCCACAAGGGGCACACAGAGACATGCCAGCAGCAGAGCTAAGAAGGCTCCCTGCCTGCTCTGCCTGCCTCTCTTTGTGCCACTTCATTCCCAGAAGTAGCCAGCATGTCCCTGCAGCCCCTGGGGGGATGGGGAGGATTGTGTCTCTGTGCTGCCCCCGCCCTGAGTGCCTACTCCGCAGCTCTCATTGGCCAGGAACTGTGGCCAATGGGAGCTGCAGAGGCGGTGCCTGTGGGCAGCGGTCGGTGCGCAGAGACCCCTTGCTCCCCCCCCCCCGCTTAGAAGCCACTGCTGGAGGGGTGTGTGTGCCCATTGCTTTGGGAGCTGCTCCACCTGAGGTAAGCACTGCTCCCTTGCCCCCCTCCTGCACCCCAACCCCCTACCCCAGCCAAGAACCTGCACCCCACACCCAAACTTCCTCCCAGAGCCCGCCCCCTGCACCCACTCCCAACCCCAATCCCCTGCCCCAATCAAGATACCTCACTTTATTTTCATTTACTTCCCATTACTTATAATATAGGAGGAGGATGAAGAAAAAAAGAATGAAAAATAGGAGAGAATGTTCTTTTTCTTGGCTGAGTCCTGAGGGGATGGTCCCCGAAAATGAAGCTGTGCACAGGGCCCCACTAACTCCAAATTCGCCACTGGCCTAATTACATCATCTCTCTGAGGTAGCCACTGTTATCCCCATTTTATGGGTAGGTAAACTGACCTACAGAATTAGGAAGAGGACCCAGTCATCCTGACTCCTAGTCCCCCTGCTCTAACCAACAGATCACACTCCCCTTCCAGAGCCAGGAAGAGCATCCACAAATCTTTACTCCAGTCACTCATACTTTCATCACTAGACCTCCCACAACCAGGAATAGAACCCAGCCATTCTGACTGCTAGTCCCCTCCCCACTGCTCTAACCTCAACCTCAACCCACAATACTAGTTAGTCTGCTGAAATTTTTAGATTTATTTTCTGTTACGATCCAGATGCCTTCACCTTATCAATTCTAAAACCATCTTCAGTGACACATTATGATACAGCTGTTCTTATTTGCATCCTTGCAGCCAGAGGCTGTGGTGAGTTGAGTGAGAGAGAGACAAAACCCACATTTTATTTCCAAGTCAGCCGAGACTTGCATGTGAGAGCTCTAACCTACCACTAAAACGGTTTCTTTCTGTGGCTCGGGCTTGTGGTGTGCCACCAGCGAGACACACCATAATGGAATTAAACAAACAGGGAGGCAGCCTGGCTGTCTGCCTCTTAAGTCAGTGGATAAGTCACTCTGTGTCAGCAGAGCTGTGGTGAGCCACATACTGCTGTCTCATTTCATATGGTATTTCCCCCAGGAGGTGGTCAGTAATACCTCTGACTGAAAGCAGAGACTTGATAGTGGGAATCCTAACCGGCTATTTATCTTATTTAGCATTCTATGGTATTAGCTCACATAAGAAACAAGCTGGATTTCTCTGTCCAAGTCCCTGAGTCAGCAGAACTCTTAAGCACATCTTTAACTTTAACGTTGACTTCAATGGGACTCATGCATGGACCTAAAGTTAAGCATAGGTGTAAATGCTTTGCTTTGGATGCATTTAAGAGCTTTGCTGAATTGGAACATTGCACTGGTTTTCTATTGTGTTGAACTCCATCAAATTTAGTGGCAGTGATTCTTGGTTTACATCAAACCACATGCCTTTTTGACTCCTTTGTATTCCCATTCTCCACTGAACAAAACCACAGCGTGGTAAATCTCTCTCTGCAAGCACAAGCTGTCTGAATGCCCCCCAACTGAAAAGAATACATATTTGGCATGTAGATCACTCGACATTGCATATGTAGCTTATTAAAAGAGGGATTTCACTTATCCTAATTAGTTTAGAGGTTTTAAAAATAATCATAATAAAAACTCTAAACAGAATCCCTTTCATATTCATTTTAAACCTTGCAGAATCATGTTGACTAAAGACAGACACATGGGCTGAGATATAGCGCTGAAAGAACTGGCTTCTGTTTCATTGGATCCTGCTTCATCGGGCCAACTGATGCAGATGAACCCTAGGAAATTGTCAACAGGGCCCTGGCTAGAGTTAGGCCAGAACTGAACATTCAGTTCTGAAGAGGACTCTCTGGGAGACAGCCCAGGCTCATGCTCTCAAAGTGGGATTTTAATATATGTAGGGGTTGGGATGGGAGAAGCAGGCCAGCTTAACAGTGCTGCTTTGCTAGAAAACTGGATGTTGGGTAGCCCTTGAGAGATTCTGCTGGGAAGAGGCATTTGTTTACATATAGGATCTGTGCACCTCACAAGCATTATTGTTTTTATCCCCACAGCCTCCCCAGGAGGTAGGCAAGTGTTATTCACTCCACATTATGGGTAGTGAACTAAGGAATCAAGAGATCAACTGTGGGTGTGAGCGTTTAAGAACCTAGCCCTACATGACTTGACCAAGGTCATGCAGCGTTTGCGGCAAAGTTGGGAACTGACCTGAGATTTCCTGTGTCCCTGAATAGTGCCGTTACACAGGGCCATCCTTCTTTCTGATTTCTGGTTGAGAAAGGCTACTCCAGGGAGGTTCTGAATCAGTGCCTTTCAGAGCCAGTGCTGGGGATCCTGTTGGAGGGTAAATTACAGCCTCTTCCCACCATGCTAAACTTCTCCTTGGCAGAACTTCTGCAAAAACTTTTGGCTAAGGCTGCCACAGATCCCAGAGCAAAGGTGGGACGTAATATTGAAGTCCTTCACTATGTCACTCCTGAACTATGAGACCATCTCTAACATACAAATATTTGGGGCATCTCACTCTTATGTTTCATCTCCAATGGGACACATTTGCCTGTGTCATGACATATGCCGCCCTCACCCCCTTCTGCCTCCAGAGATCCAACAACCAGCACAGCAAGATGCAATTTGCCTGTCCAAGCTGCTGCTGCAGGCACAACTAGGACCCACTAGGTGGGGCAGGGAAATGAATCCCACTTGTGGTGCCATACCCAAAAGAAAAGCAGAAGAAAAGACGGTTACTCACCTTTGTAAATTGTTGTTCTTCGAGATGTGTTGCTCATATCCATTCCAGTTAGGTGTGCGCGCCACGCGTGCACGTTCGTCGGAAACTTTTTACCCTAGCAACTCCAGTGGGCCGGCAGGTCGCCCCCTAGAGTGGCGCCGCCATGGCGCTTGATATATACCCCTGCTGGCCCACTCGCTCCTCAGTTCCTTCTTGCCGGCTACTCCGACAGTGGGGAAGGAGGGCGGGTGTGGAATGGATATGAGCAACACATCTCGAAGAACAACAGTTACAAAGGTGAGTAACCGTCTTTTCTTCTTCGAGTGATTGCTCATATCCATTCCAGTTAGGTGAATCCCAAGCCTTACCTAGGCGGTGGGATCGGAGTGAGAAGTCGCGGCATGGAGCACTGCAGAGCCGAAGGCCGTGTCATCTCTGGACTGCTGGACCAGGGCGTAGTGGGAAGCAAAGGTGTGGACTGATGACCAGGTCGCTACCCGACAGATCTCTTGGATGGGCACTCGGGCGAGGAAAGCCAGGGACAACGCCTGCGCCCTGGTAGAGTGCGCAGTCACACGGCCCGTAGGGACGTGAGCCAAGTCATAGCAGGTCCTGATACAGGACGTTACCCACAAGGATAACCTCTGCGAGGAAATGGGAAGCACCTTAATTCGGTCCGCTACTGCCACGAAAAGCTGGGGGGATTTGCGGAACGGTTTGGCTCTGTCCACATAAAATGCGAGAGCCCGACGGACATCAAGCGAATGGAGTTGTTGCTCCCTGCGTGACGAATGAGGCTTCGGGAAAAAGACGGGGAGGAAGATCTCCTGGTTGACGTGAAAGGCTGAGACCACCTTGGGGAGAAAGGCAGGGTGCGGTCTCAGCTGTACCTTATCTTTATGGAAGACTGTATACGGGGGATCTACCGTGAGGGCCCGGAGTTCCGACACCCGTCTAGCTGAGGTGATGGCCACTAGAAAGGCAGTCTTCCAGGAAAGATAGAGCAGGGAACAAGTCGCTAACTGCTCAAAGGGAGGCCCCATGAGCCGAGCCAGAACCAGGTTGAGATCCCAGGTAGGGGCAGGGGGTCGGACGTTGGGGTAAAGACGTTCTAGTCCCTTCAGGAATCTAGTCACCTGAGATGAGAGAAAACCGAGCGGCCATCCCCACCCGGATGAAAGGTGGAGATAGCCGCCAGGTGAACCCGAAGGGACGATATCGCCAGGCCCTGTTGCTTGAGGGACCAGATGTAGTCCAAAATATTGGCGACAGAAACCTCCAGAGGGAGAAAACCCCTTTCTGTGCACCAACACGAGAAACGCTTCCACTTGGCCGAGTACATCGCTCTGGTGGAAGGCTTCCTGCTGCCCAGGAGTACTTCACGTACCGGGGTAGAGCAACGTAATTCGGATCTGGTCAGCCATGCAGGAGCCACGCCGCAAGGTGCAGCGACTGGAGGTCCGGGTGACAGAGTCTGCCATGGTCCTGGGTGATCAGGTCCAAGTGAAGGGGCAGGGGGACTGGGTTGGCTATGGCCAGGTCCAGCAACATGGGGTACCAATGTTGCCTGGGCCACGCTGGAGCTATCATAATCATGCGGGCTCTGTCCCTGCGCACCTTCAGAAGGACCTTGTGGACCAGTGGGAAAGGAGGGAACGCGTAGAACAAGTGGGTCGTCCACGGGATAAGGAAGGCGTCCACTACCGACCCGGGTTCCTGGCCCTGAAAGGAGCAGAACGCCTGGCATTTCCTGTTCCCCCTGGACGCAAAGAGGTCCACGCGGGGACAACCCCACCTCTGGAAGAGTGAGAGGGCGACGTCTGGGCGAAGGGACCACTCGTGTGAGAGGAAGGATCTGCTCAGGCAGTCCACCAGCGGGTTCCATACTCCAGGGAGGAAGGAAGCCGTGAGGTGAATGGAGTGGGCTATACAAAAGTCCCAGAGCCGCATCGCCTCCTGACATAGGGGAGAGGATATCGTGCCGCCCTGCTTGCTGATATAGTACATGGTCGTCGTGTTGTCGGTGAACACCACGACATAACGACCTCGAAGCTGATGGGAGAACGCTTGACAAGCAAGACGGGCCGCTCTCAACTCCCCTATGTTGATGTGAAGATCCACCTCCTGAGGGGACCACAGGCCCTGTGTTCTCAGGGTTCCCAGGTGGGCCCCCCAGCCCAGATCTGAGGCATCCGTTGTTAGGGACACCGAGGACTGGGGCGGATGAAATGGGAGCCCTGCACACACGACGGACTGGTCTAGCCACCAGCGGAGGGAATCCAATACCCCCTGGGGGATGGTGACAATTGTGTCCAGCAAATGTCTGGTCGGCCGGTACTGCACGATGAGCCAAGATTGGAGGGGCCTCATGCGGAGCCGCGCATAACCTGTCACAAATGTGCAGGCCGCCATGTGGCCTAAGAGAGTTAGGCATGTCCTTATAGAGGTCAGGGGAGCCGCCTGCAAGCGCTGAATGATAGCTGACAGCGACTGGAACCTGGGCAACGGCAGAAGGGCCCCGGCCAAGGTGGAGTCCAGAACGGCCCCGATGAACTCTATCCTATTCGTGGGGAGCAGAGTGGACTTGTCCACGTTGATAATGAGGCCCAAGGTAGTAAAGAGGACGCTGATCCTGCGGACGTGGTTGCGGACCTGCAGCTCTGATATGCCCCGAATCAGCCAATTGTCGAGGTAAGGGAACACGTGAATGCGACTGCGCCGAAGATATGCGACGACGACAGCCATGCATTTGGTGAATACCCTCGGGGCCGTGGAGAGGCCAAACGGGAGGACTGCAAATTGGTAATGATGGCGGTCGACCACGAACGAAAGGAAACGTCTGTGTTGTGGCAATATGGCGATATGAAAGTAAGCGTCCTGCATGTCGAGGGCGGCGTGCCAGTCTCCAGGATCCAGAGATGGGATAATGGTCCCCAGGGATACCAGGAGAACTTCAACTTCACCATATGTTTGTTGAGTTCCCGCAGGTCGAGGTTAGGTCTGAGGCCTCCCTTGGCCTTGGGGATCAGGAAGTAGCGGGAATAAAACGCCTTGCCCTTCTCGTTCTCTGGAACCGCCTCTATGGCTCCTTTGTCAAGGAGCATCTGCACCTCCTGACGGAGGAATTGCTCGTGAGAGGGGTCCCTGAAGAGGGACGAGGGTGGGGGGCGGGAGGGAGGGAACGACGTAAACTGCAGACGGTATCCCGTCTGTACAGTGCGTAAGACCCAGCGGTCGGATGTTATTTGGGTCCATGCCTGTAGGAAAAACGAAAAGGCGGTTGGAAAATGGGGGGAAAGGATCCGTGGGGGAAACTGGTACCGCGCCCTCGGGTGCACCTTCAAAACGAAGGTTTGGGCCCAGGTGGGGCTTTGGAGGAGCTCTGGTTCTGCCCCCCTTGGTTGCCCGACTGTCTGCGCCTGCCATTCCTGCCACGGCGCCTATTGAGGTCCTGCCGCTGGTGGAACTGGGGGTACGGCCGGCGCTGCTGCTGTTGTTGCGGCCAGAAGGGTCTGCGTTGTGTCCCGGGCGTGTGCATCCCAAGGGAGCGTATAATGACCCGATTATCCTTCAGACTTTTTAGTCTGGGGTCTGTCTTCTCCGAGAACAAGCCCTGACCTTCGAACGGGAGGTCCTGGATGGTATATTGGAGCTCCGGTGGAAGGCCAGAAACCTGAAGCCAGGAGATGCGGCGCATTGTAACCCTTGAGGCGAGGGTACAAGCGGCCGAGTCTGCTGCATCCAAGGAGGCCTGCAACGAGGTTCTTGCGACCTTCTTGCCCTTGTCAAGAATTGCCGCAAATTCTTGACGCGCCTCCTGTGGCAACAGCTCCTTAAACTTATCCGCTGCCACCCAAGAGTTAAAGGCGTAGCGGCTAAGGAGGGCTTGTTGGTTGGAAACCCTGAGCTGAAGGGCCCCCGCCGAATAGACCTTGCGGCCGAGGAGGTCCATACGCCTGGCCTCCTTGGACTTGGGAGCTGGGGCCTCTTGTCCATGACATGCCCTCTCGTTCACCGACTGCACTACGAGGGAGCACGGTGTCGGGTGAACATGGAGGTACTCATAGCCCCTGGAGGGGGCCATGTACTTACGCTCCATGCCTCGTGCTGCAGGGGGGATGGAGGCCGGCGACTGCCAGATCGCATTGGCATTGGCCTGGATAGTCCGAATAAAGGGCAGGGCGACCCTGGTGGGAGCATCTGAGGAGAGGATGCTCACCACGGGATCTTCGATCTCAGAGACCTCCTCAGCTTGCAGGTTTAAGTTCTGCGCTACGCGCCTGAGGAGGTCCTGGTGCACCCTGAGGTCGAGTGGGGGAGGGCTGGTGGAAGATGTGCCTGCCACTGCCTCATTGGGAGAGGACGATGAGGAGACCCCTGGCAAGAGAGTGTCCATAGGGGGGTCTGTCTGAGCCCGCGCCTCTGACTCCGGAGGGAGCTCAGGGTCCTGCTGTTTGGACCTGTCCTCCCCGTCTGGAGAGGGAGGGGGGCGAGACAGCGATGCCTCCGGAGCCCTGTGCTCAGTCGTCGCAGGCCTAGGAGGAAGTTCCTGGGGGCCCTGGGCTCGGTGGTACGCCCAGGGTGTCCAGAACCCCCACTGCTGCGGTCCCTGGTCCTGCGGAGGAGGGTCCTGAAAAAGGGCCGCGTGCCTTCTGTGCCCAGCGCATAAACACTGTCTGCCTGTGATGACACAGACAGCTGTCTGGAAGGCCATGGAGGGGCCGAATGCGGCTGGTAGGGATCCCTTCATCCTGACGCCGAAGATGTTCTCGGTGCCGGGGACCGGTACCGGGAATCATACCGGTGCTGGATCGGGACCGGGGCCTGCCTTTGACTCAGTGCCGGGATCGGGACTGGTACCTGCCTTCAACTCGGTGCCGGGATCTGGACCAGGACCTGCCACCAACACAGTGCCGGGAGGTCGACCGGGACCGGGACCTGCCACCAGCTCGGTGCCGGGAGGTCGACCGGGGAGTTGATTGCCGGTGGGAACGGCTCCTAGAGTCCTGGTGCCGGTAGCGGTGACTTGAACCAGACCGGGACTGTTTGGAGGATGACCGGCGCCGCGAGTGCGACCGGTACCGCCGAGGGGAGCGGTGCCGGGACTGCGAGCAGCGCTGGGAGCGGGAGCATCCACGGTGACGGGGCCTCGACAGCGAACGTGAGTCCCGAGACGGCGCTCTCATCGTCGGCTTGTCTCTGGACACAACCCGCACCGGGGGTACCAGGGGTGGAGGCTGAGTTGGCTCTGTAAGAGCGATTAGGTCCCGTGCCGAAGCAAAAGTCTCCGGCGTCAATGGGACCAAAAGCTCAACCCCAGATCTTATGGGGGAGCTAGGAGGGACCGGACTCGACGGACCCTCTGGGCCCGGAGTCGACGGGATCCCTGCTGGTGGTGCCGCGGCCGAGGTAGGTGCCAGGCGTTCCACTTGAGTCTGCCTGGATGGAGTCGCAGACTTCGAGGGCCTTGCTTCGGGTCCCGGTGCTGGGGAAGGACGGTGCCAGGGTGTCTTTCCTGTGCCGGCACAGTCCGGTGCCGGTGTAGAGGCGACAGTCTGCGAAGCTGCCGGGTTGAGTGCCGCTTCCATAAGGAGAGTCCGTAATCTCTGGTCCCTCTCCTTTTTTGTCCTAGGCTTAAAAGCCTTGCAAATGCGGCACTTGTCCATTCCCCCAGGCACTTTAGGCACGCGTCGTGGGGATCGCTGGTCGGCATCGGCTTCTTACAGGCTGCGCATTGTTTGAAGCCCGGCGAACCAGGCATGGGCCCGGTGCCGGGTGCCGGGAAGGGCTACGGCCCAAACCCGCTAACAACTATTTACAACTATTTACAATACACCAATTAACTGATTATACTTAACAACTATTTACTACTAACTACAACTATGAACTGTAAAACGAAGGAGAGCTAGGGACGTGGAGGACAGCAATGCCGCGCTCCACAGTTCCAACGACCGACATGGCGGTAAGAAGGAACTGAGGAGCGGGTGGGCCGGCAGGGGTATATATCAAGCGCCATGGCGGCGCCACTCTAGGGGGCGAACTGCCGGCCCACTGGAGTTGCTAGGGTAAAAAGTTTCCGACGACCGTGCACGCGCAGCGCGCACACCTAACTGGAATGGATATGAGCAATCACTCGAAGAAGAAGAATTTTTTTTGTCGCTCTTCATATTGCAAGTAGTGGATATGGGGGAAATAAAATCTTCCCATTCCATAGTTTTGAACTGGGGGAGGTCCGAGCTTCTTTAAATTATACTTAAACATTAAAAAAGAAGAGTTGATGATCTGTGAGAACATGGTAACCTCTTGATATTGTGTTCAACCACAAGGTAGTACGCTCTGTACCGCAGAGAAAACATAGAGGAAGACTGTCCCTGACTGTTGGGGGTTCATTTCTAAGGTAAAGTCTATAGGCCTTGTGCTCAGAAGCCATTCAGGCTCTTTTGAAAACCCATTTGAAATGGAAAGACAAAACAGATCTGTGGCTGGATTTTCAAAAGAGCTCGTCCCCCATCTAAGCCCTTAAATGAGTGCTTGTCTATACGCAAAGTTGCTCTGGTTTAACAAGAGAGTGGTTTGCACTAGTGTAAATCCAGAGTCGCACCATGAAATTCAGTGCCACCATTTACAACGTGTTGGAATAAATCCCCAAGAGCCTGTCCTATGCCCCTAGCCTTGGCCTCATCCTGATCTCCTTTTTTCTGGCAAACTTGCACTGAACTCGATAGAGCTCTGTCCGACTAAGGAGTTCAGGTTCAGACTTTGCTTGTTGACAGTTGATAATTTAATATCCTGCACTCAAAATTCTGGGCAGGTGGGCCCAGAATAGTGCACAGTTCAATTATATTTAGCAATTTAGATACGTGTGCACTTATTTGGCACCTCCCATCTGAGGATCTCAAAGCACATTACAAACTTTAATTGCATCCTTCCATGCCTCTCTGAGGCAATGCATCTCTTGCCAACTAAGCCTTGACACTTATCACTATGCTGCAAACTATGGTCGCCTGGAACTTAACAGCAGGGATAGAAGTTGGACCCTACTTTAAAAGCTCAGCCCCTACCACTTGAGCTAAAGGAGAATCTCTAATAGCTGTAAGAGGTATATGATATACGACTGATTCCATCCAAGAGGTGGCAGTGATGCACATACACACAAGCCTCTCATTATCATAATCTCTCTTCACTCACCTGCAAAGTGGATAAGTGATTTTCTTCAGCAAGTCAGTGACAGAGCTGGGAACACGACTCCTGGCTACCCGCCTCTTCCTCTAACTTCTAGATCACTCTGTGCTGCCTCGATTTTTACTGCTTAATTATTTGTGCACTTGAAGGCTTTTTTCCATTCAGTCCTGCACTACTTTTGTTTGTCAGGCCAGACTGTTAAATGCAGAATAAGGAAAAGGCCCATAGTGTAGAGCAAAAGCACTAGATGTACTCTGAAAATAGACCATGTCAAGGGAAATGGTTTTTTTGTTACCAAGTGTCCCTAATCAAACTCTTTGTGACTTAATCACGCTTTTGGCAGTGGCATAAGAAACGAGCAATGAATCGGGTTATTGTATTTCCTGGATTTTACTCTGCTATTGTAGTACACAACCCCAATGAACATGCTGATTCTACTTCTTTGGCAGGGTTTATTTCTTCCCCCACCCCAGCCAAATCATTCTTCAGAAAGGGCAGTTTTGCTGCTGTCGCACAGTTTATATTCCTAATGTTTTTAAAACTCATCTTTAGCACAGAGTTAACATCGCCTGGAATAGGGGACAAAGCAGGAAGTGAAGAAAAAGATGCAAAGAGCACAGGAGACAGATATACATTGAGAGCAGAAAGGTGGGGGAGGAGGAGAGAAACAACACAGAAGTTGATTTTTAAACACAGGACTCCTACTTTGTTAACACATTTAAATAATGTTAATTGCAGTGCACTGCAGTATAAAGAGGCATTTGTAATTGATTAATCCCTGTTTGCCATTTTCTAATTATAGCAAAAGGAACCCTAATTATTCCATTCTGTACCAGGCAGCTGAACAATCATTAGAGTTTAAGCAATTTCCCTCCAACAGCCCCCAAATTCCCTCAATTCTCCCACGTTATTATAAAATCCTCACAGCCTAGAGCTTCTTACATTATCTTGTTTCTGCTCATTAGGCACTGCCACCATTTGTAAATTTCACAGCATCCCACCAGGAGACAGTGCCGGGGAGTGGACGGCAAATTTCAATTCAAGCATCTCTACACATATGAAGCTTTCAGAACTTTGCAAACAATGAATTCAAAGCACTTATATCCTGCAGTGATAGGGGCCTCAGAAAAATGATTGAACAGAGATGCCACGTGTGGTGCCCATTCCAGATACAGAAGCCAAAGTAAGCACTCTGCAAGTCCTGGAATAGGGAAGTGACTAGAGTAAGATCCAGGGGAAAGCTGTTGTTGCTCTAACTTATATCAGGAACCATTCTGGATCTTTCAACAGCCAGGAATCCAGAAGGTGGAAAGGTGGTGGAAAGCTGAAACTGCCCTCTCCCTGCACCCAATGTGAGCTACATCTTTCAGCAAGCACATCACAGCATCCAGCCCACAGATTGGCTACTCAAAGTGGGATACTTTTGATTCTACAGTACATTCTTGGCCAGACTGTCCAAAGACCTCAGCACACTGAGTGTTGAGCTGTTTTGAAAATCTGGCCACTGGTGTCACGATGGGTACTGCTGGGTGCTAAGCACCTTGGAAAATCGGGCCTGAGCTCTTCTGAAAACCTGACTCCAATTGTCAGTGCCGAGCACTTGAAATTTGCTCTGGCTTCTTTTGAAAATCGGGACCTATATGAGGCGCAAAGCCCAGGCTACAGCAGGAGAAGAGGAAGCATGAAATACAGAATAAGATCATTCAGAAACGTACACAACTGATATCACTGTTCCTGTCTTTTCTCAAATTGTTTTCCCTTTAACCTTCTGCATCTGTCAGGCTTTATATAATTTAATAAGGGGTTTGTGGGTTGGTTTTTTTTGGTCTGGTTTAAGTGACTCAGGATGAAACACTTTCTCTTTAATTCTGAAGACATGCTGATGACTCAGGTCCTGCTGATGATAAAAAGTCCTAGGGCCTGGCTTTAAACACTGGGCAGGCTGCAATAGCCCAGTTCGTTCCAATTATCTGCATAGCACATGTAAATTACAGCATTCTGGCTATTTGGTAGGCAATAAAGAAGCAGCTCCAATTATTTAAGGAGAACATTCTAGCAAGCAGCACTACTCTGAATTTATGGCAATGTACCTAAGCTCAGAATTTAAATCGCGGTTTTCCATGCTGGATCAGGTAGGAAGAAACAGCTAGGCTAAGAGGGAGACAGCTCTGATAACACAAACAGTTTAAATTATAGCCAAGACAGCACAACAGAATCTGAGACTCTGATCCTGCTCAGTGTCCATGCTTGGAAACAACCCTATCATAATAAAGTCACTAAGTTCTTTGGGCAGAGGTGTTGCAGGGTTGGTCCCAGTTGTTGCATTTTGCTGTGTCATTTTTTAAGATTGAACAGATTTTTTAAAAATCACATGATGCATGATTAGCATGTGGAACTCACTGCTACAGGGTATCACAAAGGCCAAGACCTTACCAGGATTCAGAAAGGGATTAAACATTAATAAAAATAAGAATACCTATAATTAGAATAATACATTTTAAAAAGTTAATCAAGGGTTTAGGAAGGGATATAAGCCTTCATGCGTCAGGGCTTAAGAAAACCTCTAATGATCAGGGATTGGAAGGAAGTTCTCTCTATGGGACAGCTATTCCATAGCAGCCCACTGCAGGGTTTCTTGCACCTTCCTCTGAAGCAGCTGATAGTGACCATTCCATGTTCTCTCTCTGTTCTCACTCTGGTTCTACCTGCGTCTCTCTCTCTGAATGCAATAGGGCTGGTTGAAGATTTTACATCTAAACTTTTTTTGTCCCTGATGGAAATTTGGATTATTGATTTAACCAAAAAAAATATTGATTTTTTAACTGGGGAATCAGGCATCCAAAAATTGATTTTTGGGGGGTCGGAGAGTGATTTTCAACTCATAATTTGCAGGTTATTGATGAAAAAAAATCAAAATTTTCCATGGAAAATTTAGACAAAAACGGGTTTCCCCCCAACCTTGTTGTCATAAAGATTTTCCAAGTGGAGGGGGGGATTTCAACCAGCTCTACAATGCAGATAAAAAAAAAAAAGAAGTAACTTTCCTTAGCCAGATATACATCATCCTGTTCCTGAACTGTGGAAGCATCCCTTTAATTGCTCTGCACTGAAGAGAGAGTCAGCTTTGGTGGCGTTCAGGCAGATCTCTGAAACAAGGGAAACTGGGTGGAGTTTCTATTGAATCCAGTCCTCATGGCAGCAGCTAGTTCCCAGTAATGTTATTCTTACCCAAAGTTTCCAAAAGTACATGTTAACATTTGGCAATTAAAAAATAATGTTTAGAAGGGTAGTCAATGCTGATCTTGTCTTCTGGGATGGTCACATTTTCCCCCAGGACCTCATGCTCCCATATACCAACCATTTAAAATAATAACCCCTCCTTTCCCTTGAGTACATAAAAGAGCTTTACAAATGTACCTGATTGAGGCCAGGTCTACACTATAAACGTACATCGGGGTAATGACGTCACTCAGGGGCATGAAAAATCCACACTCGTGAGCCACGCCGTTATACCGACCTAACCCCCAGTATAGATAGCATGATGTTGATGGGAGGGCTTCTCCTGTTGACATAGCTACTGCCTCTTGTGGAGGTAGATTTATTATGTGGACGGGAGCTCCTCTCCCGTTGGTGTAGTAACATCTTCACTGCAGTGTTACAGTGGCATCAGCCGTTTCAATGTAGATGCGCCCTAGACATCCGAAGTTATGTCAGTTAGAATCATCAGCTGCTTCCTTGGAGCTAGGCTGATTTACATCAACTCAGGATCTGGCCCATCATCAACACCCATTGAACAGATGAGGCGGCTGGGACACAGGGAGGGGCAGTGACTTGCCCAGTGTCAGGCAGCGAGTCGGTGCCATGGCAAAGGAACAGAATTAATCTCCTGCTCTAAATAGCATCATCATCCAAGGAAGTGAAGGAGGCCTGTGAGGCACTGAGCAGCCACCGCTTCATCAAAGCTAAAGGGTGATGAGGCCACTCCACATGTCACAGAATCAGATCTACCGAGAAACTTAATTCATGCTTGTAAAGTGCTTTGATATCTTTAGATGAAAGGTAGCATGCAAATAGAGTGACCAGACAGCAAGTGTAAAAAAAAAAATCGGGACAGGGATGAGGGGTAATGGGAGCCTATATAAGAAAAAAGACCCCAAAATCGGGACTGTCCCTATAAAATCAGGACATCTGGTCACCCTACATGCAAAAATCCCACAAAAATCACCACTTCCATTTCTTCTTCCCACTGGCAAAGGGCCAAGCTTAGTAGAATGTGAGTGATATAAGAAAGGAAGAAAGAAGAGGTAATTTGAGGGTCTAATCCAGGGGTTCTCAAACTGGGGGTCAGGACCCCTCAGGGAGTCACAAGGTTATTACAGGGGAAGGGGTCACGAGCTGTCAGCCTTCACCCCAAAGCCTGCTTTGCCTCCAGCATTTATAATGGTGTTAAATATATTAAAAATGTTTTTAATTTATAAGGGGGGGATCGCTATGTGAAAGGGGTCACCAGTACAAAAGTTTGAGAACCACTGATTATATGGCAGTGCTCACTCCTGTTTATCACATCCCACTAGCTTTGCGCCTTAATTCCCACCAATTCTGAAGCATGGTACTACCAGGTCCTGGTGGGCGACTGGTAGGCAGCCCCACAATACAAATAAATGTATAACAAGAATAATTAATAATTACAGGCAGGGTTACTATTATAGTTACTAATTGTAAAGCACCAGCAATCTTCCCCCTACCTACGAGTTCTCCCCACTACAAATACCAAAAACTCTGCTCTCAGTTGGACCAGCCCAGCCCACATTAGCTTCAATGGGGTCACACCTGCGGAATGCAGCAGACTTTGGCTCTGCTAGCCCAAGCATTTGGAGCCCAGGTGCTCTGCATAACTACTGACTGTCCAGAATGTTTCTATGCCACTTCGAGCTGGTGTGCATTGACTACTTCCTCCTTGCTAGCGTGCTTAAGTAATAAAAAAGGTGTAGTTTCTCAAACTTGCATGGAGCGGTTATTTATAAACTAAAAACAACAGACGCAATGTGATTACTTATGCTATTGCACAAAGACAATGGAAAATTTCTTAGGCAGAGTGATACTGTGAAGGGATTTTGAAATTAGCCTCATCATCTTTTATTCATTTTACCCTGAAAATAACAGTTTGTTCCAAAGAAGCATCAACCTTCTGATTTTCCATAGACCTTCCTCCTATTCTACTGGAGTCCTTCTCTGTAAATATTGATTTCTAATCAATTAGAAGTTTGCTTTGGATGTTCTCAGCCTTGAATTACAAACAGGGATCGACTGTAACTTAGGAAAACAATGTTGCTTTCATTGCAGGTTGTTAATTACAGAGTTCCATGAATATTGTAAGAATATACACTTTCCATTTAACTGGCTGTTATGCAGGACACTCTAGTATTCATAACCAAAGGCGCTTGCTTTTCATCAGCATGGGGACGTACCTGGTAAAATCTGCAGTCTCAGACTGGGGAAGGTTGGGACATCATGAGTCCCTGTTGCTTAATTAAAGAGAAGAAGGATGGTCTTTAGGTGAAGGCAATAGACTAGGACTCAGGAAATGAGGGCTCAATTTGCCACCCTGCCCCAGACTCACTCTGTAACCTAAGGCAAGTCACTTAGGGCCAGAGTTTGAAAAGGTGTTTAGGCACCTAGGGGGGTGTTGTCAGATGCTACCGGTGTGGTGCTCTGCTTTGTTTAATGTTGGTATCACTCGGCTGCGTGCGTGTGTTCCCTCTGTGTGCTGCCCGAGCTCTGCAGATAGTTGACACAGCAGACCCGAAGAGAACCCCCAATGACCACAGAGTCTAGTAAGGTACGAAGGCATGTCGGCCAGGTTTATTGCCGTATGGACACAATGATAGTTCCCTGTAGATTTCTTAGTCTAACTCAGGGCATACTACGAGAAAGTGCCTCTTGGCAATGGACTCAGCTTAGTCAGTGGCGGGACTTTCCACTGCCCCCTCAGCTGGACAAAGACACCGCCCCAGGGATGCATTCGTATATACAGGTACAAACAAGTTACACATCACTCCTGACGTATTGAGGTGCAACCCCTCTACGCAGCAAGGTACAACCTCTCTACGTAGTAAGGTGACGCCTCTCACCTTGTACATGTTGGTTGAAACAAAACAACTCTATCCATCATCTTACCCTTTTGGCTCTGTCATTGGGATGGGTCAGCCTGTTCCTTGTTATCTGTGTAAAATGTGCAAGTATGTAAATGTTCTAATATCTGGTGTTCAGTACCTTTTAGGTACGTATCTTCTTGCAGCATCAGCCTTTTCCTTGCCAGCTTCTGTGAGCAGGGCCTGCCTTTGGCTCACAGCTTAACTTTGCTTTATGTTAGCAGAGTCTTGATCATTACTTTAGTTCAGGCCTTAGGCCTCATACCAGGCCTCTGATACCAAGGTTTATATCTCAGGGCCTCCTCTTACTACAGGGGGTTTCAATGGGAGTTAAGTACCTGGGTGCTTTTGAAAATCTCACTAGGCAACTATCTGCATCTTTAGTCACTGAAATACCTTTTAGAAATCTGGTCCTGCAACATTATTTTATTTCCATCTGTTATGATTATACATTATTTGTAATACAATTGTGCCTAGAGGCCCCAACTCATATTGTGGCACCGTTGTGCTAGGTGCTGTGGAGACACATGGACTTTCCCTCCAACATGAGTTTAACATCTAACTAGACAAGGCTGATGATGAGGGTACTATCACCCCCTTTTTATAGATGGTGAAGTGAGACAGAGAGAGACGAAGGCCCCAATCCTGAGAACACCTATGGATATAATTAACTTTATGGGGCTATGCACATGCTTAAAATTATGCACATGCATAAATGTTTGCAGGATCAGGGCTTTAATCTCTCTCTCTCTCAATTGCTATCTGTAAAATTAAGGTAATAATTTTTCTTTTGTCTGTCCTGTGTACTTAGATCAGGGGTGGGCAAACTTTCTGGCCTGAGGGCCACATTGGGTTTCTGAAATTGTATGGAGGACTGGATAGGGAAGGCTGTATCTCCCCATAAAGCCAGGTGTGGCCTGGCTCCCACCCCGTATCCGATCCGCCCTGCTTCTTGCCCCTGACGGCCCACCCCCGACAGCCCACCTGGGACTCCTGCCCCATCTAACCCTGCCTGTTCCCTGTTCCTTGACAGCCACTCCAGGACCTCTGCCCCATCCACCCTTCCCTATCCCCTGACCGCCCCCAGACCCCCCCACTCCTGACTGTCCCCCACCGCCCCATACAACTCCCCTTCTCATTCCTGACTGCCCCCCGGGACCCCGCCCCATCCAACCATCCCTTCTCTCTGACTGCTCCACATCGCCCCATCCAACCCCCCCTCCTTCCTGATTTCCCCCCATTCAATTCCTCTGTTCCCCACCCTCTGACTGCCCAGACCCCTATCCACACCTCTGCCTCTGCTCAACACCCCGAAATTCCCTGCCCCCTTACCGTGCTGCCTGGAGCACCGGTGGCTAGTGGTGCCAGAGCTGCGCTGCTCAGAGCACCAGGACAGGCAGCCCCGCCATCCGGCTGGAGCCAGCCATGCTACCGAGCAGCACAGTGCATCGGATCAGGCGCCCGGCTGGAGCTAGCCATGCCACCGCACAGCACAGAGCACCGGGTCAGGTGCCCGGCTGGAGCCAGCCACGGCACCGCGCACTGGGTCAGGCCGGGCTTTGCAGCTGCACTGCCCGGCAAGAGCTTGCAGCCCCCCTGCCCAGAGAATTGCGCCAGCGGAGGGGCAAGCTGAGGCTGCAGGGGAGGGGGGAACAGCAGGGAAGGGGCTGGGGCTAGCCTCCCAGGCCAGGAGCTCAGGGGCCAGTCCCGCGGGCCGTAGTTTGCCCACCTCTGATTTAGATTGTCACAGTTCTTCATTGCAGGTGTGTACTTATGTACTTCCTAGGTGTTTGTACAGTACCTAGCACCATATGGCCCAAGATCAATTGGGGCCTACCTAGGGGCTATGGTAATATAAAGAATGAACAATAATATCATTATTTTGATAATCCAGAATAATCCACTAAAAAGGCAGAATAAACATAGGCTTAAAAACAAACAAGCGGTAAATCAAATTCTGCCTCAGCTATACTCATTCAGCCCCACTGACATCAATAGGGTTTGCATAAAGCATATTTTGACCCTTTGAGCCAAATTCATCTATATTGCTACACTAGTGGAGTCACACTTGGGATTAAGCTGTGCCCATTACATTTGTGCTATGACACAGATGCCATCACAATTTCTTTTCAAGGAGGCCAGATTCTAACAATGCTAATTTACAACAAGTTAAAGAAAGCTTCTGGCTATGCATCATTCTTCCTGGAAGTAATATTTAGCAGTTAAACTATGGTTATCAATTGTTATCTGTGATTGTGCATTCCTCCTACTTAAATTCCTTCTACAGTTTCAAATGGATTTAGTATCCTTTCCCACTGGCCCTCTGAAACCACTGTGTCGCGTTGTTGCATTCTGTTAAAGAGCTACTCTACTGTGCTCCTCCCCAGAAGTGGCTGCCCTTCAGACTTGATGAAGTCATGTCCATATAATGGACCACATCATGAGGTCCTTGCTGCGGGTGCTCACTTGCACTCCCACGGAGTCTTCATGTGCACCAACAGAAATAGGGATGGGAGGAGTGGCTGAGCAGGATTTCCATTTCACTGAGATGCTCCTGTTGACTCAGCAGAAGCCCCTTCATGGTGGCTCCTTGAGGTTCTTGCCCTCTACAGATGGAGGATGCTAGCCAAGGAAAAGAGTGGGCGGGAAGAGCCCTTTCCAGGGGTCTCTCCCATAACTCACAGGGTAAAGCGGAGAATGTTTTAACACAGCTTGAGGCAGAGGCCTCAGGGGAGCTGCAATGAGGACTGGGCTACCTGAAGTATAGCTGCATAATCACATCATTCTAGAGGTCAGCTGGGCAGAGTAGCAGAGCAAGGCAAGGAGTGTTGAGGTGTCTCCTCAGAGGACGGAGAAAGGGCAGCAGGTTTTGACCTTGATTAATGCAAGTTGCTGCTAACGGGCTGAGGCGCTTAGGGTTGGAAAGCTATCTTTTCCCCCTCTGTGATGGCAGGCCTGAGGACAGAAATGAGAGTGCTGCTCAGTTTTCTTATTTTGCTGGATCGTGGAACCTTCAAATAAATAATACTCTATGCAGCTGATTACCGGACTTCTCTGCCTTGCTGGTACCATGGCCCAAATCTCTGGGAATGACTATTGTCCCAGCCCATCATTACAACTTACTTTTTTCCTAGCATGAATAACATTACTTGTGATGCCTGCTTGATTATATATATTATATCCCCCCACCATACACACACTCTTATTTTGACAAATCTAGCTGTTTGAAGTCTAGCCAGGCCATTTACAAGACACGTATGGTTACTTAATGTCAGATAACAGGCTTCCTTGAAATGAAAAGGGACTGGTATTTGTTCACATACGCATCCAGTACGTGGATGGAAACAAAGCCCCCTATAAATGATATACAGCCATGTGCTTACTGTGTGAGTGACAATTAGAACCACCCTGGGCAACAATCACAAAACTATAAATACTTACACAACTTGATCCAGTATTTATGAACAAGCCACAGGTAAGCAGACACAGATACAAGCAGATATTGTTAATTATGGGGTAAAATGTCACTGATTTGCTCAGGAGCCAACACCCTATGAAGATGAATAGTGGCAGTTTAAAACTAGGCTGAGTCACATCAGCGTACTAGGAGGTAGCACTGTCAAGTGGTCAGGGCACTAAACTGGGAACAAGGAATCCTGGGTTCTATCCCTAGCTGTGCTGTGTGAAATTTGGCAAATTACTTCAGCCCTGTGTGCCTGTTCCCCCTCCCATCCTTTGTCTATCTGGTCCATTTAGACTGTAAACTCTTGGGAGCAGGAACTCTCTCATTGTTTTGTACAGTACCTAGCACAGTGGAGGTCTGGTCTCAACCAGAACCTTTAGCAGCTCCTATAATACAAATAATAAAACATGAGTCACTTTCCATAGCAGTGCAGTACATCTGCAGAAAGGGTTTGCACTGGGGTGGCTACACTGATGCAAAACACCAAACAGCGTAAACAATCGCTTAGGCAGATCAGCATCTTTCCCCATAACATTAAAAAAGGAAGAGCTCAAAGGCACAGAGGTTTGTCAGTAGCAGGCAAAAGGAACACTTGAAAACATTACTATGTAGAGGTTTGTTGGTTATTCATATACTCCAAGTGGTTATTCTGGAGAGCACACCATCTCCTTGAGAACATAATAATAGCCAAAGGACTTAGCAGCTGAAAAGAGGAGAAAGCCTGCATCAGTCAACAACAAAATGGCCACATTAGGAAAGCTGCTGGTTCTTTGTCCCAGATTTAAAGGGACAGATGCCAGATACCTGAATGCTGGGAAAAAGCATCTGCACAAGGGTGAGCCCCGAGTGGGAAGTATATTAGTGAGAAGGCAGCTGTAAAGCTAGTGGGCCTGATTCTTCATCAACCTGGGCTTTGTGCAATCATTTATACCAGTGCAAAATGAATGTAAAATGCTACCATTCTGATAGGATAGTGTTTCAGACTTACTTTACATTGGTGTTAATGACTATACAAGATGCAGGGTAATGGAGGACCAGGTTTAGCAACTCCAGCTAATGTTAGTGGAAGGAACAAAACTCCTGATTCACTGATGACAGGGGCAACGGGTGTAGGAGACCCTGAGATATTCCTCCCTGAAGCTCGTTTCAGTATTTGGAGTAAATAGGTCTCTGTGTTGTGGTCTGTTATGGTGCTATGCAGACTGAGTACAGTCTGAGGTTTTTTATTGACATCATCCCTGTCTTGGCTCAAAATAAAACGAAGTGGCTGAGATTTTCAAAGACATGCAAAGGATTTAGATGCTTGCCATCCATTAGAATGGTTGAGAATTTCAAAGCAGTCTAGGGGAGCCAGACATATCTTCCCATGTCTCCCTCATAGAAAATGTGTCTAAACCCTCAAGACAGCTTTGAAGAATCTCAGCCCACATTTTCACAGTATGTACCAGTCAGACAATTATTTGGTTGGACTAAAACCATCATCTCTACATTCATCTCAGTGGAATCATCCATTTTCTATTTTGGAGTTGGTTAATCAATTGGCACTTCTCTAGTATTCACTATTCTGTTTCTCAGACCATCCTCTGATCCAAGACTTTGGACAGTTAGCCAGAGGTGTTGCAATCACGGTAGAATGAGAATTCTTAATGAGGATGAAAAGCTTCAGAAAACCAATCTCCCACCCCAGAGCCATCAGCCATTTCTCAAACTTTATGATTTGTCTTACAGTAACACGTAGAGTACCCAAATGAGATCAGGGCCCTAATATACAAGACATTGTACAGTCACAACATGAGAGAGAGTCTCTGCCAAGAGAAGCTTATAATATGAATAGACAAGATGGACAAAAGGTGGGAGAGGAGTCACTGCCGAAGTTGCTTGCCCCCCAAATCAAGCCAGGATTGGAAGTGTTGGAATTCGTGATGGGGAATTCAGCCCTCTGCTGTAATTAGTTTGTGCTAGGTATTCTATTGACTCCAGTGGAGCTCTGCTTGATGCTAAGATCTGTTGCTGTGGATGCAGTGACGAGATTGGAGCCCAGTTTTTACAGATCCGAGTGGCTCGTTTATGCTTCGGAGCAGTTGCCATGCTTTTCCCCTGCTTCCCCACAGGCTTCCTATGTGCCCATGGGCCCAGATTCTCATTCCATTGATTCCAATGGAAGTTAGGGCCTAAATATCTTTGAAAATCTGGCCTTGGCCTCTCTGTGCCTCAGTTCCCCATCTGTTAAATGGGGCTAATAATCCTTCCCTGCCTCACAGGGGCGTTGTGAGGATAAATACAAAGATTGTAAAGCACTGAGAGGTCTACCGATGAAAAGCACTATATCAGACCTAGGTTTGTTTATTGCTATTACTATTTTTTATTGTTCATTATTATTTTATTATTTTGGGGGGATGGTATCTGTCCAGAGCAACCCTCTGAAGTTCTCCTGTTATTAACATCTGCCAATTTATCCATTATCTATTATCAACATTTAGTCTAAGAGGGATTTTTTTTAACCTTCCTTTGTTTGTGCATACATTAGAGCCTGATCCTGTGAGGTGCTGAACATTCACAATCCTTGTGGATTTCAGGGGGAGCTGTGGATACTCAGCAGGATTGGGCCCCTCCTCAATTTGTAGCCATTGTAGTCATTCTGTGCAGAGAGTACAAGGCAGAGGAAACCACCAAGTTTTCAGTGCCTCACTACAGTCCAAGTCACTATCACATTATGTATTTTGTTTTAAGAACAGAGCACTTGGAGCAATGAAAGACAAGGAAGCTCATCCAAAAACCTTTGGTCTGAATCCCCTTTGGGCATAATAAAAATGTGTCTGGTTTTCTATTCCTTTATAAACTGTGAGCAGCAAAAGCTTCAAGTCCACTAACCCTCTACAATGCTGGGCTCCAAATTGCACAGATAGTATTGGTGGCTGTTTGAAAAACAAATACAAGAGGGTAGGATGGGAGTATGTATGAGATGGCTGCACAGCGACTTAGGTATTTAGGGCCTCTTTCTAGTGACTTAATTGGGCTTTGGATTGAAAAATAAGAAAGAGGGAACTGAGAAGCTGGCCTCAAAGGACAGGTCTACACTGCAGCTGGGTTTGTGTCTTGCTGTCTAGGTGGACATACTCATGCTAGTTCTTCTTGAGCTAATGTGCTTAAAATAGCACTGCGGCTGTAGTGGCTCAGGCCCAGGGGAACGGGGGTAGGGGAACAGAGGGAGGGGCTTGGACTCAGGTGTCTAGCCTTAGCTGCCTCCTGTGTTGCATCATCTACATTGCTATTTTCAGCATGCTAGCTCGAACCCTGCTGCAGTGCAGATCTACCCAAAGAGTTCAGATTCATAGGCACAGAGGCACCGGTCCTGGAAGCTGCTCCTCCAGGCCATGCTGGTCCAGAACCCCCATAATTTCAGGGCAGCTCTGAGCTTGGGCAGGAGTCCACTGCACAGAGCTTGTTGCAGGATCAGGGTTGAAAGCGCTGAGCCAATGGTAGCGTAGACATGAATAAAGCACAAGATCTTAGACGGATTAGAATGATACAATGTTGGTTGCAGCTGAAGTTTAAGAGTTGCTCAAAACAGGCTGGTTTTTAGCCACATGGGTTTAGGGCAAACTTCGTTTGGCTTCATTTCGTATAACCCCATTTGGGATTTCTCTGGAATTCGGCGTTCAGTGATGGTTGGGAGTTTGAAGTGATGGCAGGGGGATGGGGGCAGACAACCAGTGAGATTAACAGTGTTGTCACCACCTAAGGTGTTTTTCTCCCGCTCAGAAATGGGACCGTGCGGGAGAAGCTGGGTCTGCTGCTGTCCCTGTCCTGTGATTAAGCAGAAGATTTTCAGTTACTGGAGCTGTCAGTCCAGTCCTAAATTCACTAAGGATGGAGGTCACTAATGTGTGAGGTCAGCGCAAGGCCAATGAGCCACAGAAATCTCCCTCGCAATAGAGCATAAGTGGGCTAAATGGCCTTGTGCTAGCCCTCACTCTAGAGACAATTTCGCTCATGGAAAGATCATCACAGATAGCTGCAGGCACCTGCCCAAGGTCATACAGGAGATCAGTGGCAAAGCCCGAATTAGAACCCAGACCTCCTCCTCCTAGTGTGATACCCAGTTGGCTTCCAACAAGTCTACTCACATGAGTAACTGGAGGGAGTAAAGGGTTCACAAACTGGCCCCAAATGTGGGTGCCGTTAAGCTTGACTAGATCACAGCCCGAGGTGGAATGGCTGCAGTTGACAGAGCTGCAAATGGAACCTACAGACAAGGCGGAGCTGTTGGTGCTTCCTAGCAATTGCAAAGACATTAGCAGCATGACTATGCAGTAGTTGTCGGTTTCTTGGGAGAGTCTTCAACTGGAATCAAGAGTTTTCTCATGGTTTTACAAACAACCATCTGTAGCCATAGTTGGTCCTTATGTCAGAATGAGGTTTCCTTTCCCCTGCCCTCTCAGGCATGTTGAAAGAAAAAAGTGAAAAGGTTGCACATTTATCTTATATTTTAGTCCCCCCAAGACTTGTCTTTACGTCCCCCCTATTTCTTTAGTGCAAATAAGAGAGGGGGAAAAAAAAAGTTCCCCATGGATAATTTAGTTCAGCTGAATTACAATGCATTTACGTCTGTTTCAAGGCCCTCTCCCACGCACCAACAGCGCTGGCTAGAGCTTCCAGCATAATATCTGCACTGCCCTAGCTCTGTGTCAGCTTTGATAAGAACCCTAGTGTAATCAGTGCAACAGCAGTTATCCGGCTACAATTCTGTATGATTTCCTCTTGTGGCTTCTTCATTCCTGTTTATAATTAAAGCAGGACTCCTTGCCATGCCAAAAGCTATATAAAAATAAGTTAATAAGTAATAAAAGCATGGCACATATCCAAGAGCTGACTGCTGCTGCTGTTCTTATTCTTGTAACACAGTTAATATATGCTAGTGGTGAATAATGTTGAGGCTTGGACACTAGATTAGTCTGCTGGAGTTTAGCAGCTACAGAAGGATGCAAGCGGCACAGATGGAAAAAAGAGAGGCTGATTCGAGCTAGAAATATGAACTATTTAGCCTGAAAAGCATTGGATAATTTGCTAGATTGTCTTCACGATGCGGCATTAGCTCAGCAACTTTCAGACTGTCCCAAAGTCTCAACTGCAAAAACTCTGAAATGTTGTGGAGGGTTAGAGGCTCAAGCACAGAGCTGGATTTTGCATAATTATTAATGGTACAGTGTTGCCTAGCGGCCTCAGCTGAGATCACAGCCCCACTGGGTTAAGAACTTTATATACACATAGTGTCCCCACAAGCTTGCAGTTTAAATAGGCAAGGCAGACAATGGATGGGAGGGGAAAGCGAAGCAAGTGACTTGCCCAGTGTTACATTGGCAGAGCTGGGAGTCTTCTCAATTTCTAGGCCAGTGCTCTAGCCATTAGAGCACACTACCTCTCTCAGCTTTAAAACGAGACAAACCAAAATCCCACATTTAAAATTTGGGGGATGTTCAAAATCCACCTCCTGAACCATATTTCTTTGCTAATGATCTGATCTTACTCCTTTTGCATTTTTAAAGATTTCTGTATCTACGTGTATGTGTACGTTTGTAGGGCATAGCTATTCAACTTCGTGTTGTTATTATTTATTCCTTGCATTTAGATAACACCTCGAAGTCTCAAATGAGGGCAAGGCTCTGTTGTGCTAGGCACTGCTCAGACCCATAGCAGCAGTCCCTGCCCCAAAGAGCTTACAATCTAATAGACATGAAAGCCAGCGGAAGCATTCCCATTTTACAGATGGGGATCTAAGGCACACTGAGATTAAGGTTAAGTCTAAACTGTTCTGCAGTTCTGGGGAACGAACTGCAGAGTGCACCAAGTGTTGTGATGCTATTGGTGCTACTTGAAGAGAACTGCGTTAACGTGAACTAGGTACTTTTCAGTTTGCACCTGCAGCATCCACATGGATGAGGTACAGTGCAGCACTTTGGTGCACACGGCAATTCACGTGCTCATAGACCAAACTGCAGGGCTGTGTAGACAAACCCTGAGTGACTAGCTTAAGGTCACACAGGAATTCTATGGCGGAATGTGAATTGATGCCAGATTATCTAAATCTTAGCCCAGTGCCATAAACACTACGCCATTTGGCTATGTTCAGCTGTCTCCCTGTGTGTAAGTGAGCCAGCATGGGAACAGGAATAGTAACAAATGACTCATGTATTTAACCAAAGCACAAGTTTTGAAGTTTTTATATAAAAGATCTTAATTATTGATCCCAATAGTTACTTACTCATCTCTATTGTTTCTGAGTCACTGATTTCAATGGGATGAATTCAGCTCAAGGAATCACATGGATTTCTAGCCAAAGAATTCGAACCTTTAAGAGTCTCTCAAGAAAAGTATTTCTGTCTGCCACGTTGACTCTCTACTTGCCTGCCAAATCAAACTCAGCCAGGGGCATGTATAGGGGGTGTCTCTTCTTTGATGTCTTTAGCATGAAACAATCTTTCCCTTTCTCACACCTGAGAAAACTTTCTGTAGGGAAACTTTTTTTTTTTAATTACTTGGCTACAGACAATTGCCTGTGTTCACAGATTCCTATCTATCTATCTATCTATCTATCTATCTATCTATCTATCTATCTATCTATCTATCTATCTATGTGTTCTTTTGGCATAATACAGATACTATAACATTACTTAGTACCTTCCATCTAAGGATCTCGAAATGCTTAACAATAATGAATTAATCCTCACAATTTTTGTATGAGGTGGGGAAGTATTGTACTCCACTGGCTACTTTGTACATGCTCCATAGATGGAATCAGAAGTGCTGTGCTGTGTGTCATAGGCACTATATGGTCTACAGGGACTTTCCCAAATTTGGTCACAGGTTCCCCTGAACCAAAGGATGCCTAGTTCACGTGAAGCCTCAGATAACTTTCATTTTTTTGAAGCACTTGGAGGAGAAGATGATGATCAGGAACAGTCAACAAAGATTCACCAAGGGGAAGCCGTGACTGACCAACCTGATTGCCTTCTATGATGAGATAACTGGCTTTGTGGATATGGGGAAAGCGATGGACATGAGATACCCTGACTTTAGCAAAGCTTTTGATACTGTCCTCCACAGTATTCTTGCCAGCAAGTTAAAGGATGGATTGGATGAATGGACTATAAGGTGGATAGAAAGCTGACTAGATTGTTGGGCTCAATGGGTAGTGATCAACAGCTTGATGCCTAGCTGGCAGCTGGTATCAAGCAGCGTGCTCCAGGGGTCTGTCCTGAGGTCGGTTTTGTTCAACATCTTCATTAATGATCTGGATGATGGGATGGATTGCACCCTCAATTGACTTCAATGGGCTTTGTGTTAGGTCACAAGAGAGAGGAGAATCAGCTCCAGGGTTTTTTTTAAATGAATCTGGAGACCAAGGTCACAGGTTGATCAACAACCTAATTTCTGACTGGAGAAAAAAACGCAATGAAGGCATGCACACCTCATGGGATCAGCCCTTACCCCCTAGCACAGTTCTGGGTATGGGCTGCTCATTTCGGTCACTGGGAGATTGCAGAGGGAATCTGTGAGTACAAGCTGTTTTTAATTTCTACATGTCAAATGAGACTTGATACTGCAGCTTATCCAGCTCGGGTTAGGAGGATAAAGTCTAGCCACAGTCCCTCTTTTTTTTGTGGTTTCCCAAATGTTTTGATTTGAGATTCTTTTTTTATTCCAGACGCAAAATTATTCTGTAGATATGGACTCCACACTGCAAGCTTTTTAAAATACCAGTTGTTTTTAGTGGTGATGGTAACCGAGCAGCACAGATCTTTAGAGGACTGACCGAAGTTGTCCCAACTTAAGCTAGCTGCAAATAGGCAACCCCTTCTAATGACTGTAATCTAAACAAGAACAGGCATGTGTATCCAGCCATTTTACAGTCCCTGCCTAGTCACTGTGAATCACAGAGAGGATTTCAGTGGGCTTTGGATGACGACATAGGGATTTTTTAAAGTAGTACCAAACCAAATGACTCTGTTTCCCACCTCAGGCTTAGGAGCCGAGCAAATCCCTTGAGTGATCTTATTTTAAGGAAAATAACAGCACTGAGGTCTGGGGGGGTTGATCTGTAATAGGTATGTATATAGTTCCCCATTTGAGCACTTCACAATCTTTAGTGTATTCATCCTCACTATGCCCGTGTGAGGTAGCGACGTACCGATGCACAAAGATTGCTCAAGGTCCCTCAACAAGGCAGTGGTAGAGCAGAGAACTGAACCCAGATCTCCCAAGACGTAGGTTAGTGCCCTAACCACTAGCCAATGTTCCCTCTTTAATTGAGCACTCTTTCTCTTTGAGATGAATACACATTGGGGAAATAAGGCCAAAGAAGCAGCACCTTTCCCCTCCGGAAATGAGCAAAGAGGAGCAAAAAGCAAGAACACTGGAAAAAAGAAAAGAAAGAAAGGGCACTGTTTTATTTTGCTCTGTTTTTTTTCCTGTTAACAAACTCTCCTGCTTTCAATGCAGATTCAGAAAAGCAGCTGGCATGGGCTGGGGACCAGAAGTGACAGATGTACAACTGGATGCGGTGTATCCGGCATGTGGGTGTCTGAGGCTGAACTTGAGAGCCAGCCAGCTGTGCCAGAGATCTGGTGAAGCCACCCACCCCTGCGAGCGTGTACAGGTCAGAGAGAAAGAGAGCAGACTGGAGGCCTTATCCAAAGCTCATTGACGTCAATGGACTTTGGATCAGGGTCGGAGGGTCGTCTACAGGCAGAATTGAGAGCTGCACTGGTTTAAATTAAGGCAAGATTTTAAACTGCCACTGGCTATGCTAGTTAATGGTAGAAGTGAGGAGCTGTGGAGTGGCTCAAAGTGTGTGAGTGGGGGTGGTGGGTAGGGGCAGATATTTTTCTCCCCATTTGATAGGATTACGGGGCACCAGATGCAAGGTGAAAAGTTGGTAAAGAGTTTCAAAACCTGATAACTTCTGCCAAAAAACTGCACAGGAAAACTTCATTTTTTAGGGATATTTTTGGAGGTCCGGAGGGGCGGCATTAGGGTGGCGGTGAAGGGAGGGGAAGTTTTCAACCAAAACTTAAAAAAAAAACCACTAAAAATTTCAACATTCAGTTTTTCATTTAAAGATACTTTTTTAAAAAAGTAACAATTTGTTGAGGAGAAAGAATCATTTTGTTCATCAAAAAATACTTTGGATGAAAAAGTTTGACCAGCTCCGTCTATAGTTCCATTAGTGAGTAGCATTTTACTACCTGAGTAATCCCATTGACATGAATGGGACTGCATGTGGATTAAGGTGCTATTCAATGTGTATAAATGTATCAGAATCTGACCCACAGATAGGAAATCAACAGAAGGGAAATAAATACTTTATGGAATAAGCTAACCACTAACTATTTTTATGTAATATTTATATTATGGTAGAGACTAGGAACCCCAGTAATGAACAATAACTCCATTGCGCTAGGCACAGTACAAACACAGAACAAAACGACGGTCTGTGCCCTTCGGTTAGCTTAAGTAAAAAATTCCCCTGAGTTGTTTTATTCCATAAATGTCCACAGCTGGGTTCTTGCTTTTCACTCTGAACCAGCTGGTATTAGACATTGTTGGGGTCAGGATGCTGCATTAGATGTATTTCTAGTCTGATGCAGCAATGGCAAGTCCTACTTTTTCTTAAACTTAGAGTAGGATGAAAAAGCATATACATGAATCAGGGCAAAACGGAATTGACGACAGGGTAATGTGTTTAAATCTTTGATTATTAAACATTAACCAGGCTGCCGCTTATAAATCATTGGGATGGAAATGAATCCAGCATGTTTCCTTGGATCAGATAAGAGATTTTAAAGACATAAGAGGATCCTAACCTAATGGGAAGCTTTGTGTTTTACACATACTTTACAAATTGCTTCAAGTGACAGAATGTCACAGCAGTAATTAATTGATGAGATTAAATTACATTTTATAGAGAAATACGTCCACATTTCTCCACTTCAGGAGTTTTTATGTATCATCCCTCATGGAAAAAAGCCTCATATAAAAATGAAAACTGGATGTGTCTGGCTTTTATTATTTATTGAACAATGCTCCATTGATTCACAGACCCTCTCCAGACAGCTCATAAACAAGGCCGTTAGTGCAAAGTTTAGACAAGGACAAAGATTTTTGTACTCTTAAGTATAATACAAAGCTCAACTATTATCCACACAAGAAGGAGTAGACAGAGCTGGACTTTATAGGGGAGAAATCTGAAGATGTTTTTCTGAAGTGAAGGGGGGACAGAAAAAGATTCATCTGAAAGCTGATGTTTCATGTCTATTTCTTTTTTAATCTCTCTCTCTAATCCCCATGCATACCTTTTTATCTAAACTTTCAGTTGCCATATCTATCTGTCTGTCTATGCTGTGCTTATCATCTGTATGCTTGGACTTTCATAACTCCACCATCACTATGATGTCCAAGTGCCTGGCTCATTGTTTCTCCCTCTGTCCAGAAGGCACTGTGCAATAGTGCCTCTCTACCCACTTGCCACAGTGGCTCTACCTTTCCAAAGGTCTATTTTGGCCCTGAAATTCAACACACTCTTTCCTTTGGTCCACAGGTTTGAGCCCTTATGGCCGCTTTTTCCAGTCAGGGGAACTTGTCCTATAAATTACTGGAGTGTATCATCCAAGGCAAGCAAGGACTCTCTCAAGTTGCTCAAGAAGAAGTGGAAAGTAGCTTTTGCTCACTCTAGCTGATTGAAGTCCTGTTCCCCTTGGAGGCAATAGAAGTTTTGTCACTGCCTGTGGTGGGAGCAGTACTGGGCCTTAATAATATAAAAGTGACAAAGCAGTGAGGATGAACATATCACGGAATCATAGACTTTAAGGTAAGAAGGAACCATTATGATCATCTAGTCCAACCTCCTTCACAATGCAGGCCACAGAATCTCACCCACACATATGCCCTGTAAGTAGCTAGTACTTAAGACTTGCTTTCTCTGTGCCTCAGTTCCCTATCCATACAATGGGGATAATAGCACTGCCCTGCCTCCACAGGAGTATTGTGAGTATGAATATGTTAAAGATGATGAGATGCTCAGATACTGAGGTAATGCGGGCCATACAAATAGCACAGATTTGTGGATCATCTACCAATGGTCCTTGCATTGAACCCAATCCAGCTCCCTTTGAAATCAATGGCATGATTCCAGTGGCAGCTGAATCAGGCCTATGATGCTGGCTCCTCCTCCTTATTTTCAGCTGTTAAACTGCTTCAAGGCAGCTAAAGGTACATTCTGTGCTCTTCCCATGTAAGCAATTGCTGTATTTGCCACGATCTCCACAGAAGGAGAGGTGGGGACCGTGGGATTGTAGCCTTACAGGAGAATCGATGCATTAAAGCATTGTCCACCCTGTTAAAAGGTTTGAGAACCCCCTGACCTTGGTGAACCCTGAAGAAGTATTTCCAGCCCTGTTGGAGTGGCTGAGTCTTTATTATTGCAGGCAGACGTAGTCCACCCTGGCTCTCATTCTTGCTGCTGATTGTCATTCCTAATCTTTTGGCAACACAAGTACATAAAAAAGTTCCTATGAGTTGGCTGCAACTCAGCTTCCTGGCTTGAGAGGTACACCACTCTGCCCCATGTCCAGCTCTTCTGAATACCTAAATTTTCTGTCACGTAAATGTCACTGAGTGGGCGTGGGTTAAATCAAGAGCCTGATGAAGGTAGCACCCCTTTTTCTTTTTTTTAAACAAGATGGGCCAGACCCTCAGCTGGTATAAATGGGCCAGATCCATTGATAATCCTTCAAACTGCACAAAGATCCCAGACACTTAATGCTTTGTAATTTATATATTGTAATTTGCAATTGAGACTGGATAGTGTTATTTCTTCCATGCTCTATTTGGGTGATGTTTTTCCTCCTGTTTTCTATTGCAGCCTATCCATTTCCTAATTGTCACTCTGTTGGAAGGAGCACTGCCTCAGCTGATGTAATTTGACATAGCTCCATTGTCTTTCATGGAGCTACATGCCAATATACTCCATCGGAGAGATCTGGCCCTTTAAAAATTAACCTCCTGTTTGGTGGGACATAAAGCAGAAAGGGATTAAGAGGCATTTAGTTTCATGAAATCCTTTAATAAGTAGTCTCCTTCTTCTGGCTTGGGTTACCAAAAAAAGTGAATACTTTCCCTATTAAATCTTTATAGTTTCTTCTCTCTAACAACCTATTTGACATTTGCTGTATTTCTCCATGAAAGGAGCTGCGAAAATCCAAGATCCCCCTTTTAAGGCTCATGGATAGTCTCTTGTTATCTTAGTTCTTAAACTGGTCAATTTTATATCCTTAGACATTAGACTGTGAAAGGGACATTCAGAACTTAGCCGTGAGCACATTTCATGGCTCAATAAATCCAGAATAAGACTTGTCATAAAACCTTCAGCATCAAGGATTTTTTATACCAAGCAATAACCCCAATTTATAATTATTTCTGAACCCAGAACATCTATCTCCCCTATTTTCAAATGTAAAATGCACTGTGGTCGTATCTTTAAATGGTGTAGTTATAAGTGCTCCCAACTAATCCACTTGTCTAGGGTCTCCATGGCTTGGGAAATGGTTTCAATTTTTCCAGTGGAGAAAAAAAAAATCTCTCTTCAGAACGTTCTGGTTTTTCAACTTTCTTAGCATTCTCCTCGTTGAACAATATTAGGGTCCCTTTATATTTTGAATTGATTTTTGAATAGAACAGCAAGAAGCAACTAGGAAAAGAGCTAGATGGTTTGGGATAGATTCTGATCTCAGATGAAGTGGTATAAATCCAGAGTAACTCCCTGGTTGTCAAAGGAATTACCCCAGAAGTGCACTGATCCATGTGAGATCAGAATCTTTTAAGTAAGAGAGTTCTAACAGCTGCTGTGTCACATGGTCACTATTCAGTGTCTCTTATTATTAGTGGGATAAATATTCTAGCCTGAAAAAATAAGCAACACAACAAACACATGAAGGTGAGGCTCTGTAGTACAGTGAATGCATAAACACATCCCAGTTTATGAAATCCATCAGTTGCTACAAAGAAATATTCATGTAATATTTTGCAAGCATTATGCTCCATGGACCAAACGGAGACCTGGTACCTATGTATGCAACCACATTAAATTCAGCGCAGTTGTATCCCTGTCATAGTATCTTTCCCCAATCTGAACCTTAGAGACCAAAAGTTGGGGTACCAGCATGAATTCCTCTAAGCTTAATTACCTGCTTAGATCTGATAAGCTGCCACCAATCAGGAATTCCAGTGCCTGATACACTCTAGTCCCCCCAAAACCTTCCCTGGGGACCCCAAGACCCAAATTCCTTGAGTCTTACAACACAGGGGAATAAACCATTTCCCTCCCCTTCTCCTCCCCTCCAGGTGTTCCCTCCCTGGGCTCCTGGAGAGATATATAGATTCAAGCTCCGTGAATCTAAACAAAGGGATTCCCCCTTCTCCTTTCTTCCTCCCAGATCTTTCCCGCCCTGGGTACACTAGGAGATCACCGTGATTCAAACTCCTTGAATCACAACACAGAGAAATCAGGTGGGTTCCCCCCTTTCTCTCCCCCTCCCTTCTCCTTCCCTGTTAAGTACAGACTCAATTCACTTGAGCCTCAACAAGGGGAAAAATCAGACAGGTCTTAAAAGCAAAACTTTTAATAAAAGAAAAAAGAATAAAGAAAATCGTTGTAAATTCAAGATGGAATATTACAGGGTCTGTCAGCTTCTAGAAACTGGAGAAAAAGCCTCCTCCAGCAGAAATACTATTTAAAACACTTCCAGCCAAATACATATTAGAACTCTACCAGCCAGATACACATTTGCAAATAAAGAAAAACAATCAAAAAGACTAAACCGCCTTTCTACCTTTGTACTTACTAAATTTGAACAGAAGATTAGAGAGCCTGTAGGTACGTGTGGTTACTCTTAGAACCCAGAGAGAACAAAGCAAAACCCAAAAAACACAAACAAAGGCTTCCCTCCACCAAAATTTGAAAGTATCTTGTTTCCTGGTTGGTCCTCTGGTCAGGTGTCTGGTTCACTGTTTGTTAACCCTTTACAGGTGAAAGAGACATTAACCCTTAACTATCTGTTTATGACAATCCCCTTAATTACTCTTATTATTTGTATTACAATAACATCTAGGGCTCCAAACTGAGACCAAAGCTCCATCATGCAAGGCACTGTACATAAGAAACAGTGCCTGATTCAGACAGCTTACCATTAAATAGCTATAGCAACTAAGATAAAACTCCAGGTTGCATGGGGCACTGAGATAGTGTCTCCAAAGTGCAACAGTCACAATAAACTGGGATATCAGGCCACAGTGCATTTCAGAAGAGCCCTGAGAAGAAAGAGGAGGAGGAAATGAAGGGTAAGGGTAATTTTCTTGCTGCTACACATCCATATGTTCTAACCTGGGAAGCAGTATTCTTCATGGCAGGGACACAGTTATCAGATCAAAGATTCCAAATGGCTGACATGAGTTCCCATTGCAGGAACTCATACAAGTGGCTTTTTAAAATAAGACATTTCTAAATCATTACTCCTTCAAATATACGGGACTGAAATCAGAATTCTTTTAAACCTCCTTAATGTAAATATTTAGGACGTAACCTGAACGTATACACATTTTCCATGCTCTCATCTCTATTTGTTTATGTTGGGAAGAGACCACTCTTCCCAACTGAAGAGAATGGGTGGGAATGGCAACTGAAATTTAAAATGAAACCCACAACTTTTCTTGTCATGCAGATTGCAGAAATCAAATGATCAAATGTTCAAACACTTTCCAGTTAGTTTGACTCAATTAAGATTCAAAAAGAGAGAGTGTCATCTAGTAGTTCAAACATGGGGCTAGTACCCAGGACTCGAGTTTTAATCCCAGCTTTTAGCAAAGGAGTCTGTTTTAGTGGTCAGAGTAGGGTAGATGGGAGTCAGGTATCCTAGATCAGTGGTTCTCAAACTAGGGTCAACGCTTGTTCAGGGAAAGCCCCTGGTGGGCCAGGCCAGTTTGTTTACCTGCTGCGTCCGCAGGTTCAGCCGATCGCGGCTCTCACTGGCCGTGGTTCACCGCTCCAGGCCAATGGGGGCTGCAGAAAGCGGCGTGGGCCGAGGGATGTGCTGGCCGTTTGGATGGGCACTGCTTGGAGAGGTCAGTGTATTTGAAAATCATGATGCTTAATGGTTATTTTTTATTGACACTTAGACCTTGCTGGAATTCTTACTCCATCTAATGCATTTGGAACTTTGTGGGTGTTAATTTATTGCTTAGATGGGCAGTGTGCTTTTCCTTGTTAGTATTTTTAACTTTGAGTACTTCTAATAAAAATGCATCAAATCTCAGTCCGTACAAGCCTAAAGCCCGCACCCTGCAACTAGATCCCCTTGTGTCTGAACATAGGGATTGCCACACTGGACCAGACAGCAGGTCCATCTGGTCCCATATCCTGACCCTAACAGTGGCCGGCACCAGATGCAGTCACCCAACGATTTCAAAAGTGCTTCATATGTGTGCTAGATTTAGTCTACATAGGTCTTATTATAGGATCAGGGCCTGAGATATCCAATAAATAAAGCTGTAATATTGAGTACAAAGAATAGTGAAATTCAGTTACACATTAAAAAAGAAAGAAACAAAGATGTACCCAGTAACTGAACTATCTAATATTTGCTCAAACCAATATAAGATGAGGAAAACTATTGTCCTGTAATTCCAGCCTCTGTCACAACTCAACATTTATTCAATTAAAAAAAATCAAAGAATAAGAAGAAAATAAGCTCAAGCTAACCAATAACAATGAAAAGTTGGGTCATCAAAGCATCTAAATTTTTGATGGTGTCTCTAATATGCGTAGAAGTTTCTGTAAAGAAACTAATATGGACAGAGATACCAAGATTTCTGCAGGACCACAACATTGTCAGAGCACAGGAGAGCCATAAGTTTCTAACCATAGGTCTGCCTGGAACAGGTCTTTAATTTAGGAGATCTGAGATACAGCAAAGTTACCATAGATGGGACGTAATGCCTAAAACGTAATCTGTTAAGCATATGCTTGAGAGTGTGTGTGTGTTTTCTTTGCTTCTACCCCTATTTATATATGGCATTATTTGAGTTACCTTAACAACCTTTTTATACAAGAAAGGTCTGTTTCTGTGGTTACGATGACACTTTTAGATAGAATCACTTATTTCAACAGGGAGAATGTGCCACCTAGGAGCCCACTGACCCAAGTATTTGTCTCTACCTCTGTGTAGTCTGGATTAGTTCTCCCCTCCTCAATAATATTTATGTATATATGGGCACAATCCTGCTTCCATTGTTGAGAGGCAACATTCCAACTGACATTAGATTAAATTTATCCTTACGCTGAGAGGCCTACACACCACTTAAAACTACAAAACGGGGTAAGGGGGACTTATGTGATCTAGAGTCCTCACCACAGTAGTGATTTTCTTTTTTTGGGAGTATGATTGCACCTGGAGCTGGAAAACATAAATAAAATAAAAAATGTTAAAAAAATATGTAGCACAGAAATGTTCTCTCTTTCTCTGTCTTTCAATTTTGCAAAATTTCAGAATTTTGACAAAACATTATGTTGGTCAAAAAATGTCATCTAACTGGTTGAAAAACTAGTAGGATTTCCGGTCTGGCATGGAAGCTGCAGTGGCACCAATAACACTTTTTATTGGGGGTGGCCAAACTTCAACTCAGATCCCGCAAAAAGATTTAGGTTTTAACTTGATTTAATATAAGGGTCTTTCCAGGGATGTAAACCCTCATGCTTCAGGACATCAGCCAACTGCTACTTAACAAGAATCAGGAAGAAACTTCCCCTGTGGGCAGGTTATTCCACAGATGCTCACTGCAGAGCCCCATACACCTCCCTCTAGGCAACTGCTGGAGACAGGACACTAGAAAGATGTATCAATTTCTGTGTCCTATTGATGGACCTTGGTGCCTGTTCAGAGTCTCATTTAAGGCAATGGAACTCCAAACTGAGGCAAGGCTTTGCTTGCATGGCGCCCAGCACCTCGTGGGATCGAGGCTTTTTTGTAGTAAACATCTGGCAATAACCAAACTTTCCATTTAATGCTGTTACTTTCAGCTACTGATCTCTTGTCAGGCACTGAACCCACTGCTCTTCCTGAGAGAATGGTTTTATGGGCATTGCTCCTTTTTCCTTGATGACTGTGTATATGGAGAATTGGTAGGTTAAGAGTTTCCTTATTGCATATTAATGCCCTTTAATGTGCTTTGAACCCTTTTATTTTAATTACATTAGTCTCCAATCTATTTAAAGTTCCTGCAATCTGGTTACTCTTATTCAAATCAGATTTCTGATTCTCCACACTTAGCAGCTGTTTTTCCGCTTTGCTCGATGCTGGGTTGTTTTTACTGCAGAACTGTTATTGGCATTAATACCTTGCAGAGGGCAAACAGGAATGGCTCCCACAGAGAGTTTCTCCCCCTCATCCTTCTTCCCTGCAAAACAGGACTTTTTTACTCCCATTGAACTAGAGCTGGTCATGGGATGTCTTCTCATTGGGGTAGGACGGGCAAGCAAAATGAAATTTTCATTTTTTTGATGACAACAAAAAAAAATCAATGGAAACATTCTTTTTTTCTGCAGAAATGCCCACTGAAAATCACTGCAACAGAAAAATTCCAAACCAGCTCTATGCTAAAGTCAATGGCCAAACTCCCAGCGACTTCAGAGTGAAGCAGGGTTATTTTGTACATATTACAGCTGTACTTAGAGGTCCCAACCAAGATCAGAGCCCTGTCGTGCCAAGTGTGGAACATACTCATGGCAAGAGACAGTCCCTACTCTGAAAAGCTTACAATCTAAACAGACAAGAGAGACAAAGGGTGGGAGGGAAACCAGGATCAAACCTAGGGCCAGTATTTATCACACAAAAAACACAATAAATACCTAAAAGTGGGAGGTCAGGGGGGTGGTGATAGTGAAGAAGGGACTCCCTGGGAAAATCAGTACAGCTTTCCTGCATATTCCCTGTGGGACTACTGTGCATGCCCCAAACCCCTCAGCCTCTCGTCTGTTATTCATCTTCTTGCTGTCTAATTATCTCCATCCCCATGGAGACCATTAATACAGCTGGCTGATCAGTCACCTTCAACTATGAGACACAGATCCATGCAGAGAGAGGCCCTTTGCATTCAGTTATTTTATTTATGTCTTTAGATTTAAATGAACAATTAAATAAGCCCATGCAAAAAAAAACTTTTGATGCCCTAACAATTACTATAAACCTAGTGCTTTTCATTCATAAATCTCAAAGCACTTTACAAAGGAGGGCAGTATCATTTAGCCCCATTATATAGATGGGGAAACTGAGGCATAGCAAGGTGAAGTGACTTGTCCTTCATCACTGAGCAGGCAAGTGGCAGAGCCAAGAATAAAATCCAGATTTCCTGAGTTCTTAGCTTTAGTCACCCCACTTGGACTTGCAATTACAAATAATGACCAGTTAAAAACAAACAAACAATCACACTCAAACAGAGCTAGATTTTCACAGCAGCTCATCTCCCATTTAGACACGTAATTAAGGACCAGGTACTGAGGTACCTAGCTGCTTCCATTTGTTATAATAATGATGTCTTATATGAATTATGGCAGTGCCTAGAGATCCCAGACCCATTGTGCTAGGCGCTATACAAACCCATACCAACAAAATGGTCCTTGTTCCAAAGAGCTTATAATCTAGGGTCTTGTCTACACACACATTTGAAGTGGTTTAGTTAAAGTGGTGCAAACTCTCATATGGTGAATCTTATTTTGATTTAGCTTAGACATTTTCCTAACTGATTTAAACTAATCTGAAATAAACTGAAATAATAGCATTCACACAGCAGTTCATACCTGTTCTAGTAAGTCACTTTAAATTCACAACTTTAGTTAAACAGGTGCAACTTTGTGTAGACAAAGGCTATTCTTCACTTCAAAAAAATGTGTGGTTTACAGTGAGAAAGCTATCTTGCTGTACAACCTAGTGGAGGCAAGACATAGTAGTTGTTACCTTGCTGTAGCTAGATGAGCTTAACTCCAGGTGAGAGGTATAGCACTGAATTTGAATAGATACTAGAACTGTGCAAATAATGGATTTTTCAGTTCATTTGCAATTTGGAAAAAATGGGGAAAATTTGGTTTGTGACCAACTGAAAATGAAACTTTGGGAAAAAAAACTGGTGAACCAAAGAGACAAAAAAATTGTTTTGGGTTGAACAAAATGTTTCTTTTCAACAAAACTGAAATGTTTTCTTTTGAATTGGATCACTTTAAAATGTTTTGGACTTTTAAAAAAATGAAATTAAAGACTATTTTGAAATGAACAAGTCATTTCAAACCAAAAGATTGGGAATTTTTGTTTTGAAAATGTCAGGGGAAAATTTTTTTTTTTTGGTCTCCCCCCTCTCCCTGGAAGTTTGTTTTATTTTCAGCAGAAACAATTTGGCAAAATTAACATGATTTCACAAAATATTTTGGTGTCAGTAAATCTTTGGGGTTTTTTTTTGTTAAAAAAGAGTTTTGTACAAAACTTTTTGTCCAGCTCAGAGGTAAAAGCTGCCTTTGCCTTATCTCCACTACAATTTTACAGTGAGAGAGCTCTCTCACAACTCCTTTTTCAGTGAAGGCACAGCCAAACCCTAAGCAAAAGACTAGAGACAACAGGAAGATCTAACAAACAGATGGGGAGGGGACACAAGGTAGCAGTGAGATAATTATGATCAGTGTGATAAGCAGCAGTCACAGCATACTGGCTGTCTAACATTGTCAAATTTTTTTGTAGGCAGAGCAGAGGTAAATTTTAAGGGGAGATTTTCAAATAGCTCAGTGGAGGACTTTTGTAAACCTGAACAGTTAGTTTAGTATCTAAATGGAAGCAAGCTCTTTGAAAATCGAGCTCATAATGAATTGACTCTGCCAGCCAATAAACCAAAGGCACAAAATAACCTTTTCAACCTCACCAACAGGAAAAACCTGACAAACTATTTGAACTGCACAAGACACCTGGGTACATTCTAATGACAAAACTTGTTCCATTTAAAGGTGACTAATCTTTGAGAGCTGCTGTAAACTTCCTAAAGATTAGCTAAAGATTGAGGGCTGTATACACTAAATGGTTTCTGTTAGCAACTCTAGGTGAAATTAATATCACAACAAAGATTACAGGGTGGCTTTCAAATGACAACTAATTATATTTGGAGGCCAGAAGTGGATGTGTGCTATTTCCACAGCATGCTGCTGCCTTGACATTCTCCAAACAGTTAATTCTTAAACTTCTGAGACTGTTTTAGGAAGCTTTTGTCTTATGCTTGGACCTCAACCTGCAAACCTTTACTCATATGAGTAGTGGAGATCCCCCAAAGACGTCAAGGGGGTACTTGCCTAAATAAGGATTTGCAGAATTGGGCCCCTAGTTTGCATGGTTCCTTACTTAACATGCTGTTTGTTTAGTTCCTGTGCAACAGAAGTTTCCTTAGCAACTGTCTTATTCTTTTGCAAGTCTTTGTTAATGGCAGACATTGACATTTGCTATGTACAAGAGTGTTAAAAAGGATGGTACCCAATTAAAAAAAACAAACAAACCCTAAGATTGCCCAGTTTCCAAAGCAAACCTCATACTATCCACTTTGAACTTGCTGGCGGGAGCTTACTCTATTGAACAATACGGCATGCTACCTTTAGCATTACCTAAGGGAGCATTTTCTGCATCCCTCTCCAGCTTTCAAAGGTCAATAAGAAAACATCTTGTCTTTGTCTTTTTCTCTATGTGCATAACACCAATGCACTGGCATAGCAGCTCTCTGTGCCAGCCAGTGTTACAGGAACTTATTATCCAAATATGAGCTACAATAGTATGCAGAGAGAAAAGACAATTTTCGTGGTTAAAGCACTGGGCTGGGACTCAGGAGATGGGGGGGTGCAATTCTCAGTTCTGCCACAAACTTCTTGGGTGACCCTGTGAAAGTAATTTAGGCCCAGGAGTGGCGCCAGGGTTTTTGGCGCCCTAGGTAGGGGTCCTTCCGCCCTCCCGGTCATTGGCGGCAATTCTGCAGCAGGGGGCGGGAGTCCTTCTGTGCTCCCGGTCTTCGGGGCACTTTGGCGGCAGGTCCAGGAACAAGTGAAGAACTCACCGCAGAATTGCCGACGATGACCCAGAGCGCGGAAGGACCCCCCGCCGCCGAAATGCCGCCCTCCCAAATCCTGGCACCCTAGGCGACCACCTAGATCGCCTAAATGGAAGCGTCGGCCCTGTTTAGACCCAGATGCTCCAAAGGTATTTTGATGCCCAACTTCCATTGAAACCAATGGAAGATCCCTCATCTGTAGAATGGAGACAACAATATTTGGTTGGTTCTGTCTATTTATATTGTCAACTCTTCAAGGCAGAGATTGTCTCCTAGGCTTTGTGTTCACAAGGTGTGCTGTTATCTTGTGTTAGGTAACAGCTAGTAAGTAACATGAGGTAAAATCCTAGTGAAGACAAAGCAGTTTGTAATAGTAACACACTAGTAGGCTGAGGTGAACACCAGCCCATAAGGTTCACCTTGACCTGCTAACACATGTGAAAACTACAGACTGGTTGGTAGGATATTACCATGTATTAGCTAACACAAGTTAACATCACATCTTTTGTCCTAATGCAGCTGTACCCTTAATGGGTGTTCAGTCAAGTCCTAGCACCATGGGGTCTCGTTCTTGTGCCTTGTCCACTAAACCATCCTTCCTTAACAGGGGTTGGAACATCAAAACATCTAGAATATGATGCTTCCAAATAGGACTTAAGCAATGCCCAGGTCTTGTGCTGGTCCTTCCAGAATGTCCCTGGGTTCTGCTTCCCACACCACAGCTGGCTGTCCCTTATCAGAAAGTATGCAAACCTTTCATTTCTTTCTTTTACAAATGCTCCACTGAAGAAGTTGTACAGCAGAACTCTGGTGCAGAAAAACAGAAGCACCAATAATAAACTCAGTAACAGATGTTTCCCAGTGCTCTACCACCTGTCTCTCTTCACTCTATTCAATGTCTGGTACAGAAGACTGAACCACCTTTCTGTTGCTAATAATTGTATCACTATATTTACTAACCTTCCTTTGAAGCATTAGGTATTGGCAAGAGGAAGAACAACAGATGGCTTAGTGCCCTGACCCAACATGGTAAAATGTGTGGGACATTAATGGGAGCCTGTGCATGTATCTGACGTCTATTCGAGTTAGCTGGAAAGTGGTTTTCTCCCCGGAGCCCCCACTAATTATGACTTTTTGTCAAAAATACAAACAAAAAAAATTTGATGGAAAAGTCATTATTTTCCATTTGCAGCTAAAAATTTTGTGGGGGGTTTCCTGAAAATTTTTTTTTTTTTTAAAGAGGAAAGCTGAAACTTTCCATTGAGTGGAAATATCAATTTTCCATCACACAAAACAAAAACAGCTTTCAACTGACAATTTTCTACTAGCCCTGTTGCCACTGCTTTTCTGGGTTAGCCCATTACAGACATGGGGTACAACTGTCAAATCTAGATCCAGATTTGGACCCTGGACTCTATCCTCTCTTTTCTCATTTCCCCCTAAATTCTAGGGTGTTCAGATTCAGGCATTTGGTTCAGGCTTATCTCTAACAACAATCTGATCCACAGGCCACTTGTCCACCATTTCCTATTGTTAAAGGATTGATGCTGCTCCCATTGAATTCAATGAGAATTTTGCCATTGGCTTCAGCAGGTAAAGCCATGATCAGCAGCAGATTCTTCGTGTGTTGTGCTGCACATAACGACGGGCTTGGCCACATAGAGAAAGTGATTGAGAAACACTGTCTGATGAATCATGAGAGCCAAATTTCTCCCCAGTATCCTTTGTGATTAATGGCTGGAACCCAGTCAAAAACCAACCCCATCATCTTAGTTTCAAGCTCTTGAATATCGAATAGTATGAAACTAGAGGAGGATAGTGGTTATAACCTCAATTGTGGACAGCTTTGTTGGATGGGACTCACTACTGCATTTGGTTTTACCTTGAGCTGCAATTAAATTAAAATTAGTGGTAACCACTAACACCATAACTACCACTATTCTCTGGTAATTCTTGAATGCTCAGTGTGCTTTTAGCATTTTCATTTAGGTTTTAACAATGAATAAAAGTCAGAAAGGATCAAAGTGCATTTTACAAGCCCTGGTGAAATTGTATGGGCCAGGTCCTCAGCTGGTATAACTCGGTGTCCAGTTTAAGTCACTGGAGTTCTTCCAAGTTATACTAGCATGGATCTGGCTTCATCTCTTCAGAAGGAGTGGGGGGGGAAAGTATGTTGCAATTTGAGTCTGCACTTGTAGGACAGATCCTTCCCTGTATATAGGTGGCTTCATGCCACTCCCACAGTGCATATCTGTCCTAAAGCTGGCTTGATCTCCTACCAGAGGAATTGTCCTGCACAGACTAAACTATGCCACCAAACTCCATCTACCATACATAGCCAGGGAAAAGGCTGAGACATGGACATCCCCTCAACCTGGCAATCCTCAGATGTAGCAGGGGGTGTTACCAGTTGGTGCCGCTTAAAGCAGTAACCTCCAGAGTGCTCTAAATTGGCTTGATCTAGATTGATCCTGGATTGAGGAACTGAAAGGCAGCCCCATCAGACCTACTCCTGAACTGCAGCTCAGAATCTGGGATATAATATTAGCTCATTTATTCTAAATCAGGGGTTCTCAAAATGGGGGTCAGGACCATTCAGGGGCTTGCGAGGTTATTACCTGGGGGGTGGTTTGTGAGCCATCAGCCTCCACCCCAAACCCTGCTTTGCCTCCAGCATTTATAATGGTGTTAAATATATAGAAAAGTGTTTTTAATTTATTATGGGGGTCGCACTCAGAGGCTTGCTATGTGAAAGGGGTCACCAGTACAAAAGTTTGAGAACCACAGTTCTAAATGCTCTGAAGAAATAAAATACAATGGAAGCAGTGCATTAAGAGATGGTAAAATCTTGAGAGATCCTCCAGCACAACTCCTGCCAATGCATGACTGGTCCCTACAACTCAGTTTCCAATTTTTTTAGTGTAGTGTAGAATTAGGCAAATGGTGCAGAATTTAAAGGCTTCTGATTAGCCAGCACAGTGTGTTTCGTACTGAAGGAGCAGTACTCACTTCAACACAAAGTAGAACGTGTGTGGTCTAGTAGAGGTAGGCACTGGACTGGGTGTCACTGAAAGCTGTGTTCTAATCCTGGCTCTGCTACTCACCTCCTGCAAATAAAATAACAGTCTCTCTCACAAATGGGGAGTTGATACCCCTGAATGTTGGTGCTCAAGGCAGCTGCCCTGATCACACTCCCCTAAAGCCATCCCAACCTGAGCAAGTGATTTCCACTCTTTGTGCCTTTGTTTCTCCTCTCCCCCATTGCCTTATCTGTTTAGATTGCAAACCCTTTGGGGTCGGGATGGTCTCCTGGCAGGGATGAATGTGGGAGTGTGGGGGTGTTGTATACACGTACACACAAGTTCTAGCACAATGGGTCTGAAAATCGTAGCTGAGTCCTGTAGGCACCCCTATAATACAAAATATATGGTTTACAATTTGCTTATTTATCCTGCTATCATCACCCCTATAACTGAAAGAATATGTAATTTAGTGATATCTAGAATGCATGTCACAGGTGCGTTATAAATTACTGACAAGCAGCTAAGTAGATTTGATAGCAGATGAATAGAAGATTGACACTGGCACGTGCCACCCATATACTATTTTCATTTCCCAATGGCAACCTTTCTTTAGGCTGCAGTGCAGCTGGAGCACTAGACTAACACTCAGGCCATTTAAAGTCTATTCCCAGCATTGTTAATGGCTTGCTGGATGACCTGGAGCAAGTCCCTTCACCTCCTTGTCCCTCAGTGTCCCAGTCTGCAAAATGGAGATAATGATTCAGATCTCCATTGTAAAGCACTTGGAGCTCTATTGATGAAAAGCGTGATATAAGAGCTGGATATTATTCATTAAGGACTAAATTTCTAAATCAGTGTTCAAGGAATACATGGACAAACAATAATTTAAGGGATTTGCATGCATGGCTCTCATATCTTGAAAAGGAAAACCCTCCGCAGTCAAAGCAGGATGTGGTTAGTAACTGACATCATGGTTGTGTACATCTTGACTAGGAGCTTAACTAAACTTTTAACTCTCATTGAGGAAGATAAGCTGCCCATGATGACAAATGCTGATTTCTTGTAAATTACACCAGGAGCGCAATTTGTGCTTACATTGGTCAGTCCCTTCTCCCTCATCACTTGCAGTACACTCATAATCTTCCAGCCTGACATTCGCCTCTGGGAAGAGGGCCAGTAGTAGGTCTATAAACTACTTAAATTCACAGAATAAGTGAGAATTAATTGACACATAGGCTTTGTGCCAACCCACTGCACAGAGTGAATTTCACCTTTTGTGATCACTAATACAGAAGTTGTAGCAAGGGAAAAATCATTACAGTAACAGTAGGTTCACAAAAGCCTGGAGGACTGATTCTCCACTGTCTTACACCTTGTGTATTTATATCTGTGTATGGAGAGTGCAAACTGGGTGCAGAACATTGCTATTCTGATAAGGCAGTGTTTTATGCTCATGTTGCACAGCTGTAAATGACTGTGCAAGGCAGGAGAGAATCAGGCCGCTGGCGCCTCAAGTTAGGAACCAAGAAATCAAAGCACAAAGTCCAAGGCCATCTTAGAAAAGGTTGGCATTAGCACATGAGTAGGCTGCACCCCAATTCTGAGGTTCTACAAATACCAGAAAAGATAGTATTTACATGAAGTGTTATCCTTGTCATCCCAGAGAGATAATAGCAGGGGGAAAGTGTTCTGAAGCTGTAACCATGCAGCAGGCAATAACATCCTAGGGAGTTTGTAGAGGAAAGGAGTGGCATCAGGGACAGGGGACTCAAAAGGCTGATTCAGCTAAGCCCCCAGAAATTTTAATGTTTTTCACCACAGCTTGTCCCAAATCTCTGACCCTTCTGAGCCTCACGACTGGTTTTACTTTAGTGTTACTGTCTCCTCTCCCCGAATGAAGGATCCTAATGGTAAAATCTCAGCTGACACCCAGATCCTGCAAATGCATATATGAATAACTTTATACATTGGGGTATGATCCAAAGCACTTGAAGTCAATGGATAGATTTCACTGAAAGTCAGTGGGCTCTGGATCTGATCCACTAACAGTCCAATTAAGCTATTTGCCCCTCGCCCCCACCCCCGTGAAAATTAGACATAAATCCACATTACGGAAAAAAGGGAAATGAACAATATTCTTCTCTGTCAGTATTTCTTAAAGGGAAAACTTTGTAGGATTGGGGTAGACAGACAGACAGACAGAATTTCCCCACCATCCTCTTTTCTATTTAATGCAATGAGAACAAAAGAAAGAATATTTGTTTCTACTGCAAATTGCAGGGTGAAATTGTGAATCGCATTATTTAGGGAACATTTAAGTTAGGGAACTATATGAAAGTATATTTAAAAAGTGATTCATTTTTAGTATCTCCATTTTAGTTGCCTAAAACTGAAAGACTTTAAAGGAGCATGATTTCAAGGAAATGAAAATGTGTCTCAAGTTGGTGCTACCACACAACAAATAATAATAAATAAGTGAAGTATTGAAAAATGAGGAGTCCAGAATGCAAAGCTTGGTCACGGCTTTTTAGTTTTTCCACATCTTACTAGGCACATACTGTTAGTGAGCATTTGCTGCGAAACATACACAACGGCAAGAATCCAAGTCTGGTTCTAATCTTCATAGGGAATCTCGCCCCTCTTCCACTAAGGAGTATTTTATGGGAAGGTTCATTTGATTGTTTGAGAAGACATTTTAAAGGCCATATAAAAAGGCTATTAGAAAATTCACTATTTAGCTGAAATAATAAACACGACTTTAGGGAAAGGAGGGTAGTTATAAAAAAAGCATCTAGCTGAAATAATTGACAACTTGTATGTGGGTGGGGTGTGTGCGTGCGTGGGGGATGTCCATTAATGTATTTCTTCGTTATTGGAGAGAAACTGTTAGCTGGAATAATTTCAGATGGAAATATTTTAAAAGCAGGATTCATCTAGACAGGATGTTTATAATGATTCGGGGGCACGTGAAAGCTCATGGGGCCTAGACTACATATCGATCTAGCCTTTGCCAAATCATCTTCCTGTTCCCCCTCCAAATCTTCCCCTTGTTCATCCTCTCCCAGCTCTCTTTCAACTCACAACTAAATAGCCTTCTCTCAGTCAGCAGAATTGGGTTGCCCCTGTTCCTACGGGCATGGGAGTTTTGCATTGCCAGTAGAACTGGGCAAAATGTATTGTGTGAAACCTTTATTCGATGAAAAATGCATATTTGACTTGATGGGAACAATTTGTGAATTTGGGCTGAATTCACTGAATTGCTTGTCAAATAAAGAAAAAATGTTTTGATTTGAAACACCTTTTTGCTCCAAATTTTACTGCAATATTTAAATGTATATTTTTTTTAAAAAAAGTTTAAAAACCTTAAAACAATAACAAAAACAGTTCACCAATTTTGAAAACATTTCATTTCAAGACAACCTGATTTTTTTTATTTTCTCACTCCGGCCACAGAACCCCCAAATCAGTTGGTTGGTCAGCTCTCATGGCCAGTAACCAGAAGCCCAAAGGATGGCTCCATGCAGCCTAATCACCTTGTCAGGGCATGGCCTCCTTCCTTTTTCACGCCTTCCTCCTCAACTCCACCAGGATCCTGCTCTCCAACTATTTTTCTCCATTTGCTTATTGTATCCACGCCCCTCCTCCCATCATCTTCTCCTCTCTACCCCCCGCTGCACTCAACCCTGCTCATTCTATCTCCCCTCCACCACACTGCCATCCCTCTCACACTCTATCTCATGCTCCCCCTCCTCTCTGCTTTCACCGCTGTGCACAACATATGGATGCGTGGTGTCAAAATGCATCAAGAGGAAGAAGCATCAAGGCTGACTGGACTTCCCAGCTCTGCCTGCTGGGAAAGTGCATCAGACATGTTGACTCAGTTCCTCCCCCCACTTCCCCCGCTTTGCCTTTTCCAGGGAGCCTGGGAGCTTTAGTCAAGGCCAATTATTTACAGGGTGAAGGAAACTCCAGCAAAGAATTGTGCCAGCAACTTGTTCCAATTAAAGTCTCACAGATTCGCTTTGGTTATTTCAATCCTCAATCCCAAATAGGTGGTGGTGGTGGTGGGTTGGATTCAAGAGCATTCAGCAATGCCTTGTTTTTATAGCTCTTGCATTCTGTTTTATTGGTCTTTGCCCTCTTCTCTCTCTCTCAATGCTGGGAGTTGTTCTAAACAAAGACTTGGTGCCATCATTTGGGTCCTGAAATGGGTGGGGCACAGGGCTGGGAAAAGGTAGTATTGGACAGGAAAAAAGAAGAAGAAAAATGGTCTCTGATTCAGCCAGCCAGGTCAGTGATTCATAGGTCTCCTGCTTTGTGAAAGGGCAATCTTTATAGTATTATTATTACTAATGTGATGAGTCTGTCTGATGGAAGTTATATAAGAGAGAGGGACCAACTTTCTCTCAAAGCTGAAAGGGCAGAGGAAAGATGACATCAGTCACGAGGGGGAACCTCACACTGCAGTCACCTCCAAAAACAGTTCTCCAATCTCTTTCTATCTGGGACCTAATAACTTCAGGTCAGTATGTACAGTGGCTGCTGAAGCTAACGGGAGCTGTGTGCACATATTGCTCAACATGGTTTGGTCTTGGGTTTTCATAGAAACAGGTGCCAACATTGAACCCCCATTACTGAAGCCTGCTGGGGGAGAAGACAAGGTTCTCATGGCCTTTGCTGACCTTCTTAGATTGAAGGGGGATGCTCCATTACTGAGACATACGGCAAAGGTCTTATTCTTTTCTCACTCACACCAGTTCTAATCGATTATCACCCCACTGGCCTCAGTGGAATTACTGCTGACCAGAGCTAGGCAAATAATGAAGTTTCTGGTGTGCTGGGCAATTCTGGAAAAAAAAAAAAGAAATTGTTTCAAGTCAAATTGAACATGGATTTTTCCTAAATTTGTGGTGAACCAAATCGGAAAAATAATTAACTTCAAAGTCAAAAAACTTTCCTGCAAGGAAATGTTTTGTTCAGACTTTAAGCATTTTAAAGAAAATCTGAAGGCAATTTCAAAACAAAAAGTCATTGCGAACTGAACAATCCAAATGTTTTGTTTCCAAAATGTCAGAAGGAAGTGTTTGACTTTTGCAGATTTTTTTTTTTAAACAAATCAATTCAGCAAAACTGGTAAGAATTCACAAAATGCTTTGCTGTGGCTAAATATGCACATTTTTCCTCAGGAAAAAAGTTTTGTCTAAAAATTTTACCCAGCTCAACTCCTAATTTACCTTGGTTTAAATGTAAACAAAGTCAGGCCCTAAGCTTTGGGATGTGTTTGCTATAAAAAGGTCATAATACTAGACTCTGTAGGAACAATTTTTCAGTGCTGTTGAGCTCTGCTCAACTGAGGACATGTAGTGACAGCTAAGCTGGCTTTACTTCACTTTGCTCCGGTCCCTACATTGGGACCATTTGAGGGCTCTCTGGAGACTGCTGGAGTCTGATGCGCAGATTAGGACAGCCTTAGCATTGCCTCAGCTTGTGCCCAGATGTCTATAGTGTTAAGGGGCCATTGTGGTAGCTGGGAATAGTTGGAATTCAGCAGTGCTTCTACCATGACCCTTTCCCACAGCCATACCCCTTCTTCCCATACCCTGCTCCTGTCCCTGGCCACACTCCCTACACACAGGAGGAACAGTGACGTTACACTGATGTAAATGAGACGAGACCTGGACCCATACTAGTCTGCTCGCGGCGAACATTAAAGACCCCATGGGACACTTTTTATAAGAGCAAGGGGGTTGCTTCAATGGCTTTGGGCCATAACTCTTTCTTTCCACAGTCAGAGCATCAGGCCCCATAGAGTTGATACCCTGATACAAAGACTATTTCCTTCACTAAAATCCAAGATGTGCTTGCATCTAGATATACCTACACTAGCATGGCGAAATATAGCAGTGGTAGTTGGGCTACACTGGCCAGCCCAGAACGCTGGGTATCTGTTTGTATTGCTAAAACCTGCAGTGCTGCATCTACACTGCTATTTTTAGCCATGTGAAGATGGGTAAAACTAGTGCAGTTATGTGTACCAGAACTGCAATCACACCTCTGACTGCAGTATAAACAGACCCTCAGAGGGGGCTGCATTTCAGTGGTGCTGCCTATGTATTGCTCAAAGTGATCTGGAATGAGAACCTCCATATAAGTGGAAGTTAATATTGCTGATGTATTAAGTGCATTGTATGACACCAGCTACCCGCGATTCATTTATAAATCGGCCATAAATATGCACTTTACGCCCCCAGGCATTTTGGTTGTTTTACTCTTAAAGAAAAAAATAATTAATGCTGCCATAAAATTAGTAGAAAAGGAAATTCTAGCCCAATCCAGATCCAAAGTCTTTGTGCAGAGCAAAATACACCCAATTATCTCCGAGGCTGACCCTCCCCTTGGAGCTTCGCAGTTCATGGGAAGCAGGAGGAGCACTATAAATCAGAGTTAGCATGGGATTAAATCAAATTATATGGCTAAAAAAACCTTGAAGAGGGAGATTCTGAACCATACAATGATTGATTAATTTGGAGATGAAGAGGAGGTAGTGGGGGGGGGGTCCAATTCTTCCCTTGATATGCAGCCTAACTCCCATTTAAGTTGTATGCATCCAGAAGCCCTTGAATGTGGCAAAGTGGTGCTCCAAGCAGTGTGGTGTTGCACAAACCATCCACAGTCATTTTAGGCATGGGGCTATATTCTGGCTTTTTTAAGCTGAGCCATGTGGGGGGAAGAGATCCAAGCAAGTCAAATGAAGGCAGAAGGGGTGCACTCTGTAGTTCCCTCGATGTCTGATTGTAAGGGAATAACATTTGCTGCCTCTGATTGCAGGGGATTTAGATTCCCACTGATTTTGTCTACATTAGGAAAAGTGGCTTTGTGCATGAGTCAGGCTTTGAGCTAACATGAGCTAAACCCAACGTCAACTCAACAATTTTCCTAAGACAGATGTAGGGAAATGTCTTTAGCCTGAGTTTAGCAGACTGAGTTTTAGCCTATGCACCTTTGCTCCCCTCCTTCTAGGAGGAACAGTCTGTGCTGAAAGTCTCAGGAGGTGCACTACAGAATCTAGCCCTACACTAACATCCTGAGCACCCACAACCCCCATATATTAAATTAGTGGGAGTTGAGGACACTCAGGATCTCCCTGAAATGCTGAGCACATTGGAGGATCAAGTCCTAAATCCCTAGACTTTATCTTAAAGTTTCTAATTTTTTTTAAATATGAAACCTCAGGTTTGTTGTTTTTTTTTAAATCCTTTAAACATAGCCTGTCTGTCACTGCTTCTCTCCCTAAAGATACATTAAATGGGAAATGAACTTGGGAGATAATGATTCCCATGTTATTATAAGCTTAGATAATCTGAAATAAACTAACCAAGATTGCAGAAGAGTTTTCAGAGCAGAATTTTTAGATGGAATATGAGTACTTGTGGCACCTTAGAGACTAACATTTAATTGAGCATAAGCTTTCGTGCGCTACAGCCCACTTCATTGGTAGCCCACGAAAGCTTATGCTCAAATAAATTTGTTAGTCTCTAAGGTGCCACAAGTACTCCTGTTCTTTTTGTAGATACAGACTAATACGGCTGCTACTCTGAAACCTGTCATTATAGATGGAATATGTGGTTTTAAAATAGATACATACAATTCAGTAATTCTTGGCCTCATAAAAATTTCAAATGTGACCTTATTAATTCTTGGATTTCTTTTCATAGAACCACAGAAGTGTAGGCCTATCTCCCCTATGCTGAGGCAGAACTGCCTAAACCTAGACAATCCCTGTTTGGCCAACCTCGAATGATGGGGATTCCACAACCTCCCTTGGAAGCCTATTCCAGTGCTTAACTCTCCTCATAGTTCGAAAGCTTTTCCTAAGCTCTAGCCTAAATCTGTTTTTGCTGCTGATTAAGCAGTTTGCTTGTCCTGCCTTCAGTGGACATGGAGAACAATTGATCACCGTCCTCTTTATAAAAGTCCTCAACATAGTTGAAGACTTATAAGCAAAAGGCTTATTCCTCAAGCAGCTATGAAGGGGGAGGGGAGCAGGGGTGGCACTAAGCCACCTATCTTCAGCTCCTGCCCTGGGCTAACCTTAGAATATCCTAGGGGCTGCTCTAAGTTATGCTGGATGCAGCTGTCCCTTAGGGACTGCTTTGCAGACCTAGGACCAGAGAAAACACGCACACACACCCCCTGCTCACAGCTTGACTCATCCCTATTCCTCACTGACCCCCTGCCATGTCCCCACCCCAGCAGAGTCTGCTCCTGCCTCATTACACCAGCTCTCTACTGCATGATGATTCCCCTTCCTCATAGGGAAGCCTCAGCCGTTACTTAAGGGATGTTTTCTAGATGTTTTGCATAGCTGAGGCAAATGCAAAACAACAAGACCAGGAGCCCAGGATCTGGCCCAGAGAACATACATACATCATGCACACAATGAGTTCAAAGAACATAGCCTGCAAACACGAAAAGCTAGCAAACTAAACCTCACGCTTGTCACCAATTCACAGATAGGTCATTACTACTAGCTCAGAAAGATGATTTTTGCAACACCCTGTTTTACCTAAATGCTGTCATGGTTCTTTGGGACACATTAGAAAAAAGCGGTCCAAAAATATTCTTAAAAAAAAGCATTTAATATTTTATAAAATCATAACTGCACATCAAAATGACATAGTCCTATCTCAACAAAGCCTCACATTTTTACATTTCATATACTTTCAATTAAAGGAGCTTAAGATATATTAAGGATGCATGTTACCCTTATCCTAAATATCTGTAATTGGTTTTCAGAAAAATACTTGTGATTCCTCAGCAGTTAGGCATATCATCACCGGCCCTAAGGAAAACAGAGTTTAATTGCTTTGTAAGACAGCAACATGCAAAAGAAAAAGAGCAAAGAAAAAACCATAAATCATTTGCGATGAATTAAACTCTGGCATGATGGAAGATATTCCATTAAATTAACCTGGGAACCAAAAGCAGCAACTACTGATGTGCAGTGTTACTGAACCTGAAAATCTAGTTTGCTCATGAACCACTGTAAAATACCACCATCCCCATCATAAGATGTTCATTTCCTTGAGAGGAAGTATAATCTGGTGGTTAGATCATAGGACTCCACATCAGGAGTTCTGGGTACGTCTCCTGGCTACTCCATTTCAATTCTCTGTACCTCAGTTTCTCCATCTGGTAAACATAGCTAATAATTAGAGCTGGTGGAAATTTTTGGATTAAAATATGAAGCACTTTTTCTGTGCCAAACAGAAAGGTTTTGGTACAATTTTTTATTTTGACATTTTCCCTGCATTTTGATGAACAAAACGGGAAACCAAAAACCGAAATTTATTTTTGGTAAGCATTTTTCATCCTGGGGGGAGGAGGAGGAGGAGGGAACAAACACCACAACCCTTTAAATACCAAAAAATAATAATAATAATAAAAAAATGAGGGAGAGGGGAAATGGTAAAACTTTTAGAATTTTCTTTGTTTTTTACATCCAAAATGGACTTTCAAATTTTGAATTTTAAAGAAAACCCTGAAAAATTGGCCCAGGAAATGACAATAAATGCAATTTCTTTTACAGTTCCCAGGAAAAATAATTGGTATTTTTCAACCAGCTCTACTAATACTGCTTGCCAAACCCCAGAAGTGCTGTGAGGCTTAACTCCTTAAATGTTTTGACAACCTCAAAAAAGTACCAGGAAGGTACAAAATAAATGCTGGATTTTTAAACTTAGGTGCATGCAAGTTTAACACAACAGCTGTAGCTCTAAGCAATGAGATTACAGAATCATGAGACACTTTTGTTGAGGGAAAATTCTGTTCTACTCCAGTTTTGCAGACTCTGGTGGCTCGTTTAGGGCCTGAACCAAAGTCCATGGACACTAGCAGAAACACTTTTACTGACTTCAGCTTTTCAGCATGCAGACTTCTGGGTTTTTAATCCTATTCAATTTCTTTGAAGTTGTGTTCTGAGGGGTGATAAGACATCTCAAACCCTGGATTCTGCAAGTCCGTGCATGGTACGTACCCTGGATTGTAAGAATGTTGTGTTCCAGTATCAGTGTGGCCACCAGAAAGCTTAAACATTAGGCATAGTCCCCAGAACTGAGGGCATGTCTACACAACAGCTGTTGGGAATGCACAACTGCAGCCCTTGTCTACACCAGAGGTTAGGTCGGCTTACCTACAGCACTCAGGGTGCAAAATTTTTCACAGCCTAGAGTGACGTAGCCAGGTTGATCGAATTTTTACGTGTAGACCAGGCCTCAGTAACTCTCAAGGCAGCTACTGTTTTACTTTCAAGAGTACAGGGTAAAAAACGGTTGTGGTGTGGGCATGTCCAAAGAGGTATGGGCTTAAGCCTGGCCCTCATCATGATAATGAAGTATGGGCTTCACACCTGGCAACCACACAGCAGCATTTTCATTAATTCAGGATCACATCCCTGCATGCTCTTTGTCACACTCATCACTTCATCCTTTGCACTCACACATATTACAGTCGACACCTGCCGGCACTGTTATGGATCACACAGTTGAGACAGCTTGCACTTAACCCAGTGAGTGTACTTGTCCTTCCTGACTTTGCGGTGAGCCTCATCTTCTCAAGTTGCTGGGTATTTACAAAATGAATGAGGTATATTTTTAAAGCTGTCTATTAGGAGCCACCATGCCAAAAAGCACCCTGGAAGGATATTATTATGGTTAAGGTACTTGACTGGAACTCAGGAGATTTTGGTTCAACATGGCAACAGACTCCCCGCGTGATGCTGGGCAGGTCACTTCTGTAAAATGAGACTAAAGATAATGCCTCTCTCTCTCACCTTTGTCTGTCTTGTCTATGTAGACTGAGCTCATTAGGGACAAGGACAGTTTCTCGTTATGTGTGTTCACAGCATTTAGCACAATATGCCCTGATCTTGGGTGGGGCCTCTAGGTGCTACAATAATAATATATAAAACAACAATGTGGATAATTCTACTGTAAGGGACTCACATCATATCATCCCATCTTGTGTGGAAACTGCCTTTTTAATTGTAAAGGTACACAGTAATGTCCCGGAGCTCTGCTTAAGTCTGCTCTATCAACTGAGAAAGCTTTTATTTAATAATGGAGCTTAACACACACTAGTAAATGGGTATTTAAAATTCACACTGTCAGAGTTTAGCAGGTTAGAAATAGCTCTTAGGCTTTCCCTCCCATACATCTGCTGCCAGTGTAGTTGATAAACATCCTTCTGATGCTTTCAGTATCTTCATTTTGAATAGCTTGAGTAAATACTGCTGTGAGCTAAATTAGTGAATAGTTAATTTCTATGAATCATGGGAAGTTATATATCACAGCAGCTTATTACTTTCCTGTACTTTTATGAACTGTTGGACAGCTTTGCCAACATCCATTTAAAGAAACAAAAGATGCTTTTCGCTGCAAAAATGATGTTGAAAGCCCTCACTGCTTGTCTGAAGAGAATCTAACTGCCAGTAGAAGAAACAAAGCTTAAAACTTTCTATATTTAACAACTATACCCGCAAGACCTTACACAGTGTCATAAAGCTCCGCATCTCCCTTATCAAGGAAGTATTACTAAAACCACTCTACAGGCGGGCTAAACAGAGACACTTAGGACTGGTCCATACTACACGTTTATACCGATTTTAGCAGCGTTAAACCGATTTAACGCTGCACCCGTCCACACAACAAGGCCCTTTATATCGATATAAAGGGCTCTTTAAACCGGTTTCTGTACTCCTCCACGACGAGAGGAGTAGCGCTGAAATCGGTATTACCATATCGGATTAGGGTTAGTGTGGCTGCAAATCGATGGCATTGGCCTCCGGGCGGTCTCCCACAGTACACCATTGTGACCACTCTGGACAGCAATCTGAACTCAGATGCACTGGCCAGGTAGACAGGAAACGCCCCACAAACTTTTGAATTGCATTTCCTGTTTTCCCAGAGTGGAGCTCTGATCAGCACAGGTGGCAATGCAGTCCCAAATCCAAAAAGAGCTCCAGCATGGACTGTACGGGAGATACTGGATCTGATCACTGTATGGGGAGGCAAATCTGTTCTATCAGAGCTCCGTTACAGAAGATGAAATGCCAAAGCATTTGAAAAAATCTCCAGAGTCCACAGCACAGTGCTGCGTGACAAGTGTAACAGACAGCCAAAGAATCAAATGGACGCTCATGGAGGGAGAGAGGGGGTACTGAGGACTCCAGCTATCCCACAGTCCCCGCAGTCTCCGAAAAGCATTTGCATTATTGGCTGAGATCCAAATGCCAGTAGGGTCAAACACATTGTCCGGGGTGGTTCAGGGTATAGCTCGTCAATTTACCCTCCCTTCCCCGCCCCCCGTGAAAGAAAAGGGAAAAAACCCGTTTCTTGACTTTTTTATATGTCACCCTATGTCTACTGCATGCTGCTGGTAGACGCGATGCTGTGGCACTGAACAGCAGCACCCTCTCCCCTCCCCTCCTCGGTGGCAGACAGTATAATATGACTGCTATCCATTGTCATCATCAGCCTGTGAGTGCTCCTGGCTGGCCTCAGGTGAGGTCGGCCAGGGGTGCCTGGGTAAAAATAGGAATGACTCCTGGTCATTCCCAGTAGATGGTACAGAATGGCTGGTAACCGTCTTCATCATAGCAACTGGGGGCTGAGCTCCATCAGCCCCCTCCTTTCATGTCTAAAGAAAAGATTTGGTACTGCCTGGACTAGCATAGCAGCGGGATGCTGGGCTCCTCTCCTCCGCACCGTTTAATTTCCTGCCTGGACTATGATAGCAGCTGGAGGCTGCCTCTCCCTCATTTTATCTCACTAACAAGTCAGTGTTTCTTATTCCTGCATTCTTTATTACTTCATCACACAAATGGTGGGGACACTGCAACAGTAGCCCAGGAGGGTTGGGGGAGCAGAGAAGCAACAGGTGGGGTTCTTGCAGGGACACTGTCATAAACAGATAGCTAAGGGTTAATGTCTCTTTCACCTGGAAAGGAATAACCTGAAACACCTGACCAGAGGACCAATCAGGAAACAAGACTTTTTCAAATCTGGGTGGAGGGAAGTTTTGGGTGTGAGTTCTTTGTTCTTTGTCTTTGTCTTGGGTCTGTCCCTCTCGGCTATGGGAAGGATTTTTCTGTCTCCTGCTTTCTAATCTTCTGTTTCCAAGTTGTGAGTACAAAGATCATAAAACAATAATATGTTATGACAGGCACCCCTTAGAATGGCATGCAGCTCATCATTTCTGCGGGATCTGACACGGAGCGGCTGTGCTCTCTGGTACACTGGTTCTCAAGCACACTTGCCCCATATTCTAGGCAGGACTGACTATTTTTAGATACAACATAAAGGAGGGAATTATCCAGGGAGTCATTCCCATTTTTGTCTTTGCGCCCCCAGCCGACCTCAGCCAGGAGCACCCATGACAGCAGCAGACGGTACAGAACAACTGATAATTGTCATCTCATCACCAATTTACAATGGCATGGCAGACGGTACAGAACGACAGATAACCATCTCTGCTATCTTGTAAAGGCAAATGAATGCTGCTGTGTAGCACTGCAGTACCGCCTCTGTCAGTGGTATCCAGCACATATACGGTGACAGTGACAAAATGCAAAATGGGCTCCATGGTATCCATGCTATGGCGTCTGCCAGGGCAATCCATGGGAAAAGGACGCAAAATGATTGTCTGCCATTGCTTTCACGGAGGAAGGAATGAGTGATGACATTTACCCAGAATCACCCGCGACACTATTTTTGCACCATCATGCATTGGGATCTCAACCCAGAATTCCAGTGGGCGGGGGAGACTGTGGGAACTAAGGGATAGCTACGGGATAGCTACCCACAGTGCAACACTCCAGAAATCAACGCTAGCCTCGGTACATGGACGCACACCACCAAATTAATGTGCTTTGTGTGGCTGCGTGCACTCGACTTTATACAATCTGTTTTACAAAACCGGTTTATGTAAAATCGGAATAATCCCATAGTGTAGACGTACCCTTACAGATTGAGCCACTTGTCTAAGGTCACACAAATCTTTTAGATCTAGACTTCTGAGGTTTTGCGCTCCCACTGTGAAATTCGCCCTATGTAGCGGATCAACACAAAGACTGTACACCACTTAAGCACTATTAGGATATCACCCTAGTTCCAGATCAGTGCACAGGGGTGAATTTCACCTCGTCTTTTCCTGTAAAGCCAACTATTAAGCTGGTTCTCTTTCCAGCTATGCCACTGACTGGCCATAAAAACTTGGGCCAGTCATAGCTTCTCTCTGTACCTCAGTTCCCCCATTTATACAGTGTGTATAATTCCTATCTTAAAGCATTTTGATATCTATTGGTGAAAAGCCTTGCATAAGAGTTAATTTGTTTTGCTCCTTGAGGCCCATGTTCTATTGTGCCAAGCAATGAATAAACATGTTCTTATACACAGTAAACAGTAGTAAATCATAGTAATAATTAGTCAAAAGACCCTCCAGACTAGGCAATGATATAACAGTTTCTCTCTCTCACACTCACACTCTCCAGTGTGCACCACAGAATCTAAAGACTGTTTCAGCGGAACCAGAGTTAACATCTGGGTGATGATCTTTAACTGAACAATGTTAAATACCTGGAAACTACTGTAACAATCATCGCAGGCCCAAGAACGGTGATATGTGGATCATTGTATCTGAAACCCATTCTGTTACATTCATGGCTCAGTAATAAAGATGTTCATGACCTCACACAGAAGGATGGTTGCTCAAGCTGGTTAAATTCAAAGAGTTTCACAGTGACTGTAACTCTTAGCTTCTTCTGCTTTGTGTTAATAGAATGATGACTTTGATGGACAACTTACTGTTGAGGTATTAGGGCACATCTAATGCCTGGTGTATGAATGTCTTTAGTGGAGCAGACTTCTGGTGATTGAATCTTTGCATCAGACTGTATAACCGGTAGTTAGAAAAAGAGTGGTTAGAATCCTGCCGTCTTTACTTAGGCAAAACTCCTCTTTGAAGCTGTCATTAGTAATATTTGGGTTTATTTTCCAAACCAACGAATAAGCCCCACGCCTCACTCAAATTTTGTTGCCTTCCAGGCCCACTGTGACTGAAAATCCAGTTAAAACTCTAAGCATAAGGGAGATGCGTCATAGAAAAAATACACCCTGTACTTCCTCAAAGAAAGGTTAGTTTTGTGTTTAAGGCAGTGAATTGGGATTCAGAAGATCCAGGTGGTCTTCCTGGCTCTGCCACACGCTCCCTGGGCGACCTTAGGCAAGCCACTTAATCTCTTCCTACCTCAGTTCCCCATCTTTACAACAAGGGTGATAATTTCCTCTGTCACCCACTGTTTGTTTGCTGTGTCTATTTAGATTCAAAGACCTTCAGGGCATGGACTGTCTCATACTTTGTGTATTTACAAGGCCAAGCACAATGAAGCCCTGGTCTTGGTTGTGGCCTTGGGATGTTGCCATACTACAACTAATAAGTAACGTACTTACTGTAACTGTATCACAATTGTTCTATAAAGGGTTAACCTTCAATTCAAGTTTTGTTCCTGTAACCACAAACACATGTACGCAAATAAACTTGTTATTTCCAATGAAATTTGACATCCTCATACATCCTACAGCCATGTGCATTTTATTGAAAGACAGATGCTATTTGCCGGGCTTTCCCCCCCACCCCCATGAGAAAGAGGCATATTGACTTAATCTAAGGGTTATGAAAAAAAACTCACATTGGTTCATAAGTTTACAGAAGAGAAAGGAAAGAAAATGTAAGCCTGGATTTGAAGAACATTAAAGCTACATGGCAGCTATAGTATATGCAAATACAAAGAGTAATAGCTTTCATATGAGCAAACATCTGTCCAATTTAGTTAAGTGTGCGGTGGCATAAGAGAGAAAAGGGGGCCATATGAATGTATGCATGTGTGTATGGCTATATATAATATACACACACGTATATATTTATATGTTTGGTGTGTGTGTGTGTGTGTGTGTGTGTGTGTGTGTGTGTGTGTGTGTGTGTGTGTGTACACAAATATATCCCTGTACAAGTATATCCACCATACATTTTACCCCCATTTCACACGGACTGTATGTGAGGGTATAAATATTTTATAGAGAGATCGAGCTTGTGAATATACATGCATATTTATATACACACACACGAGTGCATATTTTATACATGGATGTGAGAAATCTCTTTTAAACTTGAAAACGTTTTCTCACATGTTCTTCATGCCACATGAGCTGCCAAAAATGACAGTCATCCACTCAGCAACGTGTCCAAGGCGCTATTTGAGATATTTTTCTTAACCACAAAATAAGTGGATTACTAACCAAAACATCCCAACTCCTGCCAAAGCACATTTAAAAAAAGAATAAAATGAAATATTAAATAAGTTTAACCCGTGGATTAACAAGAAAAAAAAAAGGGAGGATGGATGAACAGAGAATGAGAAGTTATTCTGGAGTTTAGAGCACAGTCCTCCCTAGGTATCAGGAAACCTATGTTCTAAGTAATGGATCTGCCAGAAACATCTTAAACAGCCCCTTAAACTCTGTGTGCCTCAGTTTTCCTATCTCTAAAATGGGAATAATATTACTTACGTACCTCACAGGGGCTTGGTGCATCTTAATTTGTAAAGGGCTTGGACACCCTCAATTTAAACTGTAAGCTCTTCAGGGCAAGGACCATCTACTACTTTTGTTAGTGCATTGGCTCGCACAATGGGGCCTCCATCTTGGTTGGACCCTAGGCACAACCATAACAAACAGGAAGAAAAGAAGGCATGTGTTTTGGGAAGCAGAGAATTAATATTAAATACTAGCCAGATCCTCACCTGGTATAAATCCACTTCCTATTGATGTCAATAGATCTATGGCAATTTTCATAAGCTGAGGATCTGGCATTCCATTTTGTTTGTTTTTTAAAGGGGACAGTATTTTGATACTACTTGCTGTGAGCAAAAGTACCTTACCTCAGGTGCAGTTCCACTGATTCTAATGTTACGACATGCAGAGTAATTGACTAAACAATGGGAGTAGGTGAAACAGAATATGACTGGTTGATAGTATACCAGACACCTGGAAATGTTGTGTGTTCAGGTTATTTGGTTGATATCCTATACCTTAAACAATTGTAATTAACCTGGCCATCATGATTTCTCCATGCTAATTCCTTAAATAGTTTGAGTTACTTTAAGCATGAAATATAAAACACGGCCACATGTGTTTTTAAATGAAAAGATACTTGAAGCTATATACCCCTTCAGTTGGGCTTGGTTGAGGTCTCGCTTAGACCTGTGTTAAACCAAAGTAATTCCACTGGAGTTAAAATGGCATGAGATCAGAAGCAGGCCTAGACATCTAACTTTTCCATATTGTCACATGGACTGATGATCTAAAAGGCCCTTTCCCCATCTATGATCCTCTGACATTTAAACAAAACGCACTCATCCCATGGCTTCAGTTGTGGAGAACTGGAATCCTGCCATTCACAATATTGTGCTCATCTTTCCACTGACATGGTAAAAAATGCATGCACTCTGGAAAGACAATAGCACAATAAATCCATGGAGCTAACCAAAAGGAAAAATTGACATGCATGCCTTTCAAATGGCCAACAACACAAAGACTTTATATCTGTTTAGGTTATAGCTCAACCTTCAGAGTGGTAGCTGAGTAAGTCTGTGTCAGCAAAAAGAATGCGTACTTGTAGCATCTTAGAGGTTATGCCAAAATAAATTTGTTAATCTCTAAGGTGCTACAAGGACTCCTCGTTCTTTTTGCTGATATAGACCAACACGGCTACCACTCTGAAACCTGTCACCATGCAAGGCACTGAATTTAGCCATATGAAGTGGAAATCCATCAACTTCATGAAAAAGATACATGCACAGATACAATCATCTTCCTTTCCAAATGCAAACAGATGGACACCATACCAAAAGAACTGAAGGTAAAAAATCCATTACAATCTACGTACCACATAGACTATGCGGAGAAATTGTGCCACATACTCTCAAAAGAAACTGTGGAATCACCTGATCAACATCCTATACAGCAAACAGGGAAAGATTAAGAAACATGCATCTGATGAAGTGGGTTTTAGCCCATGAAAGCTTATGCCCAAATAAATTTGTTAGTCTCTAAGGTGCCACAAGGACTCCTTGTTCTTTTAGCTCAACCATAGGATCTTGCTAGAGCCTGATTAGTTTCTGATGGCTGCTCAGTGGCCTATGTGAAAAACATTGGTGGATCTCAGTGCATTTCCTGTAAGATCAGTGTCTGTCACAAAAAGAAACCAAAAAGCAATTTTGTTGCCACGCTCCACAGGGAGACCAAGAAGTGAACAGCCCCTGCTCCTCTCACCATTTGGGGCCACCAGTCCAGTGCTGGAACAAGGTGCAGACAACGCTTAGCCTGCTGCTTTTCATGCGGTGCCTGCTCTGTAGAAGTCAAATCCTGTAGGCTTGCCGCTGGCAACCCCCCTATTAACTTTGCTGAAAGTTTTACTGCTGTTAACAGGAACATCCACTTATTGCTTTCAAGTTGGATATTATTCCAAGCCAAAATGCATCTTTCAAAGATAGCTAAACTTCCTGGATAAAATTTATCCCTGGGATGAATGTGGCCCCACTTACTTGCATAAATCACCCCAGAAAATGGATTCAGAAAGACTGAGTGCAAGTCTGATTTGTACCATGCCTTCACGCACGGGATCTTCCCTTTGCATTGCTCACCTACCAGAGGTTGCACCATCTGCATCACATCGTAAGCAAAGTAGCACTGGGCAGGCAAGAAATCCATCTTGCATGCCAACCTTGGGAAATGTCATGAGAATTTGCTAGTCCAGGCACCAAACATAACATGCTTGTGCTTTACTCTGGGGAACAGAGATGATCAAAACAAGAACTCTTGATATTCTGCTCCCCCATCAAAAGAAACTCCTTGCCCTGGGTGAGCGTTTGAGGATGGCTGGTTTGTGCTGTATGCTTCCTCCTGGTGAGCTGCTGCTAAGCATTTTGGATTGTTTTATTTATCTGAGCATGACACAGCATTAGAATTTTAACAGATGTTGAAGGAGTTGGTAGGCAGAGCACAATAATCTTAGAGTACAATGGGATTTGGATCAGCCACATAGCTAACAGTCTTACAAAGTGGTAAGAATACTGTAATGAAGTAGCTAATGGTGTGTTTAAAATTACCCTCTAGTGGATAGAATTAGAACCACTCAACTGTGTGTGATAGGCACTAGAGAGCTATGAGTCTTCTTTGGCTCAAATAGTGAAAGCTTTTGAGATGTTAGGATCACAGTGGCAGTGTGGCCATGCTGCAGAATATGGTGACAAGCATGAAGTCCTGTATACAAAAAAACCCTTGCACTTATACAGAGCCCTCCATCCTTTCAAAAACAACAGACCCAGTCTGAACCCCACATTCAAGCGAACACCCACTGATGTCAGTAACTTTCTCCAAAACCACTTCGCCCATTGATCTCATGCATGACAATTTGACTGCTGTCACTGCAGTACTGAGGCAGTTGATAGATTTACTGCCAAACTGAGCTAGTGTTAAATTACATTCTAGCTACATAATAAGGAAACTCTTGGTGCCCAGTTCTTCACTCTTTTACAGAGCATGTTGTCATTTCCACCTCCACACAGGAGTGCAAAGTCCTGTAACTCTGATTTGGAAGGGTTTTATATAGGTGTAGATGAGTACCCAAGGTGCAAGGCAATGGTGAACTGATTTTTTCACAAGTATGCATACACACATAAAAGTGCACCATATGTGACAGCAGTGCTCCATGTCTGGGTATGTAAATCATCATTAGTTTATAGATAAGATGCACTCAACATACCACTCAAGAAAATATGGCATCGTTCCTGAGTTCTGTAGGACAAGTGAAACATGATGTGCACTGCAAACAGTTTCCTCTGGTAGCTCTTTTACACCAGTACAAGATGGAAGGCATGTGTGAATGGCATTTTCAGCTCACAAGGCTGCCACTGAGTAATCCCTTTTATCTTTCGCTCTCAAACTGACTCACAAGTTGTGAGTGACTCCTACCTGGGAAAGTATAAATGAGGAATACTTCCTAATGGGTTCCATGAAGGGTAGGTTCCTAAATCAACACAGCCCAAGCAAAAAGTGTAGTTATTGGCCAACAGTGCTGCAGGATGGAAACAGCAGCCTAGTATCTCACTGAGATAAGACATGTGCAATTCTACTACCTTAACAAGCAGAAGAGTGGGGAGGCTGATTGCATTTCCACCAATGGAAAATGCAGCAGTTCTAGTAGCTAGTGCACTATACTAAACCCATTGCATTTATGATATTGGTATTGGTACAATCAGCATGAGCCACACCTTTATTTCCTGTGTAATAGCATAACAGTGCTTTGTATTTTAAGACAGCCATGAACATGTGTGGTGAGTTATGTTAGAAGCTGGTTGTGGCTCAGATCCAGCAATGAAGAGGATAGCCTTGAATTTTTCTGTCTCACACATACACACTCTCTCTCCCTCTCTGGTAGAATGCTTAGCAGAACCAACTTTTGCATTTACAAAATGTATTTTAACTAGAACTGGCCTGAATTGAAACTTTACATCCAAATTCCCTCTGCATTATGAAGGGGGTTCAGTTTTGAAGCTCCAGCTCCAGCCATATCTCCCCTACTGTTCTGGCTCTGGATGGACTCCAAAATCAGAAGGGATTTAACTTTCCTTTTCCAGTCTGGATGCCATTCAACCTTGGAAGAATATCTGATATCACAGATTTCCAACACTTGTGGCCAAGAACAGCTAACAAGATTTCAGCACTGTCTAATCTGACTCTCATATCCAGTTCCTGGTTAGATTTTTGACTTGGACTCAGAACCTTTCTCCAGATTTGAGTCTACACCCCATTCTTCTTCTCATGTTTAACTTACATGTGCCTTTTCCATGAACACAATACTAGCACCTCTGAGGGCTGGCTCCAGGGGTTTTGCCGCCCCAAGCAGCCAAACACAAAAACAAACACAAAAACAAAAAGCTGCGATCGCGATCTGCAGCAATTCAGTGGGAGGTCCTTTACTCCGAGCGGGAGTGAGGGACCCTCTGCAGAATTGCCACCAAATACCAGAATGTGCTGCCCTGCTCCGAAGTGGCCATCCCAAGCACTTGCTTGATAAGCTGGTGCCTGGAGCTGGCCCTGGCACCTCTACAGTCTTTAACCCCATTGCAGCTGCACCCAGCTTTAATAGTGTGCACAAAATTTTCTAGCGTAGATGAAGCAGGAATCCTTTCCTTTTCTTCGAATGGACTCTAAAAGAGAAAACCTATTTAAAAATTAAAGATTCATACAACTGTTTGACTGGGTTGATACACAGTTCCCATGTCTCCTTCAGGATAAAAACATAGGAAAGTGCTTTTTGACACATATAGAAATACAGTGGAAAAATGGGATTCTTTTATAACACTCCTCCCCACAGTATTACTGTTAAACTCCCATTTACCCACTAAGAAAGGAAACCCACTTTACAGCAATGTGAATCACTTTGCCTTAAGGCTTAATGTTCTTTTTAATGTATGGCTTCTCAGCTACAAACAATGGTATTTTGCATTAATATAGCACCTTTTATCCCAAAACAAACTATACTCTCCCTCTCCATCCCCCTACAATGAGTTATGAACGGGCAGATCCCTGCATCAAGACAGAGACCCACTGACACCCCCATGCCTTTGTAGAGCCCCACTGATCTTTGTAGAGCCCCATAGAGCCAGTGCAGCGTTCACAAATACACAGACACATCAATGCAGAAATAATGTCACTGCAGGGAGGGGAGGTTGGCAACCAATCAAAACATTGCATGGCACTGGGAATAGGGGAAATGCTGGCCAATGACCTGCGCTGTGACTTTCGGCAACATCACTAATAGTGCCTCAGTTTCAGAGCCAGATTAAGAGCTTTAGAGGCCCTAAGCACTGAAAAGATTATGGTGGCCCCCGTATATAATTCAAAATAAAAACAACACTATACCGTAAAATAAAATTTTATTTTTCAAAATGGACACAAAATTTACATGTACGCTGAAATTAAAATAGCTTCTTTCTAGATTTTCTGATAGCAAATTCTGGATAAGTTCATTGAAGCTGACTCGACGAAGCATGTCCGCTTCCAGACACAATAGGGAAAGTGAATCAAGTCTGTCCTGACACACTGTTGTTCTGAGGGTTTTTTATTCTTTTCAGCCAAGAAAGAGAGAGTGTTCTGTGGAGCAGTTAGTAATCAATGTCAGAAAAAATATGTAGTGTGATGTCTACATTTGGAAATACATATTGTATTCCATCTTTCAATATTGTGTCATGAAGAGCAATGTGACAATTTCATTTTTCCTGTTTCATTAAACTTTGCATGCATATAACAAAAGAACTGCGGTACCTCTCAACAGAGATTCATGTTCAAGTCAACAGGGTATGAATCGAGTAGCTTTTGGGAACCTCGTGAATATTGTTAGTCAGATAAGTCCATATCATTTAGAAAATAAAATCTACTTGATACTTTGTACACTTCACCTCTCCTCTTCATATGAGCTTCAAGTATATCAATTATAGCGTAGTAAGTAGATATGCGAAATTTGTCTCTAGGATTCAATGCTGTTTCTGTTGCACTGCTATCATTTGCTTGCTTTTTTCCTGATTCACTTCTGGGATTGGGCTTCTTTGTAGTTAGTATCAGGCAAGATATCTTTTGATATGTCTTCAAATCTTTCAAAATCATTCATCAAAGTGTGTAAGTGGTCAGCTAATGGATTGACAGATGTCTGCATATGGTTTTCAAATCCAATTCTTTTTCTTGGAGAGCTTGACTTGTGTGGTAAAAAGTGTTGTAAAATTTCATTCTACATGGTCAACATGAATACAAACTCTAGTTCTTGCATCTTGTTTACGTTTTCTGCCTCTTGTATAGTTTCTTCCTTTTGTGATTGGTCTTCAGCTATCCTTTCTAATGCATCCACAATCTTTGAGTAGGACTCCAGAATTGCACTTGTTGCCACTGCATGTGCCTCCCAGTGAGTATTAGAAAGATTTCAACACATGCTCATTGCCCAAATATGTTTTAAAGAACTGTCCATCGGGGTGTTGGGGCAGAGAAAAATGTATCAGGTAACTGGACTGTTGAGAAAAACCTTACTATCACTGGACAACAATCACCAGCACTGTGGCCAACAAGATTGAGAGAGTGTGCAGCAGATGGTATGAATATGGCATATTTGCTCTGTTCTAAAACCCTGACATGTTGGCAGCGTTGTCATAAGACTGACTTCTGCACTTTGAGAAATGGGTCAAACTGAGCCACAAGCTGCAACAATCCCAAGTAGTTTCCATTCTGCAATGATCCAAATGTGTCATTTGATCCCTGGAAAGGCCGACCACGTTCAGCTAATGTTTGAATAACAGCTATAACACACTGCAAGACGTTACCAGTATTCACGCTCCCCTTTAATTTCTTCTTCCAATTTATGTGTCAATCCAAAGCCCTGTCTTCGATTTAAATGTGTCAACACTGAAGCTCTGTGAGTAGTGCCATTTTCATGTTCTTCAATTAAAACAGTATTCCACAAGTCACTAAATCCATCTGCAGCAAACCGGGATGTTGAAGGTTTATATGCAAAAAGTTTGCAAACAAAAGAGTACACAGACCCTGTTGATGGTGAATACAGTAGCCATTCCTGAATGTATTTCTCACCATTTACTTTCATGCAGAAAAATAAATTGTGTGTGGACAATATCTTGTTTGTTTGCCATTGGTAAAAGTCCGACATGATTTATCAAATGGCCCAGTGTGGTGTTGATAGTCATTTGATCCATGATCTAGCCAGTAAGCTACATCATGGGTACTGAAATCAACCCACAAACCAGGATCTTTTCTCCTATTATTTACAGTATGAGTAGGTTCAGTCTCTGACACAACCACACCTTCTAGAATGATGTCTGTTACCACCAGGAGTAAGATAATCAGTTAGTCTCTGATTTCCCTGCATTATTTCAATCTACCTTAGTAAGATGCCTCCCTGGTTTAGGTGGGGATAAGTAATAAAAACACAGAAAAAATGGAGGAAGACTGTAGTGGAGTGTAACAAAGTCTAACAAAGTTCTGATTTCCCCCCCGATGATGCTTTTTTTAAACTATCAAATATCAATTAAAAAAAAAACCCTCTTGTTTTGGTGCCCCCTGCTTTCCTGGTGCCCTAAGCATGTGCTTAGTCTGCCTATTGGGTAATCCAGCCTTACTCAGTTTCCTTATCTGTAAAAAAGAAATGATGATACTTTTCTACCTCACAGGGATGGTGTTTTTCTTTGTTTCTAGCATGAAACCTTCACGTATAATAGACATTTCCTGCTTTCTGAAGGATTAGGGCTCTGAACACGGAGGAGGATGGGTTGGAGAGAGCTGCCAGTTGAAAGCAAAATGAGACTGAAGAGCTACAGAGATTTAATTTCCTACAAAATAATTCTCCACAAGCTGTGTAAACTCTCTCTAGCTGAACAAATATAAAGAGGCTTTTTTCTGGAGAGAGAAATGCCTGTGATAATAGTGATGAGCGATCAGGGATCAGCTAGCTACCCAAAAATGATTTACGAGAACACGGTGTTCCAGTGAGGCACCCAGAAGTCTGCATGCTTCTCTGAGCTATCAGAAACAGCAAAGCTGGGCTGGAAATCATAGGAGGACAGGATTTTTTGGGTAGAATTTTACTGCCTGCTGTTCCAATCCAAGGGTGAAAAATAGTCATAGAAGAAAAATAATTGGGCTCGGTTTCTGATATCACTTGCTACTGTTGAAATGGAGCTTTCAGGAGCACAGATCAGGCCACTAAGAATCGGAGGGTATGTCTACGCTACAGCTGCATATGGGGTTTTCCCATCGTGGTAGTCGATCCACCCCTCTGAGAGGCAGTAGCTGGGTTGACAGAACAATCCATCCACCGACCTAGCCACAGCACGTTATTGAGCAAAGAAGCTAGGCTGACCTGAGTTTTAGTGTAGACCAGGCCTGAGCAGTACTTTAAACAGTGAGGGCAGAGGCCCTTTGCAGTTGAAGCTTCTTGTCTTGTCCATCAAACAATAAGGTCTTATACATTCTAGCCACCAACGCAGATGGGATTCAGGGCAAAGATAATTCCAATTTGGCTGAATGATGAATAGCAGTAGCAGTGCTGTGCATGAATATGGCACTCCACTTGGGTTAAGTCACAAGTGAATTTTTACATCAATAGCTGACAGATTCCCATATGTATTAGTATTATTCACCTAGGAAAGCCAGTCATTGGATGAGGACACTGCTGTGCTAGGTTCTGTACAAACAGAACAAATAGAGGGTCCCTCAGGCCCAGATCCTCAATCAATGAAAGTTAGGCGCTTAAATACCTTTGAGGATCTCAGCCTTAGCCTTTAATGGGCAGCTTGGGTGAGGCCAAACGTTCTTTCCTTGTGTGTGAAAATGATCATGCCTTAACAATGAAAAGAGAAGATTAGGCTGAGATGCAGAAGGCTCTGTCCACGAGCTACGTACCTTGCAAGTTGAGAGATGGTTGCATGGCTTGTTGGTTAGGCTCAATACCCTTTTTGCAGAACGCACTAGCAGAGAGTGATATAGGGCTTGTCAAATCGCAATAAGAGTTAACCGATGAGCAAAAAACTAGTAGGTGGGTGGGACGTGTCCATCAGAATGTGGCTGTTGTGTGCTGGGAGAGTGCCCATTTCAAAACACACATGCAAAAATCACATGCGTTGATCTGGTCTGTCTTGAATGAAGAACATTCCCGCTAACCAAAACAGCAAACCTGTGGCAAAGAAGCTCCCCTTCCACCAGCACCCTCGTGTTTGGCTAGGCTGCTTGCCTCATGGTACCTGTGTGCTTGAAAGGTTTCACAGGTTTGCTTATAGCAGTCCGGAGATGAACGTAGGTTTGAGAACTTTGTCCCTTCAGAGGCTCCTTTTATCAAAGCTTTTGTACCTCCTAGTGACATTCAGAAATAGAAATTCACCAAAAGGCTTTATCTAAAGCCCAGTGAAGTCAGTAGGAAGACTCCAATTGACTTCAATGGGCTTCGGAGCCAGGCTGCCAGATGTCAAAGGGGTTCCATGAGCGTTCAGTAGTCTGTCCCCGTTCAAGAAGCTGCAGGATCAGGGTCCAGCTCTCTATATTAAAGTTTCCCTTGATTAAATACTTCTCAATTTTCAGTCGGAAATGAAAAAAAATGAATTTTTTTGGGTTCATTTTGAAAGCTTTCCTGGAATTGAAAATGTTCAGTGAAAATTTTTGATTTTGTCAAAACGTCATTAAAAAAGCCATCTCAGCCAGCTCTAATGTTTTGTCAGCACCTTGCACAATGAGGCTGCAACCTGGCTGGACCCCAGGCACTGCTATAGAATAGGGATGAAAATAGCTGAATAGACCAGGAGTGAGTAAATGCAACTGATTTTTAAGAACAGTAGGAGAGATTTTAGGAGAGGAGCCATAGATGAGGAATAATGAGATGGAGGGTGCTGTTACATTTGGGGAGAGAGAGTTACCTGAATCTGCACAAGAGAATCTTATTTTGTCCTATCAATCGGCAACTATACAACTTTCCCTTGTCTCTTGGTTCCATCCCCTTCATACAGAAGTGCTCAGTCCATTCATCTACAAATCAATCAGTTCCTGTGATTAACTATTAAAATCCGTTAAACCCTCGACGTAAAACACACTACATATGGCCCCAGATTTATGACAGCTAATTCAGTTATTCCACATGAGCTCTTTAGAAGAGATAATTACTCAGAGCATCCATCTTATCAGTGGCAGATGAAATACACCTTTAATGTTTCTTAATTCAATAAACTGCAACTTTTTGATTGAGCTACAGTGGGCCAGTCCCACCACTGGCGTAAATCAGCATAGTTCCCTCAACTTCTAGGCAGAGAATATGGCCCCAACCTTCCTCTCCTGCTCAAATCATACTTCACTGCTGCACTAGCACCTCACACTAGTGGCTGTTGTGTCACTTTAAACACTAAATTGGATCCTTTGTTTAATATTTAGATATTGCATTGATATCATTCCTTGAAGAATTCCATGCCAGGGTGCATAGATGGGGTATTTCTGGAACAGGCTCAGTGGGGAGGACATTAAAACCACAGTAGATGGCAGGGTGCTGCTGCTGCTGATAACCAGGAGCAGTTGTAACACAGAGGCAGAGCAGACAGATGCCTGAAGCAGGAAAGCCTAATTAGCTGTTTGCGTGGGTGACTGTAGTCTGGTAGTAGCAGATATACTGTATGTCAGTTTGCCTAGGGCACCTGAACCCATAACCTGGATAATGCAATAGAACTCTTATTATCCAACGTTCTCAGGGGGATAAACAGAAAACCTTCATATAATGTGAGTTTTCCGGGTGTTCCCCAAATGCAGATTTCAAAGCATGCTCGCTAGTTCTTCCATGTAGAACTACTTGTCAAGGACAGCTGGCTCAGCAAGACTTCAGTACATAAGTGATTGGTCTAAAAGATCCAAAACCTCATGTACTTGAGAGAACTGATCCATTACACTGGTCCCATTTTTGAGCTCATTAATAGGGTGCTCAGCAGATCTGGGTTCTATTCCTGACTCTGTCACTGACCAGGGCTGCCCAGAGGATTCAGGGGACCTGGGGTCCTCGGCAGTGGGGGCCCCCCCACTTCGGCAATATTTCGATGGCGGGGGAGGTCCTTCCGCTCAGGGACCTGCCGCCGAAGTTCCCCGAAGACCTGTGGCGAGGGGCCCCCACTGCAGAATTACTGCCGAAGACCCAGCTCTTCGGCGGCAGGTCCCGGGGCGGAAGGACCCCCCCACACACCAAATTACTGCCAAAGACCCAGAGCAGAAGCAGCTCCGGGGGCCCCGGGCCCCGTGAGAGTTTTCCGGGGCCCCCAGAGTGAGTGAAGGACCCTGCTCCAGGGGCCCCAAAAAACTCTCGTGGGGGCCCCTGTGGGGCCCAGGGCCTGGGGCAAATTGCCCCACTTGTCCCCTCCTCTGGGCGGCCCTGTCACTGACTAGCTGGACGACCTGTGGGCAAGTCAAGTTATTTCTTTGTGCCTGTTCCCTGCCCACCATATGTCTGTCATCCGTATTTAGGCCATAGGCTCTCCAGGCCAAAGACTGTCTCTTACTAGGTGTTTGTATGGGGGCTTCGCACAATGAGTCTCAGATTTCTGCTCAGACATTTAGTAGCTATTTATACACAAGTTACATATTAATAAATAAATATTAATGTGAAAGTCTTGGCTCTGAGGAGTTCATTTTGTCATGAACACTTTGCAAATCTCTGCTACTGACTCTTGGTGATAATTAACTATAGTGTAATTTTGCATTTGTATAGCTGTTTGTATCCAAATAACTTCAAAGCAAATTGACATGCATTAATTAAACCATTCAAAAACAACTCTATGCATTCACTGGCCTTTGTGAAATGAGTTTGAGGGCTCCTAGCCTGTTGCTAGCAGTGGAGTTTCCATATAAAGCTCCCTACTACCAGTGGTATTAATCAACACCCTGAGTCTTTAGACTCAGCAGAGGAGACCAAGAGCAAATAACTATGCAGCCAGAGGCCCTGATTCATTCTGTTAATCCAGTTGCAGGCTGGCATAGCTCCTTGGAAATCCACTGGGATTCTGCCTTACTGTTCAATTCACCAGCTGATAGCAAGGGCTCATATGTCACCAATAAAACAGCTGCAGTGGAATCCAGGTGCAGAATCCATGGAATGCTAGAATGGAATCCCGGCTGTGCCAGAATCACCATCTTGAAAGCAGAGTAAAGCAGCGATGACTCAAGCTCCAAATTCTGAGTCCGAGAGCTCAGGCTGTCTGAGTCAGTGATGAGGCACAGTAGCGGACCAGCCTCACAAACCTTACACTCTTCCGGGTATAAACAGAAAACTGGACTTGCCGGGACTGGCCACCCAGCAACCTTACAGTAGCAAACTCACTTTAATCTCTTCCCTCTAATTTCTTTGAGCCTATCACAGGTCATTTACACTGACTGTAGCATCTTTGCTGCCCTGCTATATGGCTGCACGGTTCAGAGGGACAGCAGCTGGAAGTAGATTCTCTTGGCTGAATGGTCAGACTATGATTGTAGCTGGCCCAGCAGAGAGTCCTTCTGGTGTAAAACTCCTCCCTGATGGTGAAAAACTGAAGGAGCTGGCTCCTGCAACACCTGTACATAGAGGGCCCCTTTCCAACATAAGGGAAAAGCAAGGAGTACGTCAGGGGCATATCAGAGCTCTGCACCATTGATTCCACACTGGCATTAAGCAAAGCAGTACCGAGGCAGCTCCAACTCATACTGGAGCCTATAAATGCAGAATCAGGGAGCCATAACCAGATTCCTCATGGCTCTCCCATTTCCCTGCACTAAATGGAGCTTGGATTTTGGAGTGAATTAAGCCCTTTAACAACAATTTTGATTATATTCATTTAAAAAAAAACCCAACAACATTGTTATCAAATGTTTTTCCATGTTCTCAGCAGGCATAGGAGCCTCTTTTCTTCCTGTCCCCAACCTTAAACATCTCTGCAGTAAACAATCTCGTGAAATGATGACAAATTAAGGGGATGAAATATTATGCGATGACATTTCTGCCATGCATGATTATAAACAACAGAAGAGAAATGCAAGAGGTTAGTTAACATTTCCCTTTACAAACCACTGGGTATTTCAAATGTATCTGCCAGTAGGGCATTTGATTTAAAGTTCTGATTTAGACAGAAATAATTTCATTTGTAAATTCCATCTTTTCCAGAGGTATTGTTTATTTTATATGTGACAAATCAAGCCTGGCTGTGTGGATTCTGTTGCAGTGGTTTTATGGCTGACATATTGGCCCCTCGACATCAGTTGGCTAATTGCACTCCGAGGCAATATCCCAATAGGGGAGAAAAAGATGTAGACATTTAAGCTCTGTTATGACTGTGGTTCTCAAGGCACCAGTATGTGGAACCCTGCAATGGTATCTATGTGAACATGCCGTTTGCCGCTGCACCACTGCTGTTTAAGACTAAAAAAAAACAACCTCACATTGGATTTAAAAACCCTTTGGGAATACTTAATCCCATGAAAAAGGGATGGACAAATGAATTTATTTCTGATTTTTATGAAATGCCCACAGTAAAAACATCTGTTGTTGTTGGATACACAGCTAAACAAAAACCTGAAATAACCCCAGCCCAATGGATTCTTGCAACACACAAAATAAAACTGGGAAATAAAAACTAATCCCCAAACAGTAAGTAAAAATAGGGGGTAGGTTAAAATGACTCAGGGCGCACTGACCTAGATTCATAGATTCTAGGGTCAGAAGGGACCAATGTGATCATCTAGTCCAACCCCCTGCACAAAGCAGGCCACAGAACCCTACCCATCCACTTCTATAACAAATCCCTAACCTAGGCCTGAGTTATTGAAGTCTTCAACTGGAGAAACCTTACCCTGCAGGCCTGACTGTCTCACACACACACCGAGGGCACATCTCATCATTCTGGTAATGCAGAAGGGCCATAGAGGGGAATAAATTACATCTATACTCACCTTTAAGGCCCCCTTACAGTGCCAGGGTAGTACAAAATCAGGCCTCAAGTCTTCAGAGCATCCACTGAGCAACTCCTATGTCCTGAGAAAGGGAGCTCTATAGTGGTTTCAAGAACTCTTGTTCAAGACGGAACCTGGAGTAGGCAAGCAAGGACAATCTTGATGTCTTCATAGCAGGGCTTAGATGAGGGCAAGCATTGTGGGTTTTGTTAAGAGTTTCCATACAAAAAAGAACCATATACTTGCAGTCTTAGATGACTTATTTTAGACTGAGGAAAACAGTGACATGAAAGAACAAACGTAAAGTCTCCATGAGAGAGAGCAGTGTGTGCATGCCTCCTTTTCTTAAAGCAGGCTGAAGCAACAGAGCACAAAAAATGGATGCTTGCCACTGAGCACACGGGAAATATAAAGGTGCTGTATACAGAAAAATAAAAAGGCATCAAAGGCTGATATGGGTACATATATCACAGGCATAAATCACGAAGGGCTTTGTGCTATTGACAAAACTTCAAATCATCATTATTTGTGCTACAGTAGCACCTAGAGCCTGTACAAGTATTAACAGAGATAGTCCTTGCTCTGAAAAGTATGACACCATGGACAAGAGTTGGACACAAACAGGAAGGAGCACAAAGAAACAATGAGGCTATACTGGTAAGCATGAAAAACAGTGGTCACAGCAAATCAGCTGTCTAACCTGGCATCACAGCAGAGAACTGAATCTATTCTCTTAGCAACAGATTCAAAAGCTAGAAGGAATCAAGATCTAGAAATTATCACTGATTATTAATGTTCAGGACAATAAGTCTTAGCAAGCTGAGATATGTTGCAAGCACTTTGTTTTGAATTTTCATCCTGTCCTCCAATCTTGACAAATCGGAAATCAACAAAATGAAATTCAATAAACACAGGTGTAAAGCACTCCAAATAGGAAGGAAAAATAACATGCACCACTACAAAATGGGGAACAACTGGCTATGTGGTAGGACTGCAGAAAAGAATCTGGGGGTTATAGTGGAGCACAAATTGAAGATGAGTCAACAATGCGATTTAGTTGCGCAAAAAAAAAAAAAGCTAATATCATGTGGGGTGTGTTAACAGGACGTCATCTGTATGACACAAGAGTTGATTGTCCTGCCCTATTCAGCACTCATGTGGCCTCAGCTAGAGTATTATGTCCAATTCTGGGCACCACATTGTAAGAAAGATACAGACAAATTGGAGAGAGTCCAGAGGAGATCAACAAAAAATGATAGACGATTTAGACCTAGGTGGAAAGGTTAAAAAACTGGACATTATTAGTCTTGAAGAAGGACTGAGGAGGAACCCAGTAACAGTCTTCAAATATGTCAAAGATGTTCTGAAGAGGAATGAGATAAATTGTTCTGTATGTCCACTGAAGGTAGGATAAGTAGTAATGGGCTTAATCTACAGCAAGGGAGATTTAGGTTAGATATTAGGGAAAGCTTTCTAATTATAAGGGTAGTGAAGATCTGGAACAGGCTTCCAAAGGACATTGTGGAATCCCCATTGGAGGATATTAAGAACGAGTTGGACAAACATCAGGGATGACCTAGGTTTACTTGGTTCTGCCTCAGTGCAGGTGGCTGGACTTGACTTCCAGCCCTACATTTCTATAAACAAGTATTTACACAAACCTATTAAATCCAGAGATGGTCCAGAACCACAAACCTGGATCCAAACCGCTCTAGAATTTGGGATGTTAAACAATCTCAAACATGGAGTCAGATTTTGCAGGGGTATTTACAATGGAGCATACTCAGAGAGCACTTTAAATCAGAACCCTCCAGAAATAAGAAGCCATTTGCATGCAAGATTCTGGTTTTGGCCCTTTTCTAATTTATGTTTGAAAAAAATTAAGGACAAGAGCCTCAGTCCCTCTTGCATCTTTGCTGTTCTGGAAAGGGGATATTTGAAACTGGATTAAGGCAAGGCAACAGCTGAGGACTCCTGTCCTACAGTGAATGCTACCTGTTCCCTTCCTTGCACCAACACAGGGGATATTCTGCAGCAGGGAGAGCTAGGAACATAGTGCACTACCTTCCAGCAGATTGACTCCTTAGGAGCCACTATGAACTGGAGAAAGTTAAAGCAGGCCCAAGGCTGCTCTAATTTGTGCCAAGGGCCAAACCAAGAATCAAGGGAAAGGCAAGTGGAATAAAGCCAGGTATGCCCTCCCCTAAGTGCACTGTTCTGACACATTGGTGGATATGGCCCAAAGACTTGTTCATAAACTACAACGAGGTCATGCTAGTGCCTTTGCAGAGGGACAGCAGGAGGCCCAAGCACCCAAACAGAGGACTTGTGTTGCACAGGTCTCATGCTCTTCTTCTGCACATGAGTAAGTTTCACCCTTAGGGTGCATCTACATGGGGAGGTGTCATATAACCTAGGTTATATGACAGGAGGGTTAATCCAAAGCTTCATTACCTTTATGAGAGGTAACATAGTATGTGAGTTGTACCAATAGCATGTACAAGGAACACTTGTTCTATTTTCAATTTGCATTGAACTGAGGACATAGTGATTTCTGGGGCGGGGGTGGGGAGTTGTATCTGTCCTGCTGTCTGGAATCGCTCATGACTATGGATACCAACCTCAAGACAGATGGTCAAGAATCAGGCACAAACCCCAAACTGATTGTGTGTTCTAAACTTAGATTTCACCAACCAGGTAAAAACAACTGTAAACTCCTCAGGTACAGCCTTAGACAGTCCCCTGGGGTACTCCAATCTTGCTACCCAGGCAAGCCTGCCTCTGTGATAGATGGTCCCTTACACCAAAAGGTCACAATATTCCACTTATTCCCTGTCCCAAAGGACCAGTCACTTATGCCAGGTCACATGCACCTGAGACAAAAGACAATACTTGTAGCCAACCCTATAGTGAACTCTCTTAACTAGGGAAAAAAAAGTTATTTACAAGGTTCGAGCAGATAAACGTATACAAACAAATGAGTTACAGTCTTAGGTTTCAAAAGATAGTAGCAGCTATAATATTCAAGCTTTATATGTCCATTTGGGCTAACTAATTCAGGTCCCTTGCTTATGCTTAAAAATCTTGGCCCCTTAGAGTTCAAGCAGCACAGAGGTAACAGTTTCTCCTTAACAGGCATTTTTTCATTCCCTTCCCCCAGCATTCAAGCTGTGGTGGGACGAGGGCTTGTGCACGTACCCTCTGCAGGGGTGTAGGGGAAGTAATCAATAAAGTCTTTTGTCCACAATGGCTTGTCTGATGTCTATAGACCTTCTTTTGTGGGGAAGGAGATAATATCTTTTGTGGTAAACTAACATTTCACATGTAGTAATGCTTCTCCCCTGACTGTGGGGGATTAACAGGTTTAGCAAACATTTGTATAAACTACAGAGAAAACATTACCTTATAAGATGGGATACAGATATTAGAAGTAGGATTAATACATGCAGCATCCTACAAACATTCCATAAAGCCTACACACACCTTCTTATAAATGCTAATATCTATTTTAACAATAGAAAACACACAGATAAACCAGACTGGTTTCCAGCTATGCATTTGTCAGCATTCAGGGAGGCTTGGGACCTTAGCATGAGTTTACTGCCAGTATCACAGCACCTCATGGTCCTTTGCTTCACTACTGAGCAGTCTGCATCCTGGGATTGGTTTTCACTATAAGCTCTGGGAACCCAGGTGGATTCAATTTTTTTAAAATCCTGTTTCTGCTCTCTGGGCCCCACTGTTCCTTTCAGAGCTAGCTCATGCCATTTTCAACCTGCTCTCAGCCAGCATGGACTCAATAACCTCTGTGCTGCTATGATAAGGGCAATACACACAGGCTGCTTAGGCAGTATTACAGCACTCAGAGCTGGACAAATTCTGCATTGACCTCACCCATCACGCAGATGGTGCAGGAGCAGGAGAATAGTCTATGGCAACAGCAGGATGTGCTGCCATGGTGGCAACAGGACTGGGTGGGGAAAAGAGAGGGACAGCTCAGTGGCATTCTTATCACCTACACAGCACTCCCTGTTTGAGCCCAGGAAACCAGCATGGATGGGTGGGAGAGAATCCTTCTGCAGACCTGGGCTGACCAGCACTGATAAGAGTTCTCTTTTTTAAAGTCTGTACAGAATTGATCCCAGAGCTTCACATATAGCACACTACCATAAAGGTGGGTCCCTATAGCCATGATGACCCTTTTCCTGAAAGCTGGCCACCCCAGAACACTACTACTCTGTAGCCAACTGATTTGGCATGTTGAGATGAACTGTGGGGGCCAGTCTCAAGAACATCTGCTATGCCACTGATCAAGTGCTGTCCAACCAGGATGTGAAGTGGGGTAATGCTTAGGAGACAATTGATGGCTTTGCATAAATGGGGTATAAAAGAGTTATGTTCTGGCAATTGATGGAACCCATGTGCCTATAATTTGCCTCCTCCCCACCACCAGGGCACAGAGTTTATAAACAGACAGTGGTACTTTAGGATACCATGGAGAAGACTGGCCAACAACTATGGTAGGTTTTCAGACATAAGTAGAGAGTTGTGCGGGAGGTCTACAATGAAAGGATCTTCCAGAACTCACTTATTTAAATAGAGAAATGATTGCCTCCAGGAGCCCTGTAAATGTTAATGGTACGGAGATTGGTTTGGTTGTCTTGGGAGACCGATCTGACCCCGGATGCCCGGGCTCATGAAGCCATACACACATAGTTTGGACAGAAAGAAGGAACATTTTAGCTAGCATCTGAGTCATTGCAGACCCAGGAGAGGTAGCCCTGTTGGTCCCAGGATATCAGAGACAAGAGTGGGTGATGAGATATCTTTTATTGGACCAACCTCTGTCGGTGAGAGTGCCAAGCAACAGCCTTCTTTCTAGTTACAGAATGGTAGTCAAATGTGCATCTGGCCTTCTGAAAGGCAGATGGTTCTGTTTACGAACTAGGTTGGAAACAGCAGGGGGTGGGGGAGTGGAAGAAACAAACCACCAAAAATGCTTTCCAACCATTATGATTGCATGGTGTATTTTCCAGAACTTCAGAACAAGGCAGAAATCTTGCTAATGGGTGGCAGGTAGAGGTGCAGAGACTTGCTCAGATGTTGAAGCAGCCAGCAGGACATCCCATAGAGAACACAGATGCCCTTGGGAATGCTGTCAGGGATGACTACTGTTTGTATTTTGAGTCAGATGCCTGATCACTTTAGCCCCGGTGGGGGGTTGCTGGGATGCAGACAGTGTGAGCACAGTGATAGTATGTGTGGGTGGTTGAAGTTTAATGTCCTCTATGTGCTTCTGTTAAAACCCTATGAATTATTTCAGCTTATTTAACGGTTTGTGTTAAAATTCAATGATGACTCATAATGGATGTATTGTAAACAGTTTTATTATGAAAAAATAATAAACCAATAATAAAGTTTTAATGAAACAATGGAAACACACTGTCTTTTCATTTGGAAATACATTTAAGCCAACCAATCTTTTCAAGTAGCCAGCTACACACAAACCTTTATTTATTGCAACAGTGCAGACAAAACTCAATGTACAACAGTTAGAATGTGGTAAATACAATCAAGTTGGGGAGGAAGGGTTGCATGAAGTTGAAGGTGAGTGTACACCTTGCCAGTCACTCTTCTCCACAGGGTTCTGGGGTGAGTGCCTTGGCTCAAAATTCTCAAGGAAGGTTGCAGAGCTCAAAAGAGCTAGGTTCCCAGATGCAAGCGTTCACAGTGCCTGGAGGCTGGTTCTGAGAGGTGAATGGGAACTTCTGGGAGTGCTGTTGTGGGAATGCAGAGGTTAGGAGTTGCTGCTAGAACCAGTAGCCAGCACTGTCCAGAAGCTGAAGGATGTGGCTGGGTCCCAAAATTACAGGGCTGCCGAGACTGCTGTCCTAGCAGGAGCTGTTTTGCATTCTGGCTCAGGTAGCATCCATAGGTTGCCTCCACATCTCTCCCTCCTACCCCCCACTCTCCTTCACCAGGTAATGCTGACCTCAGCCACAGCCATGCTTTCCTTGGCCACTGCAACAATCACTTGAGACAGCTTTCTTTCTCAGTCTGGGACCACATGGACATCCTCCGCCCCTCAACAAGCCCAGCTATCTTCTGTGACTCTGCCATTACTTCAGCAAACATCTTATCCTGAGTGTCCCCCACCACACCTCAAGTTGGCTAGCCTGTCATCAGTAATAGCGGTCCTGTCCTGGACAGCCTGACTGATGCATTCACCGTGCCTGCAGAAATGGGGTGGGGTTGGGGGAAGAAGTTGCTTATTGTTCATAACAGACAAGTCGTGATAGTTCTCACCTCCCCCGCCCTCCAATGTATTTGCGATCTTTCCTTCTTGAAACTCAATCCCATTCTTGCAGGGCAACCTCAGAATTTGTGGTCTGCATATATGAAGGGTGCTGGGTGCATTTGGATTTCAGTCTACTTTATCTGCTTTGATGCTGACCAAGGTGGGATGGTTGGAGCTATGTTTGTTTTTGAAGAGGGTTATGAGGGGCAAGTTGGCCAGTAATCTTCTCACTATCTGCCTTAGGCTGTCTTGGACTCTTATGTTAGGCTGAGACAGGTAATTAGGAAGTAGAGAATGGCCTTATTCAGAAAGGCAAAGAACAGACCAGCAGGGTGCATGGACATTATCCACCAGGATGGCACCACCAGAAGCACTGCAGGAATGGAAGGTGCTTACAACCTATAGCAGGGGACCTGGGCATATAGCTATCCCCTACAATGTGTGAAACAATGCTGAGAAGTAGCTCAATTTTTAAGTTCTGCTCTTTCCCCCCTACGGACATGGTGGGAGTGCAAAAAAAAAAAAAGATGGGGTCCTACGTTTGTCAGCTACAACGCATGTTACAGGGCATTTGAACCTCTGTGAGGAGCACTGTTTGTGCCATAACCAGGCATGTAGCGTTCACTCATACCTCAGAAGCTACGAAGACTAAACCAAAATTTCTTATCCTGTGAGCACTGCCTCAAACTGAGAACTTTTGCATGAATTAATGCTTTTGTTAGTTGAAGCTGCTGTGTGTGGGGTTGGGGTGGGGGGAAGCAAGGTATAGACTGCAATTATGCCATGCTTTTAACTCACATCCACCACCAAATTGTAAAGATAGATAGGTACTTGCATACCAAAGTTTGCTCCAGTTGGGAATCTGACTCCTTGGTCCGTTCTCCGTTTGTGGCTGAGACTTATTTCTGTCCTGCATTGGCTGTACCGCAGAGCCTGCTGTAGCAGGGCAGGACTGGGGCTAGCTTTCCAACTGGCTGTCATCAGGGTCATGAGTCATAAAAAGATCCTGGCTCTCAGAGGACAGCTCCTCTCCTACTCCTTCCCCCCAGTGGGTGTAGCCAGTTATCCTCTGTGGAAGAGGGTGTGGGGGCAGCATGCTCTGACTGGTGCCTGAGAAGGATCATACTAGAATTCTGTCGAATCCTGTCCTGTTCATAAAAACAAATTGCCAGATCACATAGCCCCTGCTGAATTGTCTCCTTTTAGCTCTCATTTCTCTTGAGCTGATTGCTCTTGAAGGGTACGGTTGTGTTTATTTTAGATAAAATGTGGTTTGCAGGGTGCTTATGCATAGGGAAGCATGCTGTGGCTCACCAGCCTCCGAACATTCTGGAGAAGGCCACGGGGAGGGGTGTGAGCTCAGCATGTGGACTGGAGCACTATGAGCATGTGATAAGCAAACCCATATATGGGTTTGTTTAACTCGGATTGGTTAGAGGTTCATGTTATGTAAGTTGTTATATAACTTGTTATATAAGCACCATGTGCTATAAAGTAGCAAGGGGAGGGGCTCCTTGTTGGAGGGACTCTGCCTGATTCTTTGTACCAGGGGCTTTCTTTGTGCACATGTTGAATAAAGCTTTATTGAATTGAATTGAATCGCATTGGATCGAAGTTCCATGATTTCTACCCAGCATCAGACTCACTGGGAACCACCAAATCCCAACAGTTTCTTGGTGCAGCGAGTAGGGTTTGAAATATCCTTCAGTATCACGACCAACAATCAAATTAGAGGGTGAGATTGTTCATTTTTTATTTGGTTGTGTGTCTCTGACTTGACTGGTGATTCTCATACCTTTTGTAGTAAGCAAGTCTAGGTGCTGGGGAATTCAGGGGATTTGTCGCAGTCTTAAGGCATTGTACTTAGTGTGAGGGCTGGCTAAGCTGTAAATTCCTCAGACCAAGTGCTGTTGAAGTGGGAAATCAAAGAGGCTGTAAGGACCAACAGTTAGTGTAGGGGCAGGTATAGCTATAAGTACCTCTAGCTGATGTGTTGGCAGGCCCAGATCTCCTAATTGGACATTGTAATTGTGCAGATCAAATAAATTGGAAAAAAGATTAATCTGCTGATTGAGCATTTCAGTCTGGTGTGTTTTATTGGAATAAATTGTTGTTAGTCTGTAAACAGAATTGTAGTTATAAATTTGGAAAGATGAAGGGATATAATGATCCGCAATATGAAGAGTATATGGTTAGTGCTTTTATAACTATTGTAGTAAGTTTATTAGCTTTCTTGTGGAGATATTTTGGCTGTATGATTAAAATAAAGGATGACCACCCCCCATTACAGGAGGGCAAAACTGATTTTGTGCATAAACCACAATATTTATCTGAGGAAGAAGATGTCCTCAGTGTAGATGTAAGGTTGGTGGCTGTAAAATCTGTCCTGTCTCAGTATGACAAGGCATTGAAACAAGGATATCCAACACATGATGATTATCCAACTAAACATCTCTATTATGTTGCCTGTTGGTGTACAAGGTTAAAAAAACAGCAAAGAGAAGGATAAAATGGCTGGTATGTGTTTAATTGTTGATTATGAACAGCTAGTTAGAAAGAGTGATATGCTAAAAGGAAGGGTAGGAGAGTTAGAAGCAGAGGTAGAAAAACTGCAAGCAGAAGCAAAAAAGTATAAAGAAGCAGACTTGCAGGGAAAGAGATCTTGTCCCTCAGCACCTTTGGACCCTACATGTGGAACACCGGGCTATCAGTCTAGTTTCATGGCTCCAGTGAGAGTGCACACTGTCCCTAATCCTAATCAAGGGGAAGGGGACCCTGCTATTGCTAGTCATCTAGAGCACACTCCTATAAGCCCATCTGATTCGCGGAGCATGTTAAAGGAATTGCCATCTTTGCAGCTTAATAACCCAAAACTACCCTTCTGGGGAAAGGTAAAAAAGTGGATGATAGAGGGAGGCATATATGCTTTTGATGATCACATAGCATTTTCAGCCTTGGACATGAGCAATGGCTTTTGATCTGTTCCTGTGCACAGTCAATTTTGGTTTGCATTCACTGTTAAAGGGAAGCAATACACCTTTACTTGCCTAAGCCAGGGTTTTCATAACTCACATAAGTTAGCTGATGTGCTGGCAAAGCTGCCAGACATGACTTTTTGTTTTGTACAGTATGTTGATAATCTTCTTGTCTCCTCACCAGATTGCCAAATGCACATGAAAGACTTAGAAGTGATCCTGCAACACTTGGCAGACAGTGGGGTAAAATGTAATGCTAAAAAGGCCCAGATCGCAAAGGAGGAAGTATCATACCTGGGGTATCTAATATCCAAGGGGTACAAACGTTTAACTGTTGACCGCATTGAGGCTATTAATGCAAGCCCATGACCGATTAAGGTCAGGGGAGTTAGGAAAGAGTTGAGGCTATTTAATTTCTGCCAAACTCAAATCCCAAATTATTCAAGGACTGTCCAGCCCCTTAATAATCTCCTGAAGGGTGCCGGTGGACCACATGATGCAATTGAATGGACACTTGAATGTGAACAGGCATTTACCACATTGAAACAGAGGCTAGGTACTGCCCCAGGGTTGGGACTTCCTAATCCATTAATGCCTTTTACATTGTACATACGTCAGTGAGGGACAGATGGCAGCAGTGTTAACGCAAAAACATGGGGATAAACAGCGCCCAGTAGCATACTACTCTTCTAAACTAGATGCTGTCGCTCAAGCAATGCCACTGTGCCTCCAGGCAGTGGAAGGAGCTTCTATGGCCCTAAATCAGGCCTTACCACTTATTGGTGCACAGGATGTAAATATTGTTGTGCCTCACGCTGTCCTTGCTATTTTATCAGGAAAGAAATCTTCGACAGTCCATGTGGCAAGATGGACTCGATGGGAAACGAGCTTGCTAATGCCTTCAGTACATCTGCAACGAGCATCATCGCTAAACCCTGCCACCCTCATGCCTAGCCCAGATGAGGGACACCCGCATCATTGTTGCCTTAAGGAAGAGCCCATGGACCTTCCATTGGTAAAAGAAACTGAAATACCTGATAGCCCTTGCCTATACGTGAATGGTTCTTCCTTCTATGTCAATGGCAAGTGACACACAGGATGGGCTGTTTGTACTCAAGATGGGCAGCTGGTGGCGCATGGCAGTTTATCTGGAGCATCGGCCCAAGTAGCAGAACTACAAGCATTAATTGCAGCATGTGAAGCTGCGGAAGGTCATGCTATAAGCATATATACTGATTCTAGATACACGTTTGGGGTTGTACATGATTACCTTAACTTGTGGGTAAATCGAGGATTCCTGACAAGCACAAGATCCCCAATACAAAATGGGGGGATAGTGCAGAAACTTCGTGCAGCCATGCAGAAACATACTGAAGTAGCAGTGATAAAAGTGAAGGCCCATACAAAAGGGACAGATCTTCATAGCAAGGGGAGCTGAAGGGCAGATGAACTAGCTAAACAAGCAGCAGTGGAAAGTAAAGAGACCCAATTAATTGCTGCAACACAGTCTCATAAAAACCCCAAACTTTTTTGAATTACAGGACATTCAACACGCTGCACCGAGGTCAGAGAAGTGGTTATGGATAGATAATAGGGGCAAACTGTGTGATAATAACACTTTGAGAGGTCCAGGGAACACACTAGTGTTACCAAATGTGCTAATGGGAACTATGATACAAGTGTATCACATGTTGGGACATGATGGAGCACGGAGGGTGATTCACTGTATGTCAAACACCTGGTGGCACCCTAAGCTTAATGCAAACGTGCACGATTATATGAAAAGGTGTGTAACATGCACTCAATGTAACTCTGCTCCCACAGTAAAAGTGAGAATGTGACATCAGCCAAGACCAACACAGCCCTTCGAGCAGTTACAAATAGATTTCATTGGTCCCCTGCCAAGGTGCAGAGGGAAAGAATATGTTCTGGTGATCATGGATCACTTTACTAAATGGGTAGAAGCTTTCCCAGTGGCCAAGGCCACTGCAGCTGATATAGCTAAAATATTGATGACTGAAATAATTCCCCAGTGGGGACTTCCATGCTTCATTGATAGTGACCAAGGTACTCATTTTACAGGAAAGGTGATGAAAATTGTATGTAGGGCACTAGGAATCAAACAGAAATTCCACTGCCCCTACCATCCCCAAAGTTCGGGATTAGTAGAAAGAGCTAACTGAATCATTAAAAACAAATTAACCAAACAGATGTTTTCTGTTACAGGGAAAGACTGGGTCACCAAACTACAACTGGTTCTCATGTCTATGAGAGTTTATCCTACTAATCCACATTCCTTATCTCCTTTTGAAATGCTGACAGGGCAGACGATGAGGACGGCAGGAAATCTGTGCATGGAGGGGGGGGGGAATTGTATGTCATGGGTGACCAGCTTGTTGAATATTGCAAATTGTTATCGCAGTATGTCTCACAGGACCCCTGAACTGAACCAGACTCAAAGGCCGGTGAAGAGGACATATCTGAGGTGCAGCCTGGTAATCAGGTGATGGTGAAAGCCTGTAAGAAACGAACATTTGAACCAGTCTGGACTGGGCCTCACACGGTTCTCTTAGTAACTCCTTCAGCAGCCCGGGTCACTGGAATTCCAGTTTGGGTGCACCTGTCACGTGTAAAAGTATACAAGGGAGAGACCCAACATGGGGCTTCCAACATGGGGCACAATAATCCCTGTTTACTTCTTAATATTGTTAAGTGTTTACATTTGATATTCTCAGTTTAAAATTAATGTAGGAATTTTATAATCTACTAATTGTTTAAGTGGTTTCTGAAACTTAAAAGTTTATCTAAGTGGTCTCATTTTAATAATGCTGCAGTGGTTCTCAGTGTTTTATTGATGTAATTGCCTGGGGAGGAGCCACTGGATCAGTTGTAAATGCCATTACTCAAATCTAATACTAGGGACTGGGTTAAAATTTGTTAGTAGCAGGAATGACAGTTTACTGTGGTAAGAGTGGGGTTCACGTCTAGTCAAGTTAGATATTACCTTAACTCAGCAACGGTTGGTCAGGTCCTCACTGTTGTACTCAGCCATCTATTAAGAACTACTAAAATGTATGAGCAAGCATTGGTCTAGGCATGTGGAAAAATTGCGTTATCCTGGCATGGTAACATGCTGGTGTTCAACATGAAAGTTGCAGCCCTGCTAGGAGACTCACTCGTGCCACAAGTGCCATGTTGGGCAAAAGCTGCAGTTCTCAAGAACTGAATGTCTTCACCTTGGATGGTGGCAGGGGAGTGGTCCCTATCGATAACAGGGGTATGTTGAGATGGTCATTGCATCCTTGGAGGGGTGTTAATTCCTGAACTGGAGGCTCAGCCAGGGCACCCACTTCCATTTGCATGTCACAGACACCTGTGTAACATAAGGGCCGGAGATAACTATATGGCTTTCCCACAGGACCAATGTTCCATCCTGGGAGGATGGGTTTTGTGTATGGAAAACCTGAAGTCAGGACAAGCCTTATCTCAAATATTGGGACCTGACTTAATGGTGCATGTAATGTAATTTAACGGATGATATAGCAGTGAGGGAGTACTCCACTATCTGGTGTGGATGTAAGTGGTTATCTTTGGCAGGCAAGCCTTGCTTAAATATCTAGTTCTTCCTATTGTGTTAAGCCTTTTAAAAGAAATATTATGAAAGAAGTGGTAGGGCAGTTACAGTGATTCAGTGGATAAAAGGGTTTGCCATTGTAAAAACAAATGAAAATGGATTTGGGTTGCGTTCTTGCAATGGCATGAGGACTTATTGTAAATATGTATTAGTTAATTTTGTTCCTAAAATTATAGTTAAGTGTTAGTAAAGCTAATTATTGCTCCTAAGAAATACAAGGAAGTGGTGTTAGTGAGGTCTAAGAATTGTTCTTAGCCCCAAAACCAAATGGGAGAGCTGAAGGGTACGGTTGTGTTTATTTTAGATAAAATGTGGTTTGCAGGGTGCTTATGCATAGGGAAGCATGCTGTGGCTCACCAGCCTTGGAACATTCTGGAGAAGGCCACAGGGAGGGGTGTGAGCTCAGCATGTGGACTGGAGCACTATGAGCATGTGATTGATAAATCCATATATGGGTTGGTTTAACTCTGATTGGTTAGAGGTTCATGTCATGTAAGTTGTTATATAAGCACCATGTGCTATAAAATAGCAAGGGGAGGGGCTCCTTGCTGGAGGGACTCTGCCTGATTCTTTGTACCAGGGGCTCTGTTTGTGCACACGTTGAATAAAGCTTTATTGAATTGAATCAAAGTCCCATGATTTCTACCCAGCATCAGACTCACTGGGAACCACCAAATCCCAACACTCTTTACCCAGCATTTGTTGGCATCATGGTTGTGACCCCCTCATGGACATCTGCTTTGCCATCTCCATGAAAAAAAGAGTTCTTCTTCGAGTGATTGCTCATATCCATTCCAGTTAGGTGTACGCGCCGCGCGTGCACATTCGTCGGAAAACTTTTACCCTAGCAACTCAGTGGGCCGGCAGGTCGCCCCCTAGAGTGGCGCCACCATGGCGCTCCATATATACTCCTGCCGGCCCACCCGCTCCTCAGTTCCTTCTTACCGCCCGTGTCGGTCGTTGGAACAGTGGAGCGCGGCTTAGCTGACCTCCACTTCCCTAGCTACTCGTTTTCTCGTACATAATTATGCAGTTATAACCCTTTTATATATATATTTGTATGGTTATACGTGTTTTCTTTGCTAACATGGTTAGTTTAGTTAGCGGGGTTCAGGAAGTAGCCCCTTCCATGAGCCCAGTGCCGGAGCCATGCATGGCTCACCGGGTTTTAAAAGGGGCCCGGCCTGCCAGAAGCCGCGGCCGAAGAGAGATCTACATGACTCCTGTTTGAAGTGCCTCAGGGAATCACACTTGACAGATAAGTGCCCCATTTGCAAGGCTTTTAAGCCGAGAACAAAAAGGTGCGGGACTTTCACTTACCCCTCCACCTTGGGCGCCGAGCGATGTTCAAGCGGCGGGCAGAAGCGCCTCCTCGGCACCGGACCCCGCCGTTACTACCAAGGCCTTTCGGCACCGACCGTCGCCGGCACCGATGTCGACTCGGCACCGCTCCCTTCTTCCGAGGTCGAGAGAGCCTACGATTCCTGCTGGTGCCTGGAGGCTCCCCGGCACGCGCCGTGGTTGAGCCCCCTGCTCCCGCTGCTTCCGTGCCACCTGCATCGCAGCCAGAGAGCTCGCCTAAGTTGCGTTACCCGGCACCGACACCTGCAGAGGCACCGATGACTTCGGCTCCGTCGATTCCAGTCCCCCAGGACCACGGAATCCGGTGCCTGGCAGCTCCCCGGCTCGCGCCGTGGTAGAGCTTACTGCTCCTGCTGCTTCTGTGCCAACTGCACCACAGCTAGAGAGCTCGTCTAAGATGGCTCGCCCGGCACCGACGACGTCGGCACCGTCGATCCCGGTCCCACGAGGGCCGTAGAATCCGGTGCCTGACGGCTCCCCGGCGCGCGCCGTGGTTGAGCTACTGCTCCTGCTGCTTCCGTGCCAGCGGCACCGCAGCCAGAGAGCTCGTCTAAGTCGGATCGCCCGGCGCCGACACCTGCTACGGCACCGATGACGTCGTCACCGTCGATCCCGGTCCCACAAGGGCCGTAGAATCCGGTGCCTGACGGCTCCCCAGCACGCGCCGTGGTTGAGCGTATTGCTCCTGCTGCTTCCGTGCCAGCGGCACCGCAGCCAGAGGGCTCGTCTAAGTCGGATCGCCCAGCACCGGCACCTGCTGCGGCACCGATGACGTCGGCACCGTCGATCCCGGTCCCACAAGGGCCGTAGAATCCGGTGCCTGACGGCTCCCCGGCACGCGCCGTGGTTGAGCTACTGCTCCTGCTGCTTCCGTGCCAACGGCACCGCAGCCAGAGAGCTCGTCTACGTCGGATCGCCCGGCACCGACACCTGCTGCGGCACCGATGACGTCGGCACTGTCGATCCCCGGTCCCGCAAGGGCCGTAGAATCCGGTGCCTGACGGCTCCCCGGCACGCGCCGTGGTCGAGCTAATGCTCCGGCTGCTTCCGTGCCAACGGCACCGCAGCCAGAGGGCTAGTCTAAGTCGGATCGCCCGGCACCGACACCTGCTGCGGCACCGATGACGTCGGCACCATCGATCCCGGTCCCGCAAGGGCCGTAGAATCCGGTGCCTGACGGCTCCCCGGCACGCGCCGTGGTTGAGCTCCTGCTCCGGCTGCTTCCATGCCAACGGCACCGCAGCCAGAGGGCTAGTCTAAGTCGGATTGCCCGGCACCGACGCCTCTGAGGCACCGACAACATCGGCACCGTCGATTCCAGTCCCACAAGGGCTATCGAATCCGGTGCCCGACGGCTCCCCGGCACGCGCCGTGGTTGAGCGTATTACTCCCGCTGCTTCAGTGCTGAAGGCACCGCAGCCAGACAGCTTATCTAACTCGGTTCGCCCGGCACCGACACCTACCGAAGCTCTGATGACCTCGGTACCGTGGATCCCGGTCCCACGAGGGCCGTCGAATCCGGTGCCTGACAGCTCCCCAGTACGCACTGTGGTTGAGCCTGCTGTTCCCTTCACGCCGGAGATGTTACCAACGGCGAGGGCTCTCAGTGCCATGACAGAGTCAGTGCTGCCTGTCCCGGGCACCGCCGGTACGGGTAATACAGTCTCTTCAGGGGACTGTCCCCTGTCAGCACAGCAGAGCGGCACCGTTCATGATCACGGTCCCGCAGACACTCCAAGTCCTGTCGGCACGCCGGACACCACTGGCAGTCCCGGTGCTGTTTTCCTCGGTACTGGTCACACTCGCTGCACCGGTCGGTATCCCGTTCGCCGACCCGCTATCGGCACCGTTCCGACCTCTGGCACCGGGGCAGGTACCTTGACTCCTGTAGCCCTTCTCCGAGCCTCGAGATCTCGGTCGACCTCCCGACACCGTTCTGGTTGCGGGTCTGGATCTCGTTCCAGGTACCGATACGCCTCCCGATGCCGGTCCCCGGTGCCGAGTTGGGCAAGGTCCGAGTGAGTCAGAGACTCTGCCTGTGCCTTCTTTTAGTACCTCCATGGCCATCCGGACACGCATCCGTGTCATCCCATATGCGCAGATTTTATGCTCAGGACCACGATCCTGATATGATGGCCAGCGGGCGCCAGCCCCGAAGCAGAAAGAGGCTTGGCGAATCAACAGGCTTGGCCGCCAGGTGTACTCTGCAGGGGCCCTGCAGCTCGGGGTAGCAAAGCAACAAGCCTTGCTTAGCTGCGATAATTATAGCACCTGAGTGAAGGAGTTTCTCCCTCAAAACTTCCACCTGGAGTTCGCTGCCGTCTTGGAGGACGGGGGGAAAGAAGGTTCCCAGAGCGTCCCTCCAGGCCTCGTTGGACGCAGCAGACTCTGCGGCCGGCACTCTGGCCTTGAGTGTCGCCGTGAGGTGCATTTCATGGCTTCAGGTTTTAAACCTCCGGCCGGAGCTGCGGTATGCCATTCAGGATTTACCCTTTGTTGGTAAAGGCATCTTCGCGGCAGAGACAGCCCCAGACTGCGAAGTCTGGTGGGCAATAGGGTCCTAATGCGTCTCAGCATGTATACGCCAGCGACAAAACGCAGGCCTTTCTGGCCCCAGCCGCCATACTCTGTGCCTAGCCAGAGGCAGAACTCTGGCAAACGGCAGGGCCAAGGTGGTCGCAGACGAACGTCAGGACCCCTAAAGAGCCAAAGTCAAGGTCCCTCGCAATTACCACTGGGACCAAAGCCGGACCTTCCAAGGTTCACCTGAGGGCGGTGTACCAGTCGCAGGACGGGATCCCGATCCCGCTTTCTCCTGGCATGGCCCCAGTTACTTTCAGATCGCTGGGTCCTGCGCACGATGGAGCATAGGTACCACCTTGAATTTGCTCCAGCCCTGTCCCACTTCAGCGGACGAAAGGGGTAAGGGGTTTTACCCCCGTTATGCCCTAGTCCCCCACTCGAACACAGGTCTCAGACCTTCTTGGTCCTGCACAGACTCAACCGGGTTAGGATAAGGTTGGAGTTCTGCATGGTATCCCTGGGAACCATTATTCCATCCTTGCCTCCTGGGGGCTACTGTACCGCCCTGGATATGAAGGACGCGTACTTTCGCAATGCCATCTTCCCTCCGCACGGGAGATGCCTCCGCTCTATAGCCGACTGTCAATACTCCCGGTTTATGGCCATAGTCGCCGCCTACCTTCGCTGATGTCGGATATGCGTTTTTCCGTATCTGGACGATTCGCTTATCCACGGAGACTCTGAGACACAAACCACTCAGCGCGTGGGCATCGCCACGGTCTTATTCACAGGTCAAGGCCTGATGTTTATTATAGAGCAATCCACTCTGGTTCCCACGCAGAGGTTGGGCTCCCTAGGGGCTATCCTGGTCTCCTACCTAGCCGGAGCCTGCTTATCGCAACTGAGATTTTAGGCGATGGCAACAATCATCTGAGGTCTGAAGGCTTTCCCAACGACCTCAGCTCGTTCTTGTCTCAGTCTCCTGGGTCCATGGTTGCCCGCAAGTTTGTAACCAAACACGCCAAGCTCCGCCTCCGTCCTCTCCAAGTCCGGCTCACTGCCCCTGACGGCGGACGCCTCATCTCTCTGCTCGAGTGTTCATAGTCACCTCTGAGCTTAAGGCCTTTGGTCTTCTAGGGAGCTGGCATTCCTCCTCAATGCCCCAAAAATTGAGAGTAGTCCGCCTGGCATGCCAGGGGTTCCAGCGGCAGCTGCGAGGCCGTTGTATCTCGGTGTTTACAGCCAACACAACAACCAGGTGCTTCATAAGTATTCAGGGGGGACGTAGTCCCCCCCCCTTTTTTTGTCAGGAGGCCATCCATTTCCGGGTCTTTGGCATGGCCCACTCGATGGAGCTGGCGACGTCCTTTCTCCCAGGCGTTTGGAACGTCCTAACTCTTTGCCTCAGCAGGTCTTTCCTGCCTTACGAGTGATCACTCTGCCCCATGTGAGGCGTCCCGCTTTCCGGAAGTGGAGATGTTTCCTCACACAGACCTGTTCGCTCACCGCGAGAGCAGGAAATGCCAGGTGTTCTGCTCCTTCCAAGGTCTCTCCTCGGAATCGATCTTGGACGCATTCCTGATGCCGTGGAAAGGCCAACTGCATTATGCCTTCCCACTGTTCCCACTGGTTCATTAGGTCCTGCTCAAACTCCGCAGGGGCAGAGCGTGCATCATCATGATCACTCCAGAATGGTCCAGGCAGCGCTGACATACCACGTTACTCGGCCTGTCAGCCCAGACCTCATCACTCAGGGCAACGACAGGCTTCGTCACTCGGACCTGCAGCCTCTTCGCCTCACGGTGGCTGCTGCGTACCTGAGTCGGGGTGACAGGCAGCCTTCCACCTGGTCGACGTACCGGGCCAGGTGGAAGCGTTTCTTTTACAGCTGCAATACGCTCGATCTTGCTCCTGCTGAGGTCTCGATCCCCTCTGTTTGGCCTGCCTCTGGCCTTCAGCGGCAGGACCTGGCGGTATCAGCGCTGAGGATACACTCGGCAGCCATCTCTACCTTCCAGCAGGCTGAGATGGACGTTCAGTGTTCTCACGCTCTATGGGTTCGAGGTCCCTCAAGGGCTTGGAGCGCTTGCACCCTCGGGTGCGCCGCCCAGCCCCGACCTGGGACCTCAACCTAGTCTTGGCCAGACGGGTCTCTGAGATCAGAGCTCTTACGGGGGTTCCGCCGTACACTAGGTTTCACAATGACAAGGTGCAGTTATGACCGCACCCGGCTTTCCTCCCTAAGGTGGTTTTGGCTTTTCATGTTACCCACAGTTCAACGCAATGGGCACAACCGTTGCACTCCTTGGACATCTGTGGAGTGCTCGCATTATATTGTGCTGACAGAACCATTTCCTAAGGTGCCCCAGCTCTATCCCGGTAGCGGGCCAAAGGGAGGGCTTGCTTGTTCTCCTCTCAGAGGATCTCATCTGGGGTGATGGCGGACATCCCCACTTGTTATGATTTGGCTCATATTTCCCCAAGCCACATCAACGTGCATTCTACCAGGGCTCAGGCTTCATCTGCCGCCTTGCTGGCTCGTGTTTCTACCCACGAGATCTGTCGCGAAGCTCCATTGGTCCTCGGTCCATACCTTTGCTTCGCAGTATGCCCTGGTTCAGCAGTCAAGAGAGGCTGTAGCCTCTGGCTCAGCAGTTTTATTCTGCCACATTTCACTCCGACCCCACCGCCTTTGTAAGGCTTGGGATTCACCTAACTGGAATGGATATGAGCAATCACTCGAAGAAGAAAAGACGGTTATTCACCTTTGTAACTGTTGTTCTTCGAGATGTGTTGCTCATATCCATTCCACACCCGCCCTCCTTCCCCACTGTCGGAGTAGCCGGCAAGAAGGAACTGAGGAGCGGGTGGGCCGGCAGGAGTATATATGGAGCGCCATGGTGGCGCCACTCTAGGGGGCGACCTGCCGGCCCACTGAGTTGCTAGGGTAAAAGTTTTCCGACGAATGTGCACGCGCGGCGCACACACCTAACTGGAATGGATATGAGCAACACATCTCGAAGAACAACAGTTACAAAGGTGAGTAACCGTCTTTTCCTTATTTGTGTGACTAGCCACATAAATGTCCTGAACCAATACTTCTCCCTGCATGGTGAAGAGAACTGTCTGTTACAGCTGTCCCCCTGCTGCATTCCTTTTTCCCCTCTCCTTTCTGTTTGTCACGTGTGGCCGTCCCTCCCGGCCATTGTGCTAACTAAAGTCACAGCCCTATTCATAGGAATGGCTTGTACAGACTAACTAGAGCCATTGCTCTGCCGGGTGGGTGCTCCTTGCGTCTTTATTTGGCTCCTTTGTTCAGAGCCGGGCTCGGTGTGGGGGGCACTGCCCAGAAATGCAAGACCTGAAGTGGCCAACTAATTAAGCATATGAGTCATACCTGTGGCTCAGAACATACCCAGGCATGCCTATGCTTACCTGCAGCCTTTCCCTGCCTTCTCTCCTCCCCTGTATCAAGAGGAGTTAATAAAAAATACTGGTGGGAAACTGCCTGAGTTTGCCTTTAAAGCCAGACATTTTCTGATCAGACCTCGGAGAAGGTCCTTGCTTTGCCACCTGGTCTGATCAGCTAGGGGTCTTTGGGGGGCCCTCTCCCAGCTCTTGTTTGTTTTTTAGCATACCTCCGTTTTTAAACTCCCCTCCCACAAACAACGAATTTGTGCCTGGAGATCTCCTGATTATTGTAAGCGAATCGAGTCCTCTCTCCATCCTCTGATGCTACTGCTGTTCCTGCCTCTGTGCTTGCTGCTGTCCTGGGGATTGGTAAGAACTCCCTCTTGCAGACTCCCCCTGTCCTAGCTGCTGGTCTTGTTTCCCCAGCAGACAGACCCAAGCTAACTCCTTGGATTGTATCTGTAATCTGTTTCTTGCTCCGCAGCGCCTTTGCTGCTAAAAATAAGCCTGTGTCGCTGCTAAGCTGTGCCTTCCTGGACTGTATCCTGGGCCCCTGGCTTGCAGCCGCCCCACTGCTGCAGCCACACCCCCCCCCCCAGGGGCTGTACCCTGGGCACACACCACTCTGGCCTCTGGAACTGCTCCCCCTCCCAATCAAAGAATTGGCATAGTGTAAGGTGCACCTATTAGAATCGGGTTCTTAGTCTAGAAAAGTTGCAATTTCATTTTGCATAGCTGTGGTTAAGTTAGGTTTAAAGAATTGTTTGTATTGTGCTCTGTAAGTTAGGTTTAAAAAAAATTGTTGCATTGTGTTCTGTTATTTGCTAATTTGTGTAGTCTTGGTTAAGTTAGATAATAAATAAGATTTTGCTGTGTTCTGTATAATTGTAGTTAAGTCTGTCTTCCCGCTGCCCTAATCCACACCCCCAAGCTTGCCCGTGTCTCCCCCCGAGCTCCCCAGTCACTCGTTGCAGTCTCTCTGCTGTTTAAACTTGCAGCCTGTCTGCTCTCTGTGTCTCCCTGAGTTTAAATCTCCCTCTGCATCGCCTCTGCCTTTGGTCTCTGCTCCACCACGTGCTCCTCTTCCCCCATCCCCCAACCTCATTCCTCTACCACTGCCTTTCTCTCTCTCTCTCCCCCCTAATCCCTTCTCCCACGTGTTCACCCCACTCCTACTGCTGCCAAACCTTAATTATATTATTGAAGTCTAGCATAAAACCCTACTGGTTACCCTTTTTTCTCTCTCACATTTTACATTTACACCACTGTAACACATTTTTACCTAGAGTTGTTGGTTATTTAACACATTTTACCCATAACTGTTTGTAGGTTATATGCTGCTGTGACACACTCTTTACATAGAAATTGTTAGCTACCTGTTACATTTATACTTCAGTGTTAATTGGTTACCAACTGTATTGTACCCCACTATTGAAACCCCCTATACTAACAGAAACTCCTCCCCAATTGTCTACCTTAACAAACCCCATACCACTCACTATTGAATTTTCTCTGTTTTTGCATTTTCTTAAGTTTAATTTGCACCCCACCAGTGCAGTAGTTGTCCCCCAAGATCCCCTACCAGCTGGCAGGGTTAAGAACCAGGATCTCAGGACAGCTCCAAGCAGCTGCTCAAGGTGTATTGTGGGGCTCTGGCCTGCTGTTGTGGTTGTACTGTCAGATTAACGAGACTCTAGGATCCAGAAGAAATTAACAAAATCTGCACTTTTTGTGAGGGCAGATGTGGGGGAAAAGTCATCCTGCAAATTTGACATCAGAGCAGGGAAGGCACACAAGAGAACAGACATGTAGTAAACAGTCAACCTGCAAAGCACTGTGGGATAGCAGAAGCATGCTAAACAGTGGCGTGCAGCAATTGCACACACATGAACAGAAACTATTTCAAGGTGATGCAAACCTAGTTCACTTTGCCAGAGGACTGCACATTTATCAGGAATTCTGCAGTTAGTGTCCAGTGGTGGGTCACATCATGTGTACACAAAATTGTTTTCAAACTAGATTAAAATCAGAGGGAGCTGTGGAAAAAGCCCCATGTAGACAAGCCCTGAGTCTGGAAGGGAATTTTCCCTCCCCCTACCCCAATGTGCATGTATATTCTAAAGGGAGGGGGGGAGAAACGGACAAGTCGACCCCTTACCTAGAAAGCACAATACCTTTCCATTAGACTTCTGTTTCTCTTCCATTCATTGCCGCCTGGTTTTGACATTCAGGGCTGTTTGGGTTGCATGCACATAGCTTGTTAACTGCCTCATGGACTCAATTCAAAAACAAATTGTTTTCAGAGCAGACCATAAAATTAGTGGCACTTTGTAAAACTGGATGAGTTTAATTGGCCCAATGGACATCGTATCTACAAGGAAAATGTTACTCTTCATAAACTCAAAACCAGCACTGAGAAAGTACAAAATACTTCTGATCCTCAGTCCAGGTGGCTGGAGGTATTTAAAACTGAGCCTTCCCACAGCAAATTTTTTTTTAAAGCCTTTTAATGTTCAATCACAGTTTGGATCTTTGACTAATGGGAGTAATGAGCTATAGAGGAGACAAAAGCCATTTTCATGTAACTATTTTAATATGGGCTTTACCCTTTACTCCACCAAATTAAATATTTGAAGCTCGACTCTTCTGTCACTGGTACAAAGGAGAAGGAACTCCTCTGGAGTAAATGGGCCAAGCTGGTGGAAAACTGCTAGTAACGGGAGGAGAATCAAGTGTCTGCTATTGGGTTTTACCACCAGGCTGATGAAAGCTTTCTACAATGGCATGGATTCCAACCACTATAAAAATCAAAATCGGAAAATATGTACTTTCATTGGCACTCCTCAGCTAATAAAAATCCTTTTGAGGCTAATGCTACAAGGACATTTTTATTTTATCCTCCTCGTGAAAGCAATTTTGCTCCTTATATAGTTTCCACATACAATAGAGAAATGTGCAACCATAATATTTGCTGTCACCCCTTTTTCATTCCCTGTAAACTGCTATTTGCAGCAGAGAAAGACAGACACTTGGCATCCCCACACATGGATGATACATGTGGTGCCTAGTGGTGTGAAGTTACCCTATTGCCTCAGCTCAGACATTCACCTCTCCATTTTTTCAGAGGGCGTGACCAGGGTTGGTTCAGAGACTAAAGCAACAGGCATGTTGTCTCTTGTCATCAAACCTCCATTGCAAAAACCAAGCATGGAGCCGAATGACAGTGGAAGGATGGGCTAGCAGTTAAGGCAGTACTCTAGGCCTTGGAGACCTTGGCTCAAGTCCCTGCTCCACTACAGTCTGCCTGGGTGACTCCAGGCAAGCCGCTGATCCTCTCTGTGCCAGAGTTCTCCATCTGTAAATGAGGATAATACAACTGCCCTGCCTCCTAAGGGAATCAGGAGGCTAAACACATTTGAAGATTGGGAGGCATTTAGATGCCAGGTACTTTTACATCCCCTAAGTCAAGCACAACAACATCTGCATCCAATAAAGTCAATGTGATTTTTACCTTCCGCAGGAATAGGCCAGGCCCTTTGATTTGCACAGCTTCAGGTGCTCAGACTTGCAATTGGATCCACTAGCATACATCTGTGGAATCCTATTGGCCAAGATTTTCTGAAGTGATTATAGTGTTTTTGGGGTTGAGATACCAGAAAGGGCCCTTATTTTCAAGTGGGTAGGAGCTCAGCACATAATACTAAGAGCATCTATTCCACCGTCATTGCAATGATCACCAGACACGCCATAATGATAAATAAAGGTAACTGAGGTCAATAGGGCTCAGCAGGAGACAGAATTCCATCCCAGTGGTCTGCTTTTTAAGCCTATTGATTGGAATGATAGCAAGGTCGGTGGCTTGCCTTCAAGCGCAAGTTGAGTGGTTACAAGTGTCAGGACACCATGCAGCAGTACTGCTTCCTTTTGGAGTTCAAAAAAAAAATAAATAAAAGAACAACCAAAAACTGCAAGCCAGGGTGCTTCCATTGGTTTTCAAAGATTCTACTGGCTCTAATGGAATTCACCACTTCACTAGTGTTAATGGAATTTAAAGTATATTATTATTAAATGAGTCCCTAGAAACCCCAACTGAAATTGGTGCTCCATTGTGTTGCCTCTGAAGATATACACATAGGCCTACATTTGCAAAAAATGTCACTAGTGATTTTGAGTGCCCTCTGAATGGCAGGCACAATGAAGGTACTACAGAATTAGGGCTTTGGAATATAGTAAGAGACAGATTTGATCCAGATAGCTTGCAGTCTGAGCAGACAAAGCACAGGAGAAGTATTATGACTGTCATTTTATAGATCAGAAACAGACACGTAGGGCTAATTTTGTCAACTCTTCACTCCAATCACCACTTGTGCAAGTCACTCCAGGGAGTTCAATGGGAAGACTTGCGAGTACTTCATACACTGGCTGTAAGTGACTTGCCCTAGATCATACAGGGAGCCTTCAGCAGAATGAAGAATTGAACCCAGATCTCCTGAGGGCCAGTTCAATGACCTCACTCAACCATTCCATCTCTGGAAGCAATTGAAACTGGTGAAATGTGTGAGACCATTGTAACGGTGTGTCTGAAACAAAGATCTCCCACAGCAGAAGCAGCTGAAAGTCTGAAAAATTGTTAGGGTCCATACTTCTTCTTGCTCAAGGATTCCAGATCAGTTTGCTTAGTTTACAAGCCAACTGCAAGTTCAACCTGAAATCTCAAAACAGAACAATGCTCCTTCCACATCTCTCATTTTCTAGTGAGAATCTGTGATCAAATCTTAGCTAACAGTTTGATGATGCATGAGGTAGAATCTCTCCCTTAAGGTCTGTTAGTTTTTCAGGATTAGCAGAAGTAAAAAATTTGTTTGGGGCTAAAAGGCCCTAATTCTGCCAACAAAGCAGCATGTTGGTAGCTTTACTCACATAATGATTATGCAGCAGATGTCCTGAGGCCACGGTCTACCATGCTGACTATTCACAGAATCATAGAACTGGAAGGGACTTGGAGAAGTCATCTAATCCAGTCCCCTGCACTCAAGGCAGGACTAAGTATTATCTAGACCATCCTTGGTAAGTGTTTGTCCAACCGGCTCTTAAAAATCCTCAATGGAGATGCCACAACTTCCCTAGGCAATTTATTCCAGTGCTTAACTACTCTGACAGTTAGGAAGTTTTCCCTATTGTCTAACCTAAACCACCCTTGCTGCAATTTAGGCCCATTGCTTCTTGTTTGATCCTCAGAGGTTAAGGAGAACAAATTTTCCTCCCTCCTCATTGTAACAACCTTTTATGTATTTGAAAACTGGCATCATGTCCCCTCTCAATCTTCTCTTCTCCAGACTAAACAAACCCAATTTTTTCACTCTTCCCTCATAGGTCATGGTTTTCTAGACCTTTACTCATTTTTGTTGCTCTTCTCTGGACTTTCTCCAATTTGTCCACATCCTTCCTGAAATGGGGCACCCAGAATTGGACAATGCTCCAATTGAGGCTTAATCAGCATGGAGTAGAGCGGGAGGATTACGTCTTGTGTCTTGCTTACAATATGCAGGATAATACATCCCAGAATAATAATGTTCACTTTTTTTTTGCAACAGTGTTATACTGTTGACTCATTTAGTTTGTGATCCACTATGATGGCCAGACCCCTTTCTGCAGTACTCCTTCCTAGGCATCCATTTCCCATTTTATACATGTGCAAAGAGTTGTTCCTTCCTAAGTGGAGTACTTTGCATTTGTCCTTATTGAATTTCATTCTACTTACTTCAGACCATTTCGAATTTTAATCTTATCCTGCAAAGCACTTGCAACCCCTCCCAGCTTGGTATCGTCCGCAAACTTTATAAAGTGTACTCTCTATGCCGTTATCTAAATCATTGCTGAAGATATTGAACAGAACCAGATCCAGAACCGATCCTTGCGGGACCCCACTTGTTATGCCCTTCCAGCATGACTGAACCACAACTACTCTCTGGGAATAAATTTTCCAACCAGCTATGCTCCCACCTTGTAGTAGCTCCATCAAGCTTGTATTTCCCCAGTTTATGAGGTGGTCATGCGAGACCGTATCAAAAGCCTTACTAAAGTCAAGATTACAACTTCTACTGCATCCCCTTATCTACAAGGCTTGTTACCCCATCAAAGAAAGCTATCAGGCTGGTTTGACATGATTTGTTCTTGACAAATCCATGCTGACTGTTCTTTATCCCATCATCATCATCTAGGTGTTTGCAAATTGATTGCTTAGTTATTTGCTCCATTATCTTTCCAGGTACCGAAGTTAAGCTGACTGGTCTGTAATTCCCCAGGTTGTCTTCATTTCCCTTTTTACAGGTGGGCACTATATTTGCCCTTTTTCAGTCTTCTGGAAAGTCTCCAGTCTTCCATTACTTTTCAAAGATAATTGCTAATGGCTCAGATATCTCCTCAGTCAGCTCCTTGAGTATTCTAGGATGCATTCCATCAGGCCCTGGTGATTTGAAGACCTCTAACTTGTCCAAGTAATTTTTGGCTTGTTCTTTATCTATTTTAGACTGATTCTACCTCATTTTCATTAGCATTCACTATGTTAGACATCTCATTGTTTCCATGTGGTCCCATCTGTTTCTCTGTAGACTTGGGTTGTAAGCTGTCAGGGACCATTTTAATTATGAGTTTGTACAGTGCCTAGTACAATGGAAGCCTGGTCCATCACTGAGGCTCCTAGGCAATACTATACTGTAAATAATAAATACCACCACCACTGCCATTCAAGTCCATAGAACTACTCACCTGAGTAAAGGTTTACTTGCATGCTTAAGTGTTTGAGAAATCAATGCTGAATATATGAAGGTATTATCTGAAGAGACTGACAGGATGCAGATATGTACCTTAAGAAGGTGCCATTTTTGCATAGTCACTCCTCTAACTCCTTAAAAAGTGTGCTCCTAGTCACTTTACCACTACAGAATATCTGCCTACCGTTCAGTGACTCTTACAAAGGTGATGGCTAGACCATTTTGTTTAGCTTTGGATAACAAGTACAACAACATTTAACTACTCATACTACCAAGAAATTGGGAAATACTTTTCTATTTACAGTTGATAAAAGATTATAACAGCTATGGGCAGCTCAGAAAGTGAGCTATCACTCAAACAAGTTGCCAGCTCAGGAGTCTATGGAGAACTTTATCCAAAGTCAATGAAACAACCCTCCCTCCTTGTTATTTTGGAACAGCCCCAGGATTCTTTGAGGCACTTTGAGAAAGATTCATTAGGGCCTCACCAACCCTGGGATAGATCATTTTCTTCTAATGAAACAGTCTAAAATTCTCCCCTTTTGAGATGTTTTTATACTATAGCTTTGCCTTTAATACCCTGAGGGCTCATCTTATTATGGTACTAATGTGTCCAACTCTGTCCTGATGTTTTCTGCACAACCCTGCAAGCTTCAAACCAATTTAATGCAACAAAGGTCTCATCTGTTCACCAGAACCACACAGATAGTTCAGGAGGAAAAAAAATTACAATATTAGGTCGTAATCATGTGTTCAAGTGCTGTCCTGAGTGCTCAGCATTTTATGGGGTCAAATTCTAATGCTGTAACAAGAACGGATTCTGGCACAATGGTATAGAAATATTTGCCACCCCAACAATCCCCAAATTCCCACTGCTACCAACAGTATCAGGTTAGGAGACTCTCAGCTACTCAGCATTCATTACAAACAAGTGGCATTTTCACTGCTGGTTGTAGTTATTTTTAGCATTTCTGAGCTATCTTTAGGCTTCAGTTTAACGTCACAGGGTAATTTGCTAGGATGTAAGCCTGGCGGTGAGGGCCAATGATTGAAAACAAAAAACAAAACAAAAAAAAAAAATGTTGAATCATGAACGGATGGAAAGAGTGTGTGCTTTTTCCTTGGCCGATGGTTCTTTGACTTTTTTTCCTTAAAATTATTATTTGCGTCTATGATTGGGCAAAGGTTTTGCAAATATAAATTCGTTTTATGACTATATCAGCACCTCTCCTTATCCCCACACAGAAAAAGCACTTTTTCAAGGGTTTGCAAAAACCATCTCAGTTGTGCTACACTTTTTTTTTTTTTAAAGACACACCTTAAAAACAAACATTTTAAAAAGTTCCAGAGCTGAACAAGTTGAAAATCATATTTACAGCTTCCTTTTCTTCAAGCCAAAATAAACGGGGAAATCTTTAAGAGCACCGTTTGACAGAGCAGAATGTTTCAGCTTATCTTACGACACATTCCAAGAGGTCACTGTGGCTGCATCAGATGTCACATTTTATATTAAGGCTCCATTTAAAAAAAATGTAAAGGATTAACAGCTGAATTGATGTTATAAACATGTGATAAATGAGTAATAGATACTTACGAGCACATCAGTGAAAAGGTGTTATGGTTATAAGCAACATTATCCTATATAACAATCGACTAACCGCTTATGAATATTTTCTTAATGCTTTCTAAACTGTCCATAAATGGAATTTTATGACAAAGTATGACCAAGATTTGAATAAAGAATATCCTCCCTAAGGCTTGTCACTGGGGGAAGAGGGGAAGTAACAGAACTCACATGGGTGTTATGAGGATAGATACATTAAAGATTGTGGTACTCAAATACTACCAGTTATGGGGTGTATGATGTATGTACCATAAAAGGTTGATAGTAGATGTGAGCTGTTCTTGTTCACCACCTTTACCGGGACTACTTGTATGAGTAAGAGTATACAGGATAGACAGTCAGCCAAAATAAGCCATATGGTGCCAGCAGTGTTTAAAACATGCTCCTCATTGAAATCAGTAGTTAAAACAGCCATTTATTGCAATGGGGGGCAGGACTGAGTCCTAAAGGGCTGAAAAATAAACACTCATTAAGCCTACTGGATCTTCTGGATTTAGATGTTTGGCTGTAGCTGGCAAAGATCACTTTCCCCTAAAGCTACAGCTTTGGTAAGCCTTCCTTCTACTGTATCCAAGCCTCAGCTGTCATCTTGTTCCCAGCTTCTCTCAGCTGAATTCTATGCAAGTCTTCCATGAGGGATAGCTCAGTGATTTGAGCATTGGCCTGCTAAACCCAGAGTCGTGAGTTCAATCCTTGAGGGGACCATTTAGGGACTGGCCCAGCTTTGAGCAGGGGGTTGGATTAGATGATCTCCTGAAGTCCCTTCCAACCCTAATAATTATTCTATTTTATTTGTTCTAGAATGGGGGACTGGACCAGTGATAGCTGTGATGTGTCACCTAACTCTTGGGAAGCAGAAAAAAAAATCTTTAAATATATTAACTCCTGTTACTAAAGCCTTCCTTAGAAAAACAAATTCTCATAAAAACCTGTGACTTGGGGAACCTGGCTCCTAATGATGAAACAACATTTCAAGATGGTTAAGATTTCTATACATGGTAGAAGGAAAGTGATTTCCCTTTAGCCATAATGTTCTATTAGTGTTTAAAGGGCAACATACAGCTCTTTGGAAAATATGGTCTTTAGATTCCCTTATAATGCTCCTTTCTCAGTTTGCCCCTATGAATTGTATGGTAAGTTTCTTAAAGTGCTGGCTAGAAGCCCTGTACAGAAAGAAGCAGTTATTGAAAGGTACAGTTTAGTTGTGTGGGTCAGGTCTTACTGGGATTACGGACAGCACCCGAGCTCTCAAACAAGGGTAGATGCTCCTTACACCAAATGGAAGAGACAACACACACAGTTAACAGGTATCAATTATACAAAAGCAGAGACAGCTCTTTAGTCTTCACAGAGTGTCAGATATGGACAGTTTTGAATGAGAACTTTGCACAAGTTCTCTTTTAAAGTCCACAGTGCGTTAACTATTATGAACCTGATTCACATTTACACTGAGGCTTACTATTAAGCAGTGGACTCAGCTTTAGGAAAACTAGAGGAAGAGCCAACTTCGGTAAAAAAAACATAAGACACTAGACCAAAAGAAACCTAACCACTCTATTGGTTCGAATCTTTGCACTGGTTTGCCATAACCACCACTTTGGATAGGGGAGAACTTTCAGTGGCAGGGGATCACCATTTAATTCTAGCTACCGTAGGAGTGAAGTTGTTAGCTCACACAAATTGACTGTAAATAAACATCAGAAGTGAAAGAATTAAGATCCTGAGATGCAATCACCTTTCCAATATCTGCCATTGCATCAGGCTCATTTTATTAACATGAATCTTCTCCCACAAATTTAAAAAAAAAAAGTTAACTGGGCAACATTAGACTCAGTGAATAAGTTGAAGTGCTGTGATGTAGTTGGTGGACTGGCCTTGCCTTTTCTTCAATTCCCATTTCAACAGATGATATCCCAATTTTGGGGAACACAAAAGGTATTTCTGCACAACAGCTGTGCTGTCTTCACTGCTATTGTTACATGATCTACCTGGATTCAAGCTAGCTAAGGTAGGATAGCCCATGCATAACTTTTCCTGTGTGGACATACCCCAAAAAAATCTTACTGTAAGATAGTCCAGGGGTCATGAACCTGGCCAGGATTTGTAGGGGCCTTATACAAAGCCTATTGAAGCAATGAAAAGAATCCCATTGTATTCAGCAAGCTGTGGATCAGGCCCCAGAAAAAGACATTGGCTTCATAATTATAGCTTGCTGCAACCATGTATTGTGCATTTTTAGGTTGCTTTTGTTAGCTAGTGTACTAGAATATTTACCTTCTTTTCTCTTTCCCAAGATGCAAATATCCGGGTCCATGTTGCACCTGAGTGGCATGGTGCCTCTTCTTCCAATCTAAGACCTTAATCCAGCAAACATACAGGGTGTGTTTTTACCTTTATGTACATGCACAAGGCTGAGTCATCACTATGAAAAAAAAGAGAGGTGTTCTTCAGTTGAGTTTTCTTCACAAGGATTTTACCATGAGTTGGGTTAAGGTAGTTTTCATACTAGACAGAGTGTGAGGCCATAAGACACCCCCAGATCATCCAGTCTGACTTTCTGTATATCAGAGGCCACTATCACCACCCATCCAGCCTCATACAAAACCCAACCACCAAAATTAGATCCAAGTATTACAGCCCTTAAAAGGCTCAATTATTGTAAGCCACAGGCACAATATGGGAGATAAAAACAGCAACACTATTGCAAGACTGCCTATTGCTAAGATTGTAGACATTTCAAAACATCCTCTACTAGAGAGGCAAGAAATTATTATTTTCATATATCTTCATTACTCGTGAGAGAAAGAAAAATGGTTTCACACAAATACATTATGGAAACTACTGGTTGGTAATCTGAAAGAACCTCAGATTATGTAAAAACTGTATTACTCTAATCCTTCAGATGTCTGGCTATGCCAATTTCCTGGCAGCAGTCATTACACACACTTACAGTAAATCTTTGCCTTCCCTAGTTTTAATCTAAAACTGATGGACAGGATTATTTTTAGCATCTCTTTGGTATTTTGCTATAGAGGAATGCAAATGTCAAAACTGAAAAAATAAAAACCTTGGTGGAAAATTAAAGCACAACTTTGACTACAGCTCCGGCAATTAGACATACACAGATAACTGATCTTTAGCTGCTGTAGCCCTAACGCCAGAGCCTGGTGTTTTTGCTTCTTGCATAATGAACGCCCAACGAAGGTCACTGGAACATTGCCCCAGAGTGATCAGCAGTGCCAACATTTAACATTAACAGCTCTTTTTTCACATTCAGTTAGTAGATTGTAACCCTAGATAAGGGTGTTTTTCCCCCTTTTATGAGCAACTTTTCCCAGCATGCTGCAGAGGAGTTTTCAGTTCATTCAGAGAGGTGGTGGAGTTCATTTAACTCCCATTAGCAGCAATGGGAAGTGCATGTGTATTGATGGCAGAGTGGACCCCCAAGGTCAGGGTTAGAAGTGGATTCACACAAATTTAAATTTCACAAACTTTGGATGCAAATCTCCACTTTCTTGCTTCTTGTAGTGTCAACAGGCCAGATTCCCCACCTTGGGTACTCATTTACACTACTGTAATGTGAACAGTAGTGTTTAGCACCCACTTTTGCTCCTTTCTCAATGGTGCATATGGCTACATAAAGTGTAAGGCAATGGAAAATTAAGCCCATATACTACAGTGCAACATGAAGATGCAGAGAATTGCTTCAGGTCTGTTATCTCTAGTTTATATGGCCAGGTACATCCCTGAAAAAGTCCTCTCCTCTGCTTGTTTTTAATATATATACCACCTTTCAACTATCCATGGATAGCTATAGACTTTATACTCTTCTCACTTAGGATAGGTCTACACTGCAATCAGATGTGAATGCAGCACCTGTAGTGACACTTGAGTTAGATTTGATTTAGCTACAAACAATAGCAATGAAGCCGTGGCAGCATAAGCTGGCCACTGGAGTGCTTACCCAGGGCCCCAAGCGGATTTGTACAGCCCACGCTGCATCCCATGCTGGCCTGGCTTCACTGCTATTGTTATTAAAGTTAGCTCAAGTAGGTGTACACCTGCCTCAGTCACCCTGCCAATTGCGGCATAGACAGAGCCTTACTATAGGTTCACAGCTATGTCACTCCATTGACTCTAGTGGAGTCCTAAGGTAAGTGGCAGGAGAATCACACCCAGCATGTCCCCAAACCAGAAAAGTTGATGGTATGCTGGGTGGCAGGATAGTGCTAGAATTTGAAAACAGTCTGGGGTTTCATGAACATTTTTCACAAAAACATCCCCCCCCCAAAAAAAAAATTTGTAACTTGCTACTGTGTTGTTGGGTTTTGGTCCTCCCCAACCCCCAAAGGAAATTAACAAAAACACATTCCTCTAGACTAGAAAGCCTGGGCTATGCAAACAGATTCTTGTGTGCAAGTCATTTTTGCCTGGCCTCCAGGAGGGAGGAAGTTAGAAAAGCATCACGTAATCTAGAACTCACATTTTGTCAGACTTGTACTGAAGTGGAAAACTCAATCCAACCTTAATGATGGAGCCACCCCTCAACACCTTTGTAAAGGGACTGGAGAACACAACTGGCAGTTGTCAGAGTTCATCTAGAACTCACAGGGCCTGACTGGCCTTCATGTACATGACATTGTACACCACTCCGGTAATATAAAGAGGCCTTAAAATGAGTGCAAATACATGCATGTTCACTTTAAGGTCCCTTTACACTGCCAAAGTAATGTAGGATGACCTTAGTGTCTACAAGAATCAGGCCCATGGTTTTCTAATAGGTTCTAGATTAATTATTCTGCCCAAATTCCTAGTCATCATCCAGAGACCTCAAAAGCACTTTACAGAGGAGTTGAGCATCATTAACCACCCCCCTTTATAGATGAGAAAATAAGATCACCCCTTTCCTCATTTATTAGTATTACGTATTCATAATCTTCTTCCATGCAAACTGAAGCCTTCCTTCTTATTCCCCCGTTTAAAAAATTTGATTCAGAATAAAATCTTTTGAAGGGCTCTATTAACTTTTAAGTCTACATTTTGGGGGAAGAGGGGAGGGCGGCAGGATATACTAGGAGGAGTTGGGAGCTCAGAGTTCTATTCCTGGCCCCACCACTGACCGGGTGGATTACTTTTGACAAGTTACTTACCTTACCTGTGCTTCAGTTTCCCCATGTGTAAAATGGGAATGCTTATCAATGTCACAGGGATAGCATGATACTAAATTTACTAATGTTGGTGAAGAGCCTCAGATAGAAGAGGCTATTTACATCGTTGGTTACACAAGGCTTCTTCTATATTTCCAGGTTTTGACAGGACTAGAAACTGGTTAAAGTACCACAAGAGAGACTGTTCTTGATGCACTTCTGCCCTGATCACAGCAGTAAACAAATCTTGCATCAGTCTCAAATTGTGACATGTCTAGCTAGTGTCTCAGGGCCAAACCTTATGCAGGTCAGTGTATGGTCATGATATATAGGAAAAAAACCAAACCAAAAAAAAAACAAGTTTAGGACACCACATAAAGCTATGAAATGAACTGCACTTACTGATTCTCTCTGTAAGGTAGGTTGCTAAGCTGCTAATGGTAGTTACCTTCTTGTAGTTGTACTGATATGCTGGGAAATTAATTTCCCGTTATACTTACTCCCAGTAACTGTTCAGCCATCTGAAGCTGAAATCACATTTTCACATAAGAACTTACAATACATTTGTTATTAGCACATAGGGTCTTACCTATTTTTTCTGAAAGGGTCATTTAATGGAGCAAAGAGTAAGCAGCATTGTTTTTTAAAAAGATCCTTCTCTGCCACTGACAACTTTTGAAGATCCAGTTAATAAATTGTCGCTGTGGAACTAGGGCTCCAAATGCTCATTTAACTACAGCTAGCCACGATCCAAATCCCGATCTATTGAAGTCACTGTCAGTTTTGCCATTGATCAGGATTTGGCTTCAAGATTCTTCACCATCCATGCTGCCCACAACAGGGGTGTGAAGTGAAGAATTGGCAGGTGGCCTGATGTTTGCGTCAGGGCTGTTTCTGGGGGCTGTTAGCTTAAAGACAATAGGGGCAACTTCAGAAATGGAAAGCAGCTTTTCACCTCCATCTCACTGACTCACGTCCAGCCCATGCCACTATATGAAGAACTGATTTGGTAGCTTTTTTTTTTTTTTTTTTTTAAATAAAGTTGCCACTGTATACTCCTGGACCCTTACATTTACATCTGTCCTGCGGGGAGGAATTCTATTCCATGCTGGACTCTGCTAGTAGAGACACCGAGCTTGATTCTGAGTCCCCCTATCTCTGGCTTGAGCAGGAAATAGCCTTCCTTTACAGACAGCTTCCCCTATGGGAAGCAAAGAATAGCTGTAAACTCCATTGACACCCCTTCCTTCCCACTATATTGTGTGTAGGCAACTCGTGTGGCACACAGCCCTTATGCCAGTTCTACATTGGCTGCAGAGACTGTCAGCACAGGTAAGATTGGGGACGAGGGGATAGGGCTGGTTCTATCCTCTTCAAGGCCCCTTTTCGCTGCCAGAGTGGCATACAGATCTTTTGTGCATCTGAGAATTAGGCCCTTCCCCTGCCGGACATGTGGGCTTTTAAAAGATCCAGAGTTGCACTGTGTAGCCATGCTATTTCCTGCAACTATTTGCTTTTTCCTTGTAGATTTCTCCTCTAAACATCGACCAGGGCCAACGCTATATAGTCCGTGACAGAGTCACTGCCTGAGTCTTCCTGACTTCTTCAGCTGAGAGACAACTGAATATGCCTCTTGTAACTTGGCAGTTCTGCGGAATTAGAACACTTCCTTCTCTTAGTAGGTTAGTATTGGTTCCCTTGTGGAATACAAAGTTCTTGTTTTTATATGGAGTCGCTCAAGCATTTGCTTCTTTTTCCAATAGTAACTGTACTCTGCTGTCAGCTTCCAACAAAAAAACATGCTCATACAAATAGAGGGATATCTCCCTCTCAAAGGGTGCAAAGAGTTTCCTGGTACATAAGAATGTAAATCCTAACAAGATGGCTTTGCACTGAACTGCTGAACATTTCCTGGTGTCTGTTGGTTTGTGATGAGAATTACACTCGGAGTTGCCCCTTGGTCCATGTGAGAGATTGACTAAGGCTCTTCTACAAGTAAATTGTTGTCGAATTTCTGGCAGCACTCTTTGGTCCTTGGAGTGCAGACCAAGAAGTCCAAAAAATTTGCAACAAAAGGAAACTGCTTGCAGCCAAAAGAAACTGTTTACACGGAACTAAAAAGAAGAGACCACAACAAACCACACACAAACTTGTACACCTGCTTTTGTCCTCAGATGGTAGAATAAAATTATTGAATTGGCCTTCACTTGGGGTTGGAGATGGTAAGGGTCAGTAGACTAGTTAGTTTGTAAGAGCTTCTGGGCAGAGCTGTCTTGTTTGTACAATGATTAGCACAATGGGGACTTGACCTCCAGGCACTCATACAATATTGCTATTGCTAACAAGATAATGAGGGACAGAGCCTCAGCTGGTGTAGACTGGCACAGTTCCATTTTCTTCAGTTTTGAAGAGTGTTGAACAATGGGTTGCTAGTTCAAACCCAGCCAAGGTTCTGGAGTGAGGACCAGACAGATTATTCCTCAAAGTAACTCAGTTGACTTCACTGGAGCTAAGACAGGGAGGAGTTAGGCCCAAATGTTTCCCCTGTTGGGCCAGATTTCCAAACAGAGCTCAGCACATTGGATACCCGGCTTTTTTGAAAATGGTATGCTCATGGCATACACACAAGGGGTTAGAAACAAAGCAAACATGCTTCCTGGAAGACTGGAACACAACACTACTTTATTTCTAAGAATCCAGACCTCTAAACATAACAACTAGAGAGAGAACATGCATACAGACACGCTAAGGCACAGAGAGAGTCATACCTTCACCCACTGTCAGTGGAGGATTTAGAGTTAGTGGGGTCTTGTGTGCAGCTTCATTTTTGCCCCCCACCCCTTGGCACCCAGCCACTAAACAAAACAAAACAAAAAACCAACCAAAAACCACACACAACTTGTGCCTCCCCACCCTGTTTTTCCATTTTTTTCTTGATTCTCTTATAAGTAATGGGAAGCAAGTGAAAATAAAGTGAGGTACCTTGATTGGGGTAGGGGGTTGGGGTGCAGGAGGGAGTGGGCTATGGGAGGAAGTTTAGGTGGGGGGGTGCAGACTCTGGGCTGGGGTGCGGTGTTTACCTCAGGTGGCGCAGCTCCCAAAGTGACTGGCGCACACACCCCTCTGGCAGCGGCTTCTATTTGGAAGGAAGTGGGGGCCAATTCCCAGCCAATGGGAGCTGTAGAGTTGGTGCTCAGGGCAGTGGCAGCATGCAGAGACATCCCCCCTTAGGGGCCACAGGGACATGCTGGCTGCCTCCATGCCACTTGGCTCCTGGAAGAAGGGAGGCAGAGCAGGCAGGTAGCTGCCTTAGCCCTGCTGCTGGCACATCTCTGTGTGCCTGTTGGGGGTGGGGCAGTGCACAGAGCCTCCTGCCCCCTGCCAGGGGCATGCAGAGACCTGCCAGCAGCCGGCTGGGAGTGGCATGGAGCCACTGGCCACGGCATACAGGCAGCCTGTCTGAGCCCTGCTGTGCTGCTGGCTGGGACTCAGGGACAGGTTGTCAGTTGTCCTGCATTTTTGGGGGCCCGTTGTTGAGGGCCCCGTGTCACTGCACAGTTTGTTTCATGGTAAATTTGCTCCTGCCCACCTTGCTCTAGACAGATTCTTTTGCAGACTGACTGCAGAAGACCCAGATCACATCCTTCCCTACAGAGCCTGCAAACAGTCCCCTATGATTTAAGAGGATCACTGAATTTTGAGTTTTCAATACACCACAGAAAATCTGGCCATAGATGTCACAATGAGAGCTGCTGGGAGTTAGGCACTAAAAAAATTATATATATATATATATATATATATAGTCCTTGTTTGGGTGTCTAAATGGGAGCTGAGCGCTTCTGAAAAGTCTGGCCTGACTCTCCAGCATATTTCTCCAGCTGTGTCTCAGTTTAACACCATTGATTTCAATGAATTGCACCGGTCTTCTATTGCGGAATAATTCAGTGGGGGAAACCAGGCCTCCCATTTCCAGGAACACACCACAATAATATGGTTTTACTCAGCCAGCCCTAACTGTGCCTAGCTCTAATGTTCTGGTGCTTGTGAAAAGCTAGCAGCCCTGGAGACTGAATTCCTTCAGTTATCCACAACACACGTGTCACATGGCCAGCAGAAGCTTCTCCCACCCCACCACCGTGTATCAGCCACTGGCTGGTCAAGCGGTTACTTCTATGAGTGAGACAGTGTCTTTGATTCATTCCATTTCTTGGCCTCTCTGTTGAGGCTCCCAACATCCACCAATTGCAGCAATGGGTTTCTGGGTTGACACCTGTGCCACTAAGAGTTGGGACTGAGAATTGGAGCCAAGAGTCCTTTTACATAGGTCAAAGTACAATAGATGGCAACAAGTTTGGGTTACCATCCCTTGGGATGAATTTGAAGTGGTGAACTAGAGAGAAGTTATGTCCAATTGTTGATGCCATTCCCATGGTAATAAGGATCAGACATTTCAATTAATACCCTTGGAGAAATTCACACCTGTGCAGGTGCCAACAGGGGGTGATGGTGGGTATGTGTGCACAGGCACTACAGGTCCCCCACCTTGGCCCAAGCCATAGAGGAGGAGCTAGAGGCATTTGACTCTGTAGCAGCTCATGTTTTTAGTTCTAGAGATCCCTGGTTCAATACCCAGTGTGTCGGCCAAGTTAGTGGCCATGACACCAGTAGAAAGCCTAAACACCATTAAAGGCCTTCTCAATCCCTCAAAAAAACTCAATCATTATGGGAAGCATAAAGCCTTAGTGAACTTTCTACCCTTATTCACCAGCACTTTACCTGACACTCATCTCTGGTAGCTAAGAAAAATCCTACAGGTGGAGTGGTGGGTAGGTGAAAGATTCATCTGACTTTGTTCTTTGGACACAATTTGTTATTTGGATTACAGAAAAGACTCTAGCTGTCCATATTTTTAAATCCCAATGACCTTTAACTATGAGAAATAAGAGGAAAAATGTAAACCCAGACAAATTCATAGCTACAGGGCAGGGGAAAGGAATGTGTTCCTTTAACATACGAGAAAAACATTGCAACATTCTGTATGAAATGTCTATTTTCCTTTCAGTCCTGTAGCTGTTATGAATTATAATCAGATGATTAGTTGTTGCTTGTACTATTTTGATCATGAGTACTTTGGCTGTTCTAATTTTTATTGTTGATCAAATAATTGTGTGAAATATATTGTTTCACCTTTGCAGAATCTTGTTTTAATACCATGGTCCTCTACTGATACATCTGAGCCACATTAATGAGAGGAAGCAATGATACATTTTCCATCTAAGCAGCATCGAGTATTTTACAAGATGGGGAATAACTCTAATTCCTATCTTAAAGAAATGGATGCAACAGTGAGATAATGGTCATACAGAGAGTAAGTTGAGGAATTAAAAAAAATATTTTGACTTTCACTCCCCACAATTCTAACCACTAAACCACATTGTCTTACGTGTGTAGTGAACCCATCTAATGGAATATATAATTCCTTACATAAGAATAGGCCACACTGAACTGGCAGGCAGTGTGGTCTAATGTTAATAGTAACACTTCAGGAAGATGCAAATTACAAAAAAATTCTGGTTTTGGCCCATTTTTCATTTAAAGACAAAATTGTACCAAAATGAAGGCAAATGGAAATGCTATCGCAACTCTAATACGTTCCCCAAAACAAAAATGTTTCCTTTGTTCAGCTGTCAGCAAACAGCCCAACAACAATAAACCAAAGAATCTCACAAATACCAAGCTCCTTTTAATATGGAAAAGTTACCCCCAGTGTCTCAAATAAAGTCTGAGATGAAGAAACCCCATGCATCTTGAAATTTATGACTGTAATAAAAGCGTTGTTTACTGTTACTCAGTTGCAAGTTCCCTTTGCTTTATGTTTGACTCATTTTGCAGCAGGCAAGAGACCAAAACTCATGTCTCGTTCAGAGAAAGATCTGGAAGAAACTCACTGATTTTAGTCAGCATTGTGGGGGTGGAGGGAAAACTATCACTCCACCTAACTCTTCCACACCAAGAATCATCAGGGATAAAAATTAATAGTGAAAAAGTGGAGAACACCATGAACACATCCGAATAGTTGGGGCATCTGCCTTACTCTTAGAAGACATGGGTTTAATTCCTTGCCCTGCTTCTGACTTCCTGTTTGCCCTTGGGCAAGTCAGTCTCTATATGGGTACATGTAAAATGGGGAGAAAAAAGCATTTCCTTATATTACCAGAGATGCTGTGAGGTCTAAAAGTTGTGAGGTGCTCAGATGCTATAGTAATGGGGCTAGATGAGTACCACAGATATACAAAGGATCAAATCCTTGCCAGGTATAAACTAGCATATTGCCATTGACATCAATGGAGTTATGTTGATTTATAGCAGCTGAGGACTTGATCAAAAATTCAGGTTCTGAAGAGAACCTAAGAAACCCAGCACATCCAAACACACTTAAATAACTGTGCCATTCATGATCTTGTGTGTCAAGTCAAGGAGAAATTCAGCCCTCTGCAGAGGCCCAGCCCAGGCAATGCTCCAGTCCCACTGAAGTCCTATCCTGAGGGCTTAACTCTGACTTAGTGGATAGGCCTGTGCTGACCCTATGCAAGGGGATGCATTTCCCTCTGGTAATACTCCATACTGGTTTCTCTACGAGGGCACCTGAGTGTTTGGTTTGCCTTTAAGTTTCAAGGAACAAATCACAATGAACAAAGATGACGGTTGTCTCAGCAGAGACATCTTTCCATATCTTTTGCATTTAGGAATGCATCTTAATCCCATCTCTAACTGCATGTGGCCATTCAGGAGTAATATCAGTGCCATCGTGCAGCACAAGGGGCAGGATTTGAGCCCATACAAGGGGCAGGCATCCCCAGTGTGGTGCAAAGACAAGTCACGAGGTGGCTTCAGCACATAGCTGTGCCCTGGTGCTATACTGAGGGAGATAAGCAGCCATGTACATGGATCTTTCAGTTCTCTTCACCCCACAGACAGAGCCTACAAAGGTTTCAGCAGCCTTCAGGCGAGAACTGCTGCCCAGCAGCAGCTCCACTCTCACTCCAAGGGAAAGACTCCTTCCCTTTCTAGGGGGATCCCTGCAGCCCAGCTACTGAGGCCAGGCACTGGAGTATGGCTTTTGCCTATACACAATGTTTATTTCATTGGATGTTTTCTACTGTAGAAAGTGTAGTTCAGGTTCCCCTGGAAAGGTCCCACACCATCCCTGGAGCTTCCCTTTGCTCCACATCCCTTTTAAGGAACCATGTGATATGCAAGTCTCAGAGCAATGTATCTGGCTCCCTCCTGTGGAGACGGAAGTTGTTAAACCCCCCCCCCCCAACCACCTCTGATTTACACAAGACGACTCATGCCAGCCAGTGCCACAGCTGAGGTCTACCAGAGCTTCCATTACAGCAGCATCCTACATTCAGTGCTAGCCAACAAGATCCTCCCTGCTCTAAAAAGTTACTAACAATGCCATGGAAGTGGTTAAAGGTGATACACTGCAGTTATAAGTTTAGTGTGATGCAGCAGAAACCTGCTGCTCTAATGATTCTCAGCAGAATTCTTTAACACAGTAACTTCCAGGGTTTTAATTCTGCCTCTCCCTCCCATCTAAGTCTAAATCCCAAAGTCCTTTCTTGCTCCTTACTACTCACTCAAGCAAAGCTCTCTTGGAAGCAAGCAGGATAAGGCCTGAATAAGGCCTTCCAAATAGGGCCCTGTGTATATTTGATATAGATCAGGTCTAGTTATTAAAATAAAATGAAAAACCAGTTAACTCCTCCACTACTAATATGCAGAAAGCTAGGGTGAAATTGGCCAGTGGGTCAGTACAAAAAAAAAATAAAATCCAATTTACTCTGTAAACAGGCTTTAAGTGGGACTTTAGTTATGTAAAGTCCTTGTAGTGGCTCTCTGCACAGAGGTACATTTCACCCCTTCAACAGTACCTTATTCCAGGATTAGCACAGTGGGATTGCTTTGCAGAATAAAGCACTACTGAATATGGGTACAGTGGGAGAATTGTGCCCAGTGCATGCAGAATGCCCTCCCCATTCTCAGCCTCTAAAGAAAATGGAGGAAAATACATTTAAATGCAGAGGATTCAATAAAAAACTGGGAATGTAGTTAATATCACTTGCCATCTGATTCCCCCTCCCCCCCCACACCCACCCGTGGCCTTGTGACTTCTTAAGCATCAACTTTCTGCAAGCAATGCCCTAAGAAAGACTTACAGGGGGATTTTGAACAGCACCTAAGCAGCTTAGGCACCTAACTCCTATTGAAAGTCAATGGGAGTTAGGCAGCTAACCGGCTTACGTGCTTTCATATCTGCAAACTTCCATCTCTCTCCATTCACTCTCCCACTCCTATGCATAAACAGATCCACACATGAACTGCCCTCTACTGGTCATTAGTTACAGGAGACTTTTCCATTTATTCATGCTGTTTTCATAACTCATGCATTTTATGCTCACATGTAGAAGTTCTATGGGCCTATTCCTTCTCACTGGGCCAGATATTCAGTAGGTGAAAATCAGCATAGTAGAGTTATACAAAGATAGCTGCAGGCCCTGTCTGATTAGTACCAATTAATAAAAAAATAGATGTAAGGCTGCATACCCTTAAGTGTTTGTTTACCTGTTGAAAAGGTGCATGGGGCTGTACAAGACACAATATAGTCTTTGCAGAAGGCTGGATAGTAGGAGAGCTGGTCAACATTTTCAAAGAGTGATTAAAAAAAAGTTTCCAAAATAGCTTTAAGTAAGAGACCAAAAGTCACTGAAAAACAAAAAGCAACACCACAAACTTGATATTAGGGGGAACTGGGGAAAGAGATTGTTTCTCCTGTTTTGCTGACCACTTTTGAGTCTAAATAAGAGAGGACTTTAGCCGAGTTACTGGTGTGCAAGGGTTTGGTCCAGCTGCTTAGGAAATAAATGGAAAGGTTTTCTTTGACATCATGCATTCAAGAATGAGATCAGAAAGAGGCTCAGAGCATAGGCCAGATGCCTTAGGATGCCCAGAAAAGAAACTAGTCTGTTTTTAAAAGTAGACTTATTTGTTATATCATTGACGACTCACTTCTTGTGGGTGTGGTGAATGCCCACATCTGTCCTGTAACACAGCCCTGTGAGGTCATTAAAAGTCAGCCTCAAGGGGTTAACGCTTAGTGTGGTTTGACCTGTTCCAACCACCTTACAAAGCTTGGCGAGTGTGGTGGTTTAGAACATATGTGTCAACTTTCCAGCACAACTGAAGTATATAGTCAGGCTACATAGAGAGAGTATAGATAAAGAACAGAGCAGATTTTATACCAGTAGGAATTCAAGCCTCTCTAGGATTGTGGAATAGGGTCTCTGAATAACAGTGCTGTTGGAAGAGTCTGGGTCAGGCTGGCTCTTCTGTCAACATAGAGCAGCTTTAAAGCCAGCTTGGTTCCAGCTACCTGTAGGTTCCACAGCTTAGTGGGATCCCCCAATGGAATAGAGCCATTGTAGGGGCAACACTTCAGTTTCCCCTTCTGGCCAAAACAAACTCAGGTGTATCTGGATCCTGAGCTTGGGGTCAGACCCAATACTCTGAGATGTATGGCTGAATGTGATCCCCAGTGACTGAAATCCAGCAGCATGCACTAGAGCTGCCTTCTCCACAGCGGAAGACATGCAAGTCAAGGTCATTGTCAGACCTGCATTCCTTGGGCTTCAGTGAGGGAGGCTGGCGAAACTGCCCCACAGGTAGGGAAGGGAAGCCAGGCTTCTTCACAGACTAGCAATTAAGGGGGGCGGGTGGGGCACGACTGCACATACAGTGAAACCCCATGTATCTGAATTGGAGTCTAAACTGACTCCATTGCATTAGCCAACTGGTATTTCTTTGGGGGGGGGGGACTGGAGGGGGCTGATAGGCAGTTCCAAGAGACTAAACATCAGCTGGGGCATGATTGTTCAGAGAAGCTGAAACCTGCAGCTCCCCTTAAGTCAATAAAACCCAAGTGCACTTAGTGCTTCTGAAAAATAAGACCCCAGGGACTTGGGATATGTTCCTGGTTCTGCCACTATGTGGCCTCATGTGCATCATTGCACTTCTGTGCCTCAGTCTCTCATTCTGTAAAATGGGGGGGAAATATCTTCCTCACAGAGGCACTGTGAGGCTAATCTAATAGAATGGGCTGGAGAATGCAAAATGTTACTAATTATTGTTCCATTACCAAAAAAAGCCTCTACAAACCCCACTCTGTTACATCAGAACCCATGAGATGAGGCTCCCACTGTGTCATGCTCTATAGTGGATTACTCCACATCTTCTGTTTTAGCATCTCTGCTCAAAAGAGCCAGTGGCAGAGGTTCACCCCAGGCAGGATTTGCATTGTACTTCTCCCAGTTGGAGTTTAACAGCCAGTTTTGCTGGCTCAGCATTGAAGGCTAGTTTGGGTGACCTTTGCAGCTCAGAGGCATGAGGGAGGAGGGGGGGGATGTGGTGGTGTTCTCACAATAACACTGGGTGTACACCAGTGCAGCTCCTGCAGTCAGTGCATTTACTTTGGTTTCACATTGGTGAAAGTGCACACTCAGGCCCAGACAGAATACAGAGACCTATTAAAGCATTTACATGTAACATTTCTATGCTCTCCTTCTAATCATTTTGACCCTGGGAATGTACTTCCTACAAAACCTTGTAAAGACAGAGGGCCAGATTCTCTTCTCATTTAACCCATTGTAATTGGATTTACCTCCATTTCATTGGGATATAGAGTTAGGGACTGGCCCTAGATCACTAGCATAACAGCTTCCAATTCTTAAAGTGGGGATTACAGTGGTTTTGGACTAGCTTCTGGATTTATGCCGATATTTGTCTTCCAGCTTTAACAAACAGAGCGCATTCTTTGCATGCACCTCACAGTAGTGATCACTGGATGGCAGCAAAACACTAAGTTGGGTTAGATTCTTAGGGGTGTAAATTGGTGCAGCTCCCTTGACACCATGAGGGCCAAAACCTCCACTTGACATGAGTGGAGCAGTGTAGATTTACAGCAGCTTAGGATCCATGCCCATCACCATGTCATTTGGTGTCATGTTCCCCCCCCATTAATATTTGTAATTCATAATAACAATAATCCAAAATGTATGAAGGGCCTAGCTCTTCCCTGCCTTGGGTGATGTAAAATGACACCATTTTTCTTTAGCAGTGGTTGGCTCTCACCATGCACCCTTGGGGCCACATATGATGCCGGGCAGTAACGAATGCAGCTAGCAGTCTTTTACACCCACTTTACACAGGTCTCAGTGACTAGGCCAGGTGCATGGCCATACAGATTCTGGCACAAGAAGTTTGTACGAGTTGCTGAAGGTCACCTGGTTAGTCTGGGACACAGCCAGGAATAAGAGCTGGAAGTCTGGATTCCCTGTGACCTATGATTCTTGTGAAACAAGCACCTTAAGATGAGCAGTTCTGTACACTAATACAGTGTCAAGTATTTTCTAGTAACAAACATGAATAGGTTAGGCTCAATCTTCATTTGGTGTAGATCTATTTAGATCCATTGATCATAGTGTAAGTCAGCTTGACTCCAATTGGAGAATCCTCTATTTAGCTAGATATTAGTAAATATCATTGGGCCAGATCTCTAGTTGGGATAGCTCCACTGGATTCAGTGGAACTATACTGATTTACATCAGTTATGACCTGGACCAGTAGATCCATTACTCATGGGGTAGTATGAATCATGGTTTGATCTGACCCTGGGATGAGGTCTTATTGCTTGGGTTTTCTTCACAGTTCCTCTCTCAAAACTTAGATTTGGCTAATAACCTGCAGGCAAATAATGAACCAAAGCCAAAAAACAGAAGGAAGTTGAAATTACCAATGGGTAAAGGTGTTTTCGCTGGAATGAGATCTAATTGTTAATACCTGTATCTGAATAGGTAGTGCCCTACCCCCAAAAAAAGTGCTTCTAGTATTGTCTTATTGGCACTGAATTTGTTTTTTTACTGTGGATTCAGTACTGGACTGAGTTCCTGAAAAGTCTACTCCTCTGTTTGTCGAGAGAACAGATACAGTGAGTGTGGCAGCAGGGCAAGCTTCTCCTACACCACCCCACAAATGCTCTCCATCAGACCTCTGGAGGCTCTGGAGTTTAAGTTGGGTCCCTGGCCTCTCTTCTGAGAGAGTCACCAGTGGGTGCAATTAGTGGTGGTTATGATATGGACACTAGCCACTGGGAACTGACTGAGGCCCACCAAAGTAATTTCACACAGGCCCTCAAGCAGCTGCTATGGTAACCATTTTTAGATGCTACCTGTTAGCATGGGCTGCATTAGCACCACAGTGGAAGAATCCCTAAACTGTACTACCAATCCCCTGAGCTGTCCGGTCCCCTGGCTTGTTTTGAAACAATATCTGACCCATTATGCTGTATTGGATTGTGAATGGCAACTGTGTCTCAAAAGACAATGGTGTAAGTGCTAAGGCTGTTGAGTTACTATGTGTTCTGCCTACAACATCGCAAATGGCAAAGACATCTAACTCTGGAGCTACAGTCCTTTCCCCCTCCCCGCCACACAGGGCAGGCATAAGTTGCAGGGCCAGAAGATGAAGACAGTGCACTACTAGTGCTTGAGGCCTCCTGCACTTTGTTCTGTGTTCTCCTCGCTCAGGCACCTGACTCCCTGGTGCAGGTCAGCCCTAGCTAGCTGCATCTTCCCAGCTTGAGACATTTTCAAGTCCCTCTTATTAGTGTCCTTGAACTTGAGCCTAGGTTAGGCCGGTGGCCATGGAGCATTGGATTATTGTATATTTGTGTAATAAGCGTTTTATAGCCCCCCGTCTAATTAAAAGGCAAAATCAGAATCTCTGTGGCATCATGGAGACCTGGTTGGATAAATCTGATGACTGGAATATTGGTCTAGAAAGATACAGCTTTTTCAGGAAGGAAAGGCAAGGGGAAAAAAAAGGGGACGTGTTGTATATATTCTTTATGTATAATGCACTTGTTCTGAGGTCCAGGAGAAGAAGAGAAGCAGATCAGTTGAAAATCTTTGTAAAGATGAAAAGGGTATAAGATAGGGAAGAGGTCATGGGGGCAGTGTCTATTATAGATCAAATCAGGAAGGAGGGAAATGAGAATTTCTAGAACAAAGACAAGTCCCTTTTCCAATAGATGTCTGCTTGAATAAAGCAAAAAGCCACAAATTTTCCACTAAAAATCCAAATACATTCAAAGGACAACTTTTTTCTAAAACATTTTAGACTTGCTTCTGACCAACAGGGAGGAAGTGGTAGCAAATCTGAAGGTGGACGGCAATTGGGGTGATCACGAAATGATGATTAAATGATTCTAAGGAAAGGAAGGAGTGAGCAGCAGAATAAGAACATAGTCCTCAAAAGAGCAGACATTAAACTCAAAAGTAAGTAAGTTTTTCTTCTCATGGGACCTAATGGAAAAAGGAGTTCAGGAAAGCTGGTAGTTTTCCAAGAAGTCAATATTAAAAAGGCACAACTACAATCTATCCTTATGCAAAGGAAAAAGATAAGAGGAATCTTACAAAAAGTGGAAAAGATGACAAATTGCTAAGGAGGAGAAAAAATAAATAGCACAAGCATGTAGGGACAAAAATAAGAAAGGTTAAGGCATAAAAATGAATTACATGTAGCAAGGGACATAAGGCAATAAGAAGAGGTTCTTAAAATACATTAGGAGCAAGAGAAATATGAAGGGAAGTACAGGACCTCTACTTAGCAGGGAAGGAGAGCAAATAACTGACGACATCAAGAAGGTGCAGTGTTTAATGCCTCTTTTGCTTCAGTCCTCACTATGGTGACCAGATGCACAATACAATTATTAACAAAAAGGGGGAAGAAACAAACCAAAATAGGGAAAGAACAGGTTAAAGAATAGTTAGTAAGTTAAATATAATTGACTTGGTAGGACTTAATGAAATTCATCATAGGGTGCTTCAGCTAGTTCCTTAAGTAATCTCAAAATCATTAGCAATTATCTTTCAGAATTCATCGAGGATGGGTGAAGTCCCAGAGGGCTGATGAAGGGCAAAATGTAGTACCCATCTTTGAAAAGGGGAACAGAAAGGACTCTGGTACCAGTCAGCTTAAACTTTGATACCTGCTGTCATTTGTTGTGTTTGTACAGTGCCTAGAACAATTGGGCCAAAACTGGATAGATACTTCAGGTGATACACTAATAGTTTACTACTACTACCACCTGGCAGTTTAACTCATGTGTCTGGCAATCAAGAGGCCAGGGACACCCAGAGCACGGGATTGGATCTCTGACCCTTCTTGCTAATAGCCATTGATGGACCTATCTTCCATGATTTTACCTAATTCATTTTTCGAACCCCTTTAGTTTTGGCCTTCACAATATCCCCTGGCAATGAGTTCTACAAGTTGACTGTGCTTTGTGCGAGAAGTACTTTTGTTTATTTTAAGCCTGCTGCCTATTAGTTTCTCTGGGTGACCTCTACTCCTCCTCCTAACACAAGAACTAAACACCCACTTCCTTATTCACTTTCTTCACACCATTCATGGTGTTATGAACTTATATCATATCCTCCATATTCTCTTTACCAAGCTGAAAAGTCCCAGTCTTTTTGATCTCACTTCATACAGAAGTTGCTCCATACCCTAATCATTTCTTGGACTCTTCTCTGTACTTCCCCCTCCCCCTCAATTCTAATATCTTTTTTGAGATGGGGTGACCAGGACTGCATACAGTATTTAAGATATGGGCATTTCATGGATTTATATGGTGGCATTATGGTATTTTCCATCTTATTACCTATTCTTTTCCTTATGGTTCTAACATTGTGTTAGCTTTTTTGACTGCTCTGCACATTGAGCAGATGTTTTTAAGAGAACTAGCCACAATGATTCCAAGATCTTTCTTGAATGTAACAGCTAATACAATCCCACCCATACACACAAAATGATGGGATCTAAGTTTACAATGTGCATTACTTCACATTTATCAACACTGAATTTCATGTCATTTTGTTGCCCAATGACCCAGTTTAGAGAAATCTCTCTAACTCTTTGCAGTCAGATTTGGACTTGCCTATCTTGAGTAACTTTATATTGTCCACAAACTTAGCCATCTCAGCTTACCCCTTTTGCCAGATCATTTATGAACGTTAAACAGCACTGGTCCCAGTACAGATCCCTGGGAGACACCACTCTTTACCTCTCCATTCTGAAAATGGACCATATATTCCTAACTTTTGTTTTCCATCTTTTAACCAGATCCATGAAGAGGACCTTCCCTCTTATCCCATGACTGGTTAGTTTGCTTAAGAGCCTTTGGCAAGGGATCTCACCAGAGGCTTTCTGAAAGTCCAAGTACATTATGTCCACTGAATTATCATTGTCCACATGTTTGTTGACTCTCAGAGAATTCTAATAAATTGGTGAGGCATGATTTCCCTTTACAAAAGCCATGTTGACTTTTCTCCAACAAATCATGTTAATCTGTCTCATGATTCTATTCACTATAGTTTCAACCAACTTGGCTGGTACTGAAGTTAGGCTTACTGGCCTGTAATTGCCAGGATCACCTCTGAGCCTTAAAAAAAAAAAGTAGGAGTCACATTAGCTGTTCTCTGGTCATCTGATACTGGAGTTAATTTAATGATAGTAGTTCTGAAGGAACTCAAATATGAAATAGCAGAACTCTTGGGTGAATGCTATCTGGCCTGGTGACTTATTTGTTCTAAAACGTGGACTCTATGACCATGGACCGGAGGTCACACTAGATGATCTTAAAGGTCCCTTCGGGCCTTAAAACGAAGATCTCATTGAATTTAAATACAAATCAAACGCTGTACAAGCATATGGGTTACACTGCCAGTTAGTAGTATTCAACCAGTTTTGGCTCAATTATTCTAGGCACTGTACACAAATGACAGTCACCAGCCTAAAGATCTTACAGTCCAAAAGACAAGAGGTAACAAAAGTGAAGGCCATGGGTGTTGTGCTGCTTAGGCTAGGGATTAATTTCGTCTTCCCAAAAGCTATTATAGGGCTTACCTGAGGCATAATTCACTGAGGGCTCTGCATCCTGTGCAGTTTTTTATACCAGTGCAATGTGCACATAAATGGTTATGGGTCTGATCTGGTAGTTTTACACCCACTTTGTACACCTGTTTCACTGGGGTAAGTGATGGCACAAGGCAATGGTGATTCAGGACTATGGAGTATAAGAGGCCTTGTCTGTACTAGACAGTTGTACCTCTAACTATACCAGCATAATTAAAGCAGCACAACCTCCCTCCCCTACTTATGCTGCTATAAAACTTTTATACCAGTACAGATATTTCCATATGGGAAAGGAAATAAGCCACACTGGTATAAGACATCTTTATACCATTAAGACTGCAGCCACAATCATCGTGGGACTGGTATAACAATATTGTTAGAGAGTTACTCATCTAGCCAGCAGTTATACAAAAACAGTGTATAGACCAGGCCTAGGAGAACTATATGCTGTTGTAACTAATAATAAAAAATAGTTTGATAGCCAAGTAAAAACACACAGCCTACTGGTTTTGACAAGTTTAGTGTTTCGAGTTTATGCTAAAGCCAAACTATTTCGCCATACTGACGGGAAGAACAAAAGAGATGGAACACAAAGGATGTGCTAAACTTGCAGACAAAAACTACTATTTAAGAGTTTACAGCGATTGCAATATAACTGTGTATCTAAGTGACCAGAAGAGACAGACTTGTTTATTACCCTCCTTTTCCCAGAGCTGCCGAGCCAAACATGAGTAATAAATAATCTTCAAGAGTCCATTCAGCTGCCTCTTTTCAAACATGGTTTTACAACTGTTTGATTAACCCACAGTCATACTAAATGCTAATGTGCAGAAATAAGACTTGAAATTACATGCCTGCACGTCCACCGCTTGTCTGTTTGCAGTTCTTGAACATGATGACATGTTGATTGCAGAGATTTTTACTTCAAGCTCTTTTAAACTTCACTGAAGTGGAGTGGTTTTGATGCAGTGTGTACTGTATAAGGAGAATGGGCCCTGATCCAAAGCCTACTGGAGTCAATGGGAGTCATAGCTGTGCCAAGGTGCCAGAGCAAACCGGAACCTAATTTTTTAAAAAAAGGTAAATACAGCTTGCGCAGCTTGGTACAATTTTAAGCGTCAAAGGCTGTAGAACAAATTGGGTGCGATTTCAAGAGTAAGTTATTTTACAGATACATTCTCAGGCATATAAATTTTAAGCCTTGCATAACACTAAGTTATCTGTGATCTCCAACTTTCTAGCTAGCATTGGTCACAGACAAGATAGTACGAAACAGGTACATGAATTAATAAGCTCTCCAGTGAGGATAAACTGTTATATCAGGTGACCAGGGAGCTGCTTGAATCAAAGCACTGAGAAATGATCAGGACCATGACTGTCAATTTAAGGTGAATTCACACAGCAGAGGTTCAGCACATACACCATTTAAGCATCACTCAAAAATAGAGCTCAGGATATGCAGACCTGACGCAAGGGGTGATTTTTCACCATGTAGGGGTACCCACTCAGCACTAACTCCACATGTAGTGTCAGAGCCTCAGCTGGTGTAATTCCATTTACTCTGAGGGGGGTTTCTTAACACAGTTTCAGTTCAGTATGAAGCATCCTCAGTCATTTCAGAGTTCTATACAAGGGATGTTCCTTTGTTTTCACTGAATGAATTTTATTAGTCAATCTACTGCCAAGTAATTTTAGGATGGCCAGTGTATTTGCAGTGTAATTTCTAGTGATGGTTGGATCTCAAATGTAGGTTTGTTAGCAAAACAACCTCCCACTATGGGTTATCAAATGAGTAATGCTATGAACTAGAATCAGTGAGCTGGCTCAGACCCTTAATGGAGGTTTGGCCACTAGAAGGTGACAAGATATCCTCAATAGCATGGTTACACCTACTAGTGGCCAGATACTGATCAGGTCTGTTTTGAAAACTGGTTTCAAAATCTTGAAGTTGGTCACTGAAGTTTTCACAACTTCCTGATTACACTTTCAAAGGAAATACCACTAAATCAGCCTCTTTGTGGTATTTCACTACTTCTGCTTCCAGTCCCATCCCAAACTAGGGCATGCAGAAACATGCAAAACATTTCTAAGGCCCAAACAACATAATCAGACTTGGCTTACTTGTTGTTTCAAAATCATTTGCATATAATTAACAAATGTATATGAGGATGACTAGATTCACGGAATCTCACTGAGAGCTCATTTGCAGCTGTTTATTCATTACAAACTCCAGATCTTTTCCCAGAGTCACTGCTTCCCAGGCTAGGGACTCCCAGACTAAGTATGGTCTACATTCTTCTTTCCCATTTAGCCATATCAAAATGCATGGCTTGCTTGTAGCAAGTAGACTCTGAATCAGTGACCTGCCCTCTTCATTATTTGCCACGTCCTCAATTTGAATCACCAGCAAGCTATCAGTGATAACCCAAATCCAGACAATGCTTGTCTGTCCAGCTGTTCAAAATCAGAACCCATATTTGCAAATGGACTCTATTCTTATGAGTCAGACCTTTGGGACTCTTAGGTCAGTTCAAATCATGGATTTCCAACTCTAAAACATACAACTGACAACAAGCATGCTCCTTTTATGAGGACAAAACTGGCCTTTCATCTCCAACCTGATCATACAGAAACTCAGACTAAATTCCCCATTTGTCAGTGTTTACACTAAATTAGACTCTGAGACAGCAGTAGAGGAGTCTGTGTTAGGCAGTCTGTTAGCTAGCAAGTTAGTGTTAAGGGACCAACCTTACATATCAACGCTGAACTGGAGTCCATGTGAATTTTGGCTTGAGTGCAGAATCAGCCCCTTTAATTGTTGCAAGATACCATGATAACTTTAAAACACACTTACAGTCCACTTTAAAAGAAAAAAAAATCTTGCTCTTTTGGCACCCTGGCAATGGAATATGTGGAGGAACACAGGCGCGCAGTCAGATTTGGGAGGGTTCAGGGGCATGGATAACAAGAAAAAGCCTATTTCTAAATGGTGCTTTTCATCGGTAGATCTCAAAGCACATCACAATCTTTTAAAAGCAATCCTGGAACACCTCAGAAGCAGTGAACTATTACCATCCTGATTTTACAGAAGGGGAAACTAAGACACATGACTTGCCCAAGATCACACAGGAAGTCCAGAGCTGGGAATTGAACATGTGCTCCCAAATTCTAGACCAGTGCCATAACCACTGGGCCATCCTGGAACAGGGATGGGTCTGGAAGCGTCACAGTTGCTTTGACCCTCCCTAATCGTCCCCCTCCCCATAGCAGCTCTGTATTAGTGATGCATTAGCCATTGGAGCAGATATGTAGTCACTTTGTGGGTTTGGATAAGGGTGCCCTCTCCTCACTCCATGTGCCTCTCTCCAGTACTCCTATGACTGCATAATGGAGTGAAAGTGTGGCTCCTTAGCCCTGATCCAGTAGTGCACTTTTAAGGATAGGCTCAACTTTGTGCACTTGGGTGATCCTTAGCAGAGTCAGTGGGACGGCTCATGCCTTTGATGTTAAGCACCTTCTCAAGTGCTCTGCTGGTTCAGGGCCAAAGTGCATAAAATGGTATGCAACAAAAATCCATCTCTCTACTGGGGTTGGAGATCTTTAGGGGAACTGAATGCTGAAGTATTTTGCTCCTTCCTCTCCCATGTGAAACCCAGAACCATGGCAGGAAGCTGAAAATGGTGGTCTCCCACAGAAGCTGAACGGTTTCAAACCTCAGGTCACTTAGTGTGGAGTTTTGGGGTGACCGTTCTGATAAAACTAGAAGTAACTTGAACTGGTTCTCTTGCCTCTAAAAGCCATGGCACAAATTCCACTCAGAGCCCAAAATGGCTCTCACTGAGGTAAAAGGGAGGGGTGCTATTGATTTAAATAGGGACAGGAAATGTCTCTGGGCTACTAAGCTTTTTTATTTGCTCAGCTTGTTTAAAAGGCATAGTTCCCAAAAACCTTGGGAACAGCTAAGAGACTCCCTCCTGCACACCCTTTCTTTTATCATCAGCAAAGGACATTTCTCAGGTTTTTTTTTTCCTCAGCTTTGTTGCATTGCAGTGAGTAGCACTTCCTTAGAGTGGGTGTTTGGATGATGTAAGTGCAGAATCATTTGCCTAGCGATAGCTGTGTGGTATTGGTCAGTGATGCAAGAGCTGTCGGAAGGAAAGTTTACAATCTTATTTTAAATATTTTTTTCAAGAAGTTTACCTAGACAATGGAGCTGTAGTTCAGCTCTCTTTTCACCATTGCTTTTATAACTGTTACACTAGACTTAAAACATCCCTTATCAAAGATTCCCCTCCGCCCCCCAGGACAGTTGTAGTCTGGGATACATTTTTCCAAGAGCTTTAAGTGACTTACAACCCAAATTCTTAGTCTCAAGTGATTTAGGCACTGAAATGCTTAAGTCTCAATGAGACAGGCTAAGAGTAAAATTTTCTTAAACACCCAAGTGACTGAGGAGCCAGAGTCTCACTGGCTTTTAAGTTACTGCTGAAAATGAGACCAGCTCCTAAGTCACTTATGAAAACTTGGTCATTACAGCTGTCATTTTCAAAAGCCCCTCAGTTATCCAAATCCCATTACAATTCAATGGCAGTTGTGCCCCAGCTTCCTACACACACCTTTGTACAAATCTAGCCTGAAAGCTGTGGTCAGGTAACAGGGAGACAAAAGACCAGATTCTATTCCTGACCCTTGCTCTCGGTACAACCTGGGGCAAGTCACTTCACTCTGCCTCGGGTTTCCATCTTGTAACGTTGGAATAATAATAAATAATAAATGTTTGCCCTGTGAAAGTCTACTCACCACAGACACATCCCTCATGGCTGGGCATGGCACAGCAGCAACTTCTCCTTTGGTAGGCCCTGCCAACCCTTGCTCCTTTCCTGCCATGGGCTGCTTCTTTTTGTGACTTAACTTTCTGTTCAGCTCACCGTTAGTCCTTCTCCATTCAGGGTAAATGGAGTCCAACACACACCAATACCATGACAGCATCATGCCAGAGCTTCAGCCCACCTTTCTGGCTTTGGGGGCCCTACAGCCTTTGACTCTGGGGGTCTTCACACCACCATCCTAGGTGGGTCAGTAAGGGAAACTCAGGCCCAGTCTCCCCTCTGGGGGCCAGCACAGGGACCCTGTGCCAAGTAGTTAAAGTCAGTTTGTTCAGCCCCTTTGGTATGCCCCTGGGCTGTTTCCTACCAGGGCCCGTAACAAGGCCTTTCTCACAGGCTCTTCTTGTGCTGACATCTCTGCAGCTCCCAAAACAGGGCCCCGCAAATGAGCTATACAGAGCAAAAGATCCCACACCAGAGCTATCTGCCCTAAAAAACCTCTAGTTAGGTCACAGCCAAGCCTTCTAGCACAAAACTAATTCAAAAACCTGACTCTCTCCCCAGCAACTAGGGAATGAGGTAGGATTTTCCTCTTTTAACTGACCCCTCCAGGCTAAGGCTTGATAACTCACACAGGTGTAACAGGGTGGGGCTGACTGGGCCCACCAGCTCTCATTAACCCTTTCTTTGTCAGCGTGGGTTCTGTATACCCCATCACACTTCACCTTTGTAAAGCACTTTGAAACCCTCAGCTGGTTAGTCTCAGATGTGTATTTACTGCACCATTGTCTCAGGGAGCTCAGCTTAAGCATATTCATAGTAAAATAATGATAATAAGAATGATATAGTGCTTTTCATCAGTAAATCTCAAAAAGAGAAAAGAAACCAAATAAATAAAGGAGAGCATGTTTTTAAAAGTGGTAACAGAGACTGAAGACAGAGAAATGGAGACATTGTTACAATTAAAATATTGAGGTAGTCCTCCCCTGTAGAGGCAGGCACCACTGAGTGACACCAGCTGAGGCTCTGATCTCATCAATCAGTTCTAAAGAGCTTACAGAACAGCTGTACGACTGTAAAGTTTCATTTATATGTCAGAAGTGGCCAAACTTACTGACCCTCTGAGCCACCCATGACAATCTTCAGAAGTCTGAGAGCCAGGAGTATGTTTGCCAGGATTTGGGGCTTCAGCCCTGCTCTTGAAGCCCTGAGCCCCGGCAGGTGCATCCCATGGGGCTGAAGCCCTGAGATTCCCTCCCCCTCACATTGGGAAGAAGCCCCTACCTACCCCACCCTCCTGCTGCAAGGGAGAGGTTCCAAACTCCCCTGCCCTGCACTCTCTAGTAGGTGGAGAATGGGGTGTGGGGGGTGCTCAGTGAGCCGCACTTTAAAGGTAACAGAACCACATGTAGCTTGCAAGCCACAGTTTGGCCCACCCGTTAGATGTCATGGTAGTAACTCCCTTTCAGCTCTTTATAAATAAAAGAAAAAAAATCACCCTATTAGTCATTTTACAGAAGAATGTAGAGCTTTCTTAACTCACAAATAAAGAACATTCTCCCTCTCTCTCTGGATGGACACATACACGTGTGTGTGTGTGTGTGTGTGTAGCCATATGGATCTGATTCTTATTTATACTAAGTCCTCTTTAGTCTACGCTGGTAGTGTTTCCCTCCACTGTGGCCTCTATATTTCCTTTTGCTGGTGTTTGTTAAATTGCATATTCAGGCCAGGGTAAACAGCATCCCAGCTAGAAGTGGATTTTTGAAATGCAAAGCTCTTTCTCTGGGTAGTGTTGTGACCATAGGATAAAAACATACAAACCTCTTCACTTCATATTATCACCAGGACACCAGTGTGACTCAGCCTATTAAAACAGGCTATAAAGATAGGAGGTAAAGCAGAAGATTAGTATTATGTCCCTCATAAAACCTGTTTCCTCCTTGTTTCCTAAAGCTTTTGAATTAAGAAACAAATACAAAGTCAGCAGGTATGCTTTTAAAAATGCTATTCCTATGGGTGAGCAAGATTGCAGCTAGAGAGGAGTCCCACACAAAACCCTAGATCCAAACAGCCCCAGACTTGAAAATTGTTATCCAGTTCTCCCTGCATCAACCTACCCTTATCTTTATAAATGGTCCAATGTTCCCCAAATATGTGAGCTCGTGTGCGTATGCATATGCATGCTTTGCCTAAAGCAATCTATACTTGTTTAAAAAAAGAAAAAAAAATCTTAGGAAGAAAGTACCTTAGAAGGCAATATTTTTATTGGTCAGAGCAGAGAATTGCTGTTTGGGACGCCTGGGTTCTTATCCTGGCTCAGCCACTGATTGACAATGTGATCTTTGGCAAGTCATTAAACATCTCATTTTGCAAATTTATGGAAAAGTCGTAGGTAAATTTAATAGAGATGTTACCATTAGGTTTCCACAGCAGTGGAGTCTGTCTTCACTGCACAGATTGCATGAGTTCTTACTCTACTGTTACTCCTAATCTGAATCTGGTCCTCACATATGCCATGTAGGCAAACCACTCAAGTATTTCCATAACTTTAAGCATGTGCTCAGACCCACTGGACCTAATGGGACTATTCAATACACTTAAAGTTAAGTTGGTGCTTACGTGCTTTGCTGGTGTAGGGCCATAACAGGCTTTTATACAAATTACTCTCGATCTAATCAGTATTTATCGATAGAATCATCCAATTGAGTTCTAATTCAGAAATATCATTCCCTCTTAAGATCTAAAAGGAAAGTTTGAAAAAAACTTAAAGAAGGATCTCATTCTCTATTAAATACTATACAACTTTTCCATAAAGCCTATATGTCTAATTCCAATGTTATGGAAATTGACTTTTTGGGCATTCAACGGCATAAATAATATTCTGCCATCTGCAAGGCAGATTTCAAATTTGAGATTATGGATTTTCTAAATTGCTTTTGCTCTTATTTTAGAAATAAGTAAGGCTACTACGGTTTTGTCACAGAGGTCTTTCGAAGTCACAGAATCCGTGACTTCGAAAGACCTCTGTGACTTCAGCCCTGACGCCTGGGAGCTTCAGGGTTCTTCTGCCTCCTGCTGAGGTAGGGAGCTATGAGGTACCAGCAAGGGAGCACCCGGCCCCCAACCTCTCAGCCGCCATGGGCAGGAGGATATGCTGCAGCTCCCAGCTGCTGCTGCAGGCCGGGGGTGGGGCGGTGTACCACACAGCTCCGGCTGCTACAGGAGACAAAGGGATCCCTGCAGCTCTCCACCACCACAGCAGAGGGTGACCCCTGCAGCCCTGGCCTGCCACTTGGGGCAGGCAGACCCCCACAGTTCCCCACTGTGGCAGTGGCAGGGGGATCCCCAGATTCTGGTGGGGACCCCAGAGCTCCCAGCTTCCCGACAGCTGCCCAGTCCCTTCTCATTTTACCATGGATACTTTTAGCAAAAGTCAGGGACAGGTCATGGGCAATAAAGAAAAATTCATGGAAGCCCGTGACCTGTCTCTGACTTTTACTAAAAATATCCATGACAAAATCTTAGCTTTGGTAATAAGATATGTTGCATTTGTGTGCACGAATATCATACAGATTGTCTCATATCTGGTTTTTCATCAAGTTTCATTCTGACTGGCCAATTAGTTGACTAAATAGCAGAATAAATAGACATGTTGAATTAGATTTTAGCTTGGCAGTATTCTTAATGCACTGACTGTTGACTTCTTCCTGCCATCAAAGGCTGTTTGTTGGGCCAAGAGTGTTTGTCCATGGAATACAATAGCATCAGGTGATTTTTCCATTCTAAGCCTAAACAAAAATAGCAAGGAATTGAGGACCTAACTTCAGAGTTGATAGATATCCGATTTCTCTCTGCTACAGGCCACCATCCAGTTTCTGCCCAAATATAACCACAGGCCAGGGGTTATTTCCCAGTACATTCCATGGGAAAGCCTTTGTTTAAATGTCACATTGAATGGTTATTAGTTAGAGATATTAGACACAGATAGGATTTGACATGGTATATTATGGCGCCCATTCTTTTAGGATTAGGGCTGGCCCTTTAGTGGCACTGGTGGCTTTGCCAGCGCAGGGGATTAGACAAAACTAGTCAATGACAATAGATAAAAGTTAAGTTATATAAGGCTACAGGTACATCAATGAAGAGTGGGCTTGAGCAAGTTTTTGAGAGTAAATTGAGAATATTGCAAGGACAGGATTGGAACAATGAGGTTGCCTACAAAGTCATATGGCCTATCTCAACTGCCATTAGCAAATAGCTTTTCAACAGCCGGAGATAGGACACTAGATGGAGAGAGCTCTGAGTTACAAGAGAGAATTCTTTTCCAGATGTCTGGCTGATGGGTCTCATTCACATGCTCAGGGTCTAACTGGGGTTGGGAAGGAATTTTCCCCCAGGTCAGATTGGCAGAGACCTTGGGGTAGGAGGGGTCGCTTTCCTCTGCAGCACGGGTCACTTGCTGGTTTGAACTACAGTAAATGGTGGATTTTCTGTAACTCAGAGTCTTTAAATAAAGATTTGAGGATGTCAGTAACTCTGCTAGAGGTTACAGGCCTACTGGAGGAGTGGGTGGATGGTGAGGTTCTGTGACCCGCAATGTGCAGGAGGTCAGACTAGATTATCATGATTGTTCCTTCTGGCCTTAAAGTCTATGAGCCTTGGAATAAGAAAAAAAGTTTACTGAAGGCTTAGGTTTGAACATGAAATCACCTTCTCTGGGTAAACATTTTCTATAGGGGTTTTGGTTTAATCCAGATTGACACAGCTATGGTTAATGTCTCCAGTGGCCCATTCCTTCCATCAGGTTCTATAAGCAGTAATTCAAATACACCCCACAATAGAGGCTGGGATTTTCAAAGGAGCCAAAGTGAATTAGGTGCACAACTCCTATAGAAAGTCAGTGGGAGCTGGGCAACAAACTTTCTTAGATTCCTTTGAAAATACCAGCCATAAATGGTACCAGGGTAACTCCTATGTTTCCCAAAGCTCCCTGCCCTGCCTTCTGGTCACCACAATGCCTTCCTGCCTCCTCTAAGTGTCCCTTCCTTTAAGGTGTTGAGGCAAATTTGGTGCAGTTGTATAAAAATTCACTCCCAGCTAGGAATGCTGCCCTAAGCTACCTCTGAATCCTGGCTGGGAAATATTGCAGAAACCTTAGCCCATTGTCTGGCTTGGTAGCAACTCCTGAGCATTTACTGGGGCTTGTGGGCAGAATGAGCAGGGTCTGGGGGTTCCCTCCAGAGGGTGCCAATAGACCTGTACACCCCATTACACAACTAGTAAGAGCAAAAGCAAGGATGAACATTCTGTCAACCCTTGGCACAATAATTATGTCTTTTTCTTTCTGATTTTAAGATTTGCTGCATGAAAATGATCTGTGTGTTTAGGTTGAGATTCTCAAAGTTATCTCTGGGAATTGCATGCATAATTCTCATTAAAACCAATGAGAGCCAGACATCAAAATCTCTGAGGTAGTTTTGAAAACTTCAGCTTTCAATCATGCACTGTGCAGTGCATAGAACTTGGGATAGGTGTATCCGTGAATTGTAAATAATAGAGAGACCTGGGTGAATAAGGCACATTTGCTATATATTTGATCAAACATATTATGCAATGTAATACATACAACTAAGGTAAATTGGGTGAACTTGAAGACCCTGGGAATTAAGTACCCGTTTAAATATAAACTGTGTGTGTTTCTGAATTGTGTAGTGAATGAGCGGAAGGTGCTAAGATACCATGGTGATGGGCATGGTATGAGAACCTGAATAGAATAGAAAATAGGAATTGTGGGTGCTCATAACCATCTCTGGTATTAAGCCAAGTGCTTTCACACTCTTGATCACAAATTCTCGTGGATTGCTAAGGGCACCTGATTAAATCCAGGCAGTGAAAACAACTTTTCCTTACATGTTTTATCACGTAGAGTAAAAAAGATTGAGTAAAGCAGCTAGTGTGTTTGCTGCATTGCTAAGCAATGACTAAAATAAATATTATATTGATTAAATAAGGCAATAAAAGCCATTTATTTAAGGGAGTGCATATAGTTATCCATTGTACTTCATTAATATATGATTTGGTGTTAAAGTTTCACTGACATGCCCATTGTTCCCACCCTAGAAACTTTTGAAAATAGAGGGCCTTTACCTCAGTATAGTTGTTTTAAATTAGATCCGTGTTTTGCTCTGTTAGAGACAGAAGTCCGTCAAAAGGATTTAGTTCTGTAGGACACTTATCCAAAGGTATCTGAAATCTTTTTATTCTGGAAATTATGCAAGATTTCTTTCTCATCAAGCTTTTTTTTTACTACTACTCAATGGCATTTGTTGATCGGGAAATACTGCAAAAACAACATTTGTGCAGTGTGCTGGCACTTCTGTGCCAAAAACTGGCTAAAAGCAGGATGTTCAGAATAGCTTGAAAAGTTGTGTTTTTTTTTAAATTTCCCTGAAGTTTTATGAACGTCAAAAAGAGGTTTGGCTTTGGATTAATGTCCCAGAGAAGGTTCCAGGGCTGGTGTGCCCTTCCCACATTTTTATGATTTTAAAAATATATATTTTATGTTAATTTTCCTACGAATCAGATCAGAGCTTAAAAATATCCACCAGACTTATTTTAAGAATAGAGCTGTAACACTTCATAATCCCTCTCTCTCTCTCTCACACACACACACTCTTCCAATACCTGGCTGCCAGAGAAGTCAAAACACAAAGGAGTGAGGGCCGGAAGCTCAAGAACTCAGCACAACCAGGGCTAGAAGTTAAAAAGATCTCAACTCCCAATTAGGCACCAAAAGAAGTGGCCAGATCTGCAAAAGTGCTCAGCATGGTGGGTGCTGAACTCTTCCAAAATTCTGGCCCTAACTGTCAGAATGGGAGCCACTGGATAGTGAAAACTTTGGAAAATCTGACCCTCATTTAAGGGCCAGAATAGGGGCTGAGCTTTGAAAATCTAGCCATTTGTGGGTGCTGAACCCCGAAAAACTTGCCCTGAGTTCATTTCAAATCTTACGCCTCACGCCGCCCCCCCCCTAAAAAAAACCACAAACAGGAATAACATTTGAACTGTGAGTCTGAGCTCAGACTTAGCCAGTAAATGACAAGCTTAGAAACATATTCCAGTGGCTTTTCATGAGGGAATAGCTGATATGTGCAACAATGGATGGATATGCTTACACATCACGTGTCAAATCAGGAGTGTAATTTTGCTTGTTCTGTCAAAGAGTAGCAAGCTGTCCCTGCTATGTCACCCAAAGGATGGACCAGGCAAGACCACTAATCTGATGAAAGAGGTGAAAAAGTATCAAGGAGCAAATTTACTGTCCTAACACAGGCTAAAGCCCTATTGACTTCAGACTTATGGACTGTAGGATGAGGTTATTATTAGTATTGGCATTAACTGTTCACTGACAGTGTGTCAGCTCCATGCAAAGATAGAGGAACACACTGTCTTTGTCTTATTTTTTATTGTTATTAATTTATATTTCAGTAGCACAATGGCCCCACCCAAGATTGGGGATCCATTCCACTTAGTGTTGTAAGAGATACTAGAAGACACAATTCCTCTCCTGAAGATACACACAGACATATATAATACATAGGTTGCTGGTAAAGGACTAGCAGCTGGTTTCCATGACACTGGAACAAATTTAGAAAATCTCAGGTGCAGTTAGCCTTGTTGAACAGGAGTCTCGTGGACTCTGTTCGCGGTTCATCACTGAGTGGTTGCATAGTATTGGAAAGTCTCTTCCTTCACATGCCACTACACAAACCTATCTGCATAATGAGAAATGACATACCTGTCAATAGAGTCTCGTGAGTCTTCACTTATGTGCTAAGATCCTCAGGTGAAAGACACTATGCAGAGTGGTTGCTTTTAGAAAGTCAACATTTGCCAAATTAGAAGATGCCATGCTACAAGGGAATACTGTCATAAGCCAGAATCACTGTATGGTCACTGTTGGTCAGCATCGACAACCATTGTGTATGCAATATGTTGTAAGAACATAAGAATGGCCCTACTGGGTCAGACCAAAGATCCATCCAGCCCAGCAACCTGTCTTCTGACAGTGGCCAATGCCAGGTGCCCCAGAGGCAATAAACAAAGCAGGTAATCATCAAATGGTCCATCCCCCATCGCCCACTCCCAGCTTCTGGCAAACAGAGGCTAGGGACATCATCCTTGCACATCCTGGCTAATAGCCATTGATAGACCTAACCTCCATGAACTTATCTAGCTCCTTTTTGAATGCTGTTATAGTTCTGGCCTTGACAACATCTTTTGGCAAAGAGTTCCACAGGTTGAATGTGTTGTGTGAAAAATACTTCATTTTGTTTGTTTTAAACCTGCTGCCTATTAATTTTATTTCGTGACCCCTAATCTTGTGTTATGAGGAGTAAATAACACTTCCTTATTTACTTTTTCCACACCAGTCATGATTTTATAGACCTCTATCATATCCCCCTTTAGTTGTCTTTTTTCAAGCTGAAAAGTCCCAGTCTTATTAATCTCTCCTTATATGAAAGCTGTTCCATACCCCTAATCATTTTTGTTGCTCTTTTCTGAACCTTTTCCAATTCCAGTTGAGATGGGGTGACGCAGTATTAGCTATCCCTTTTTTAATGACTCCCAACATTGTTTGCTTTTTTGACTGCCGCTGCACATTGAGCGGATGTTTTCAGAGAACTATCCAGAATGACGACACAATCTCTCACTTGAGTGGTAACAGCTAATTTAGACCCCATCATTTTACATGTATAGTTCTTTACATGTACAGTGTGGGTCATCTGTTACACACATCACCATTTTCTCCTGACTCTCATGAATTCTTTGGCAAGATCTGTGCTTTAAAAAAAAAAGTTTTATGAGGCTTAAAGCAACAACAACAACAGGAAAATGTGAAGCAACCTTCCAAAATATAGTCAGTTAATAAATCTACTGTGTTTCTTAAAACAGGCTAACTTCCAATTACATTTCACCATTAGGTATATTCGGAAGTTTATTTTTGCTTGATTTTCTTTCATAGAATTGTACCCTTTGCAGGTAATAATTTTAAAGGACCTTGTTCTATTTAAAGGGCCTGCGTACGTTTGTGTTGGCATACAGCAAATGTACTATTTAAACAGGATGGTCAAAAGCTTCTCCCATACGAATGTAATTTTAAAGCCGCTTTTGCTTTTCTCCCAATGAAAATACATGAAGTGTCCAGCACTCAGAAGGAAGACAGGACCATGGTAAATCAGTTTCATCTGGATGACACCAATTAAAAGTAGGCTAGGTTCCAGGGCTAAACGAAAAATGAATGCAGGTCTGCACAATTTAAGGTTAGCTAACATTTACATAGTGAGGGTGGACAGGCTGGCACAATGGCTTCCGTGCACCTGTTGTCTCTTCTGTGACATGGTTATGTGGAGTGAACACAGGTGTTTGTCTCCAGAGCTGCGACTTCCCCTTCTATTTTTTTGGATGAGTCATGTCTGAAAGCATTCCACAGTATGGCAGCAGGATGTTGCAACCATAAAGATGAAAAAAAGCACTTAGCAGCAATATTTGTGGACAGTTTTGCTTTGAGTTAAAATGATTGCAGAGCTAACAAAAATATAATGGGGAAAACAATTTTAATCATTCCATGATACTAAAATAAATAAGAGTCTTTGGGTCAGATTTTCTGGTCCACTGTACAGCACAGAGGGGGCACAAAGCACTCTTACAACAACTGAAGTAGGCCAATGGAGCATTCACCTTCTGCAGGGAACTCTCCACTAGTGGAATTCATGAGAGATGCACTCTCAAGGCTGAGCACAGGGAGGAGGAGAGGCTAGCTCAGGGGCATTCCACAGGTGGGCCAGGCATGGCTCCACTCTACCCAGTCCTTTATTGGTGTAAATTAGGGCTGCCTCCCTACAGCCCTCACACATCAGGGGCCAGATAGTTCTCAATCCAGAGGCCAGAGCTGGCTCCCAGTGCCCCTCTCCCTTCTAGAGCTGATGGACTAGAGTGGAGAACCCAGGCCTTTGTGTTTATCAAGTGGCTTTCACAGCATTTCACAAACATTAATGATTTTAGCCTTAAGACACTCTGCTGGCAGACAGATTATCATCCTCATTTTATAGCCGGTGAAACTGAAACACAAAGAGGGGGAAATGATTCATGCAAATTCACACAATGAGTCAGTAACCGCACTGAGGGATAGAACCTAGAACTCCTGACTCCAGGTTCCACTAAATCATGCTGGTTTTAGCTGACTCTAAATCATGCTGGTTTTAACTGACATATCAGTACACTACATGAGACTAACTGCTAGGAATGGGTCACAGTTTCACTTACACTAAACGCCTTTAGCAAAGCTATACAGAAGCTCTGTAATGTTATCATAGAATCACAGAATATTAGAGTTGGAAGAGACCTCAGGAGGTCATCTAGTCCAACCCCCTGCTCAAAGCAGGACCAACACCAACTAAATCATCCCAGCCAAGGCTTTGTCAAGTCGGGCCTTAAAAATCTCTGGAATGTTATGGAATGTGCCAGTCCCATTTAAAAAAAAACAAAACCCAAAGCCTTCTGTTTTCCATGCAAGTAATTCTATGGTACTGAAGAGAGTATTTTCAGTTCAGGTGTAGGATAGTATCAATTTTACATAGCCAAAGTCTGTTCTCAGTTACCTCTGTGTAAATGCGAAGTATTATGGGCGCAGTGGAGTTACTCTAGATTTACATTCGGCTGAGTGAAACAAACCTAGCCCACAATGAACAAGGTAATGTTAGCATTGCAGATAAGCAAAATTTCTGTCTATCTATGTCCTTACATGGTCCCTATCACTGAGAGCTGAGCAACTCACAAACATGAATGAATTTATCCTCACAGCCCCACTCACAGCTCAGGAAGATTATAATACCTTCCACTGCCAATGGGAAATTTGTAAAATGCGAAACTGGGGCCCAGAGGCCCAGATCCTCAAAGATATTTAGGCATCTGACTCCAACTGAGGGTTAGGCACCTAAAGACCTTTGAGGATCTATGTCCATGAGTGATGCATGCACCCCCCATTCAGGAAGGCTAGCCTCCTGCCCTGCCAATTCAATCTGGAGAGGCCCTGGCCAGCAGCCGACACCAGGCTGCCCAGAGGAGCTCTGAGCCCTGCCATGGTCCAGCCCCAGGCCTGCGGCAGGGAGAATTAGCAGAGGTTTGGGAGGCTTAGCCTCACCCAACTTCCATTACCCACCGCCCATAGCTAGGTCAGAGAGTTTCAGGCTGTACTAAGGTCTCATAGGGAGTCTGCGGCAAAGATAGGAATAGAATTTAGATCTCCATGGTCCTAACCCAGTGCCATAACTGCAATCCCATCCTTTATACAACATGCAGACATCACATGTTACATGATATTAAAAAGAATGCTATGGTAGGAAAGTTATTATTATTATTCAAAGACGCTAATGCCGAGTCATTATCAGGTGAAAAGAAAGGTTACATGAGAATGCTACAATGGACTATGCAGCCTTTGAACTTGTAAGGATTATTTTCTTTCATAATTTGCTTCTAGTCAGCTGTTCACAGAATGTGATGTCTTTGTAAATTCTGGTATCTTACAGTTTGTCCAGGGACATAAAAGGTGCGGCTTTCTGGAAATGAGAATTTCCAAGAACATGAAAATACACTGCTTTCTCTCTAAAGGGATGATAGCTTGATTTACTAACCATTCTGAAGATAATTTCTCTTACCATATATTTATTTGCAGAATATTTTTAAACCCCTTTGAGAGCAAACTAATATAAAAATAAAAAATGACTTACCACCAGCAGAATTTTTCTTCAGCATATTTTGCTAGTGTGGTGTCAATTAAATCAAGTTTTCCAAACTGGGCCATTAATTTTTCATACACACTTTTGATGCACTCCCCCTTATGCACCAAAAGATTGCCTTTGTAAACACGTGCAAATTCTATACCTAATTGCAGGGTAAAATTTCCAAAAGCACGTTTAGGAGGCTCAGAGCTTGTCTACACAAAGACAACTCAGGAAAACGAATCCAAATTAAATAAAGGTGTGACTTTCAAGTGGATTAGTTAAATCTCACTAAACCCTGTGTGAATGCTCTTATTCGGAATTAAAGTGGCCTTAGTTTGGTTTAGCTTAATTTACTTAAGGCCACCTACATTCTCAATAAGAGCACCTATACAGGGGTTTAATGCAAGTTAACTAATCCACTTTAAAATATTAGTCCTGAGCATCCCTGTATAGACAAGCCCTTAGCCTCGCTGACTTTCAGTGGGACTTCAGGTGCATTAGAAAATGATATTTAGACTCCTTGGTGATTTAGGGTATTTTTGAAATTTTACCCACATCATTTGCATATGCAGATTTTGTTATTTATATCTGCAGCGTGCTAGTGTGTGCAGAAATATACATTCAAATACATACTTGTAAAATGTGCAGTCATAGAAGCCAGGCTCAGACTCCTTGGAAAATTTGCTTTATCATAATAGATTCTCACTTAATATAAACTAGGGCCCACTTATAAAGCAGAGCCAAATCCTGCTTCCATCTCTTATTGCATTTGAGGGGAGTTTAGCCCAAATAAGGATTGCAGGAATTGATCTATGGTGAATCAGGACCAGTGACTCTTTGTTTGTACTACAGTGCACGATAGGACGCAATACGCAACTCTACTAGGAATGCAAATTTTCTGCAAAAATAAATGCTGTTGTACTTAAGTACCATGACCACGATGGGGACAGTTTCTTTACATTTAGATTGGATTTGCATTTGTGTAACTCCATTAATCTCAGGGGAGCTACTTGTGATTTGCTGAAACAACAGGAGAAGATGGCCCACACTTGAGTGTATGTTCCAAGGGTGAAGCTTTACCTCATGTTAGCTTATATTGAGACAGGTCTAACCAATGTAAGGCTGTAGTATAGACATACCCATAGATTTCTCTGCAAGAAGGTCCTCTTGTGTTCCTACAGAGGTAGCTTTAAAAGAAGCAATAGCCACTAATGGAAGTTTGATTTCAAAACTGGAATATAATATCTACCTTTCTGCTAGGCTTCCATTGCATAGCTAGAAAAGAAATAATTTACTTTGTGAGCTAGGGAGACTGGTAATTGTTTCATAACTGTTTTGTTAGGTCTGTTGCCCAGACCTGGTTCTGATTTCTAAGAATCTAACGGAAGAATGTTCCGCCCAAGGCAGCTTTAATGTGCAACGTTCGGGATCCTTGACATCATATTCCAGGAATGATGAGTTCATATTCCAGGAATGATGAGTTCATATTCCTCATGCCTGAATTAGTAACTGCAGCTCTGTCTGCAGTGGAGTAAAAAAGTCACAGAGGGCCAGTATAAGGTATCTCCCACCACAGACCTCAAAATAGGGCTTAAGTGGTACATAGACCTTGGTACTGGCCCTGTGCACTAGTATGCATTTTACCATAGGCTCAAAGAGTTCCATACACTTATCTGGAAAATAATATTAATTAGAAATATAGAATTTTCCTTTTGTGGGAAATTTCACTCTGTTAAAGTTATTCTCCATTGTGAGTTGGAACAAAAATTCAAAATATTGAAAAATTTTCACCAAACAAGAAATTCCAAACATTTCAGATTGGATGTTGACATTTTCAATCAAAACAAAATGATTCAGCATTTCAAAACCAACATTTTTCACTTCAGTTCTCCCTGTAGGAACATTGACCAAAAAAAAAAAAAAAAGAGAGAGAAATGGAAATAGACATTTTTCCCATGGAAAATTTCAATCTTGACAGAACTATATTTTCCTATGGGAAGATTTTTGGCAATATAAGTTTTAACCAGCTTTAATATTAATGTTTCCTTGTGTTTTCTAAATCTATCATAATGTTATCAAACCTACTTCTCCAACAGAGCCCATATGGATGGATGGGAAGTGTTAGAGTCACAGATCAAGTGCTTGTACATGTGTGGCTGGCAGGGGCATTCCAGAGGCCTCATGCTTCTAGCACCAAAACCTATTATCATATCAGAGATGCACGGAGCTTATGAATAGTACAGTATAGAGGTCAGAGTACAGCAAGAGGGGATACTTGTGGGCCATATTTTAGTCTCAGGAAAATCAGAGTAAATGTGAGATAATTCTACTGCCTTGGGTCTAAAACACCAGACTGAGACTCATGAAACCTTGGTTTTAGTTCCTGGCTCTGCTATTAGCCTGCTGGATGACCTTGGGAAAACTCATTTCCCCTCTTTGTGCCTCAGTTTTCCCATCTGTTAAATGAGGACAATAATACTGACCTCCTTTGTAAAGTACTTTAGGCTCAACTGATGAAAAGTGCTATATAACAGCTAGATATTATTCTTAATAGATTCATTGGGTCAGCTTCTCATTCACAATAAGGCAGTGTAAAAGGACCTTAAAGTGTGTTTCAGTTACATTCACATTCACTTTACACTCTCAGAGCACTGTAAAGGGTGCTTAGTGTAAACAAAAATCAAGCCCACTCTGAATTAAACTGGCATAACTGAGAGAATTTGACCCCTGCATAGTTGTTACACCAGGGAAAAGCAGGTGTAAAGTTTTGTAGGTTTTAATCCACTCTTACATTCACTTTGCACACAGATACAAAGAAATGCAGAACCAGGTTCAGAGCACTCAGCTTACTGGATCAAACCACTAGAAATGGAGGCTGTTTTCTTCTAGTCAATCAGGTCTGGAGTCCTGTTTGCAGCAGTGGCCAAAACCTGATGCTTCAGATAGAGGCTAAAGGCAAAATGTCCCTGGTTAATTATAGAATGTAGTATTGTGGAGGTGTGGGAAATTCTTTCCTGTCCCCTGTGGGTAAAAAGTGAATCACTTATCAGATAATATCTTTCTGTAACCTCCACATGTCAGTGGGGGTATATCACACAAAGGAGCTGTTGTATTTTCTATCAGCTGTGACTCAGTTGTGGTAGGAGTCAGAAGCAGGAAGTTGTATTCACAGAAAACAAAAGGGCCAAATTCTCATCTCAGTTCCACAGGGGGTAAATACAGAGTGACTCTGCTGAAGTTATTAATAGGCTTGATTCTTCACTGCTTTGTATCTTTTGTAGGGATTTACATGTATGCAAAGTAGGGTGACCAGATAGCAAGTGTGAAAAATCGGGATGGGGTGGGAATTAACAGATGCCTTTATAAGACAGAGCCCCGCATATCGGGACTGTCCCTATAAAATCGGGATATTTGGTCACCCTAATGCAAAGTGGGTGCATTCCTGGTTGAAGACCTTTTACATTCTTGTTGAATCCGGGCCCAAAAGCTGGAAGGCAAACTCCCGTTGACTTCAGTGGTAGGAAGATTAGACCAGTAGGATAGATCAGGTAAAATATTTGGTATGTGCTGTATGTGACAAGCAATCAGAATCCATTGCAGAAGCATCATCCAGGTACAACTATCTCTGCTTCGCCCTTTGCAAATAAATAAATACAGACAAAAGGGATGTGCCTGATTCTCTTCTGAACTTTTCCCAGTGACGTAAATCCCCAAATTAAAATTAAGGACCAAACTGTGATCCAGCTTGCAGGGCAACACATAGGACCAAAAAGGTGTAACCGGGCCTTTAACTCATTTGCACTGGCTAACTATACCAGTGTTTGAAGCATGGACAGCAGACTTCACAGGTGGGATGGAGTGGAGTTAGCCTTTGCTCCACTCCCCCAATGTACTGGCTAGAATGGCTGCACTGATATGCTGGGCCAGAGAGGCAAGTATGCTGCCCTAGATAGAGTCCTGGAGTAGGGTGTTTCCTCGGTGGAGCATGGGAAGACCAGCATATAGGTTATGAGACTGAGGCCTTGTCTACATTACCAAGTTTTGTCACTAAAAATTGCCTTTTGTGGCAGAACAGCAAGAGTGTACACACTACAATGGGAATTTTATCGTGAAGAACGCCCAGTTTTGGCGACAAAAATCTTCCACCCCTATGAGAGACTTCTGTCTTTTCCCCTCCCTTTATTGCCAACAAAGAGCCAGTGTAGACGCTGCTGATTGTTTTGTCGACAGAACTGGCTTCCACCAGTATCCCACACTGCCTGCCCTGATTGCTCTGCTGCCCTCCCCTTTCAAAGCTCCGGGAAGTATCTGTGTGCTGCTCCCTTTGGGGAACCAACAAAGGGCAAATCATTGGAATGCTCCTGTTCTGTCCAGCACTAGGAACACAACAGCAGGCAGACTGCTGCTGCAGGGGGGAGGGGGACAGACTGCTGATCTGTTTTGCAATTCCTCAGCACAGAGAGCTCACAGAGCTGCTCATGATGCTGCTCTCAGCAGCTGAGGGGGCTGTGGAAGAACTCAGAGAGAATCCCAAGATGTGCAGCGATCCCACAACACTGCATAGTGCATTGCTCACCCTGTCGATGATGGTGTCCCCAGCGTGGACATGATCTGTTGACAGAGGGAGCAAGCCTGAACACCCTTTTGGTGATTTTTGTTCTGTTGACTTTTGGGCGTCGACCTAAGTTTTGTCAACAAAACTTGGTAGTGTAGACAAGCCCCGAGTCACAGACTTGCTTCCTTCTCTGCTCTGAAGCCAGTATAACGACTTGTTGCCCCTTTGCAAAGCCACACCTTGATTTGATTTTAAAGGAGAAAGGAATGTCTTCTAAAAGAAGAGTTTGATGATAAAAGGACTGATCCTCCATTGCTTTGCCTCATCGTTTACACTGCACACTTTGCACCAGTGTGAATGATGGCTTGGGATGCAGGGCAATGGGGAATCAGGCCCCTATTAAGACAAATTGTTATGAAAAGTTAGTGTTTCTTGAGTATCAGAGGGGTAGCCATGTTAGTCTGGATCTGTAAAAGCGGCAGAGAGTTCTGTGGCACCTTATAGACTAACAAACGTATTGGAGCATGAGCTTTCGTGGGTGAATACCCACTTAGTCGGTAGAATACCCACACCGACAAAGTGGGTATGCACCCACGAAAGCTCATGCTCCAATATGTTTGTTAGTCTATAAGGTGCCACAGAACTCTTTGCCACTTTTATAGTGTTTCTTGAGTTACTCTCTCTTCTGCCATGCTTCCTCCTGCAACATGTGCTGTGCCAGTCTTATTCCTTGTAAGTACTGATGCGGTGGAAGGATGAGGTAAGCAAAACACAGTAGACATAGCAGAATTGGCAGGAAGCTGTAATAATAAATGAATTCCTTTAAAATAGAAGGGGAAGGAAGGAATAGAAGGCGGGACCTAGGACAGAGTTTTCATTATCATCTATTTATATTATGCATATGCTATTGCACAAGACAGAAAGTATGACATGGGCCCAGCCACAAAGATTTTGTGATCTAAAGCCCTTCCTTAGATTCTAAATGGACCTGAGTGAAAAGTGAGGGGACTCAGTATCACACTGGAGGGACTCTGCACCTTGTGAGATTGGACCTTATTACAAATAAGACCAAACAGGGTAATCTAGGGAAATGCAGGGAGACCAAGAGAGGGTAAGGCTTCATGGAAGAAGTAGGCTTTAAGGAGGGATTTGAGGGACAGAGCCAAAGTCCCTTGAAGAGAATAGCAAGACTTGCACTGACTTAATTGGGCTACAGATTAGCTGTAGAGGAGGGAGTAGACGTTAGGCTTGCAAGAAGCAGCAATATGTTGGGGGAAGGTTAGAAAGTAGCTGAGAACAGAGAAAAGAAGTAAACAGGGAGGACAGCTGGCCTCGAACCCAGATGCTCAGAAACCATGCAAAAGCTTAATTGTTTTGTTTGTATTGCAGAAAATATTTTTTTTGGATGTGCCTTGGGTTTGAGTTCTGCGAATGGAAATGCAGAGAAGGCGGAGAAGATGGGCATTATTATTTCATCCAAATCAGTTTGCCCATCACCGAAGGAATGTTCTGGGATGGCAATTGGGTCTCTGAGGTCACATGCTCACTGAAAACATACCAGTGGGGACTAACTTATTAACAGTCCCCATTTACTGAGAACTAGAAGTTGAACCATGCACTTAAACTGAAATTGTGCAGGGGTCCAGCATGAAGTCTCTGCTATGGTAGTTACATGGCCCTCATTACCAAAGTACCTGAGCACTTCACAGCTGCTAATGTCATGAACCTCACAGAACTCCTTCCTGTGAGATAGGGAAGTGCCATAATCAGGCCTCAGTTCCCCATGAGTAAAATGCTGGAGACCCAACTTCTATTGAAATTAATGGGAGTTAGGTGCTTCATCTGGATCTTTAGGCATCTCAAAACCTTCGATAATCGATTCCTAATTGACTTGCCCTAGGTCATACAGAGAGTCAGTAGCAGAGCTGAGAATGGCACCTTGTTTTCCTGAGTCCCAGCCTAGCATCCTAACCATTGGACCATACTTCTGAATTTAATCCCCATTTAATTCCTATTCTAAGGATGAAAATGGAGCATAAGGCTGTGTTGGGCCTCTGCACAAGGCTGAATTTTACCCTTAGAGATTATAGATTATTGTGGGATTTTGATAACACATCTGTTTTTTTCCTCCTTTCATTAAATAAAGCATGCGTTGCATATTTAAGGTAAACTAACTAGCAGCGAGATGCAAAGATGTTAGTTATTGAAATTAAAGGTGGAATGAACCAAACTTGCAAAAACTGTAATAAAATTTTACCAGCCCAGGAACAAAAATCTACTTGCCTGGCCGTTACAGTGAGGATGAATGACACCGAAAAAGCAAATGATAGCTCACCTGCCAATCAGATCATACCGTATGGATATATTTCTGATCCCCTACTAGAGAGATGCTAGAAAGTATTAGGCCATTAGATAATCCCTGAAACAAGAGGATAAACATTTAAAGTTACATCCAAGGCCCTTTCTACTCCATCCAGGGACTTCGTGCACCATCACATGGTCTGGTGCTAATATTGTCAGCTTCTTGGCATGCGTAACCTTCTTCAGCATTAATTTGTACTCATTTAGATTTTGAAAGTGCAGTTTGTTTTAAAACAATTAATTTATGAGATCACTATGGACACAGATGATGTTCAAAGGCATTGTATTGAGTTCATGCCTTGGGAGGAATGCTTGGGAACACGTCATACAATTGTAAGCAAAATTGTTCAGATGAAGGTAATTTTTTTGGCAATCGAGTGCAGCCATATTTATACTAACTGAGGATATGGCCCAGTAGATTTACTTTATTAGTATTGTTTTAAACAAAAATGTTCCCAGATTTCTATGTACATCTACAATAAACAAGCAAACAAACAAACAAGTAAATACCTAGCTCATCTTAGCATTCTTCATCCATAGATTTCAAAATGTTTTCAAGGAGGTCAGTATCATTATCCCCATTTTACAGATGGGGAAATCAAGGCACAGGGCCAGAGTGGCTTGCGACAGGCACCCAGCAGGCCAGTGGCAATACATTCCAGGTCTCCTGAGTCCCAACTCAATGGTCTATGCAGTAGGCAACACTGTCTTTATTTATAGTGATACATATTTTCTCGCTTGCATAAGACCTCTCAAATATCTCACATCAGCTAGACATCTTGCAAACACAAATTAAACCATGCAACCCCTCTGCGAGGTTTGCCGTTATTAAAATACACTTTCATTGTGTGTGCACACACCCTTCGCAATGAGGCCTCTTGAGGTACTAGTGTTGATGGCTCTTGCCCCGTGTGGAGCAACCATGACTGGTTACACCTCTTGCTTTAATTCGAAGCAGCTGTCTTGCAGAAAGTAAACATTCTGTGTCACCAAGCTGGAGTGCCCCAAAGTACTTACCTTCAAAGATCCTTTCTGTCCCAAGAGTGTTGCATTATAACTTTGTCTCAATGAGGTTTCGCTCCTATCACAAGAGGCCTGAAGTCAATGGAGATGGGAGGGAACCGTCCATCGTTGTGTTGTTTGCGTGGGCAAAATACAGCCTGAAATTAAGACAGGTCACATCAGCAGAAACAAATAGAATTAGAGATTATCATTGGCATCAATAATAACCTAAGAATACAATTGTGGCTTGTCAAAATGCCTGGATTCCATTCTTTGAATATAGGAGGGGCAAAGACCTAGTCACCAGTACTGGAGATCAGGCCTGTTCCACGTGTTTTCTTCCATGTTCTGCCACTGTGTGCCCTTGGGCAACTCACTTAATTTCCCTCAATTAAATGCCTCCGTGTTACCCATCTGGGAAAAGAACACACTGCATAGGGTGTTGGGAGGCTTAATTAAATAATGTTTTTTAAACCTCTATGAAAAGGGAACAAAGATATTGGGTACAAATATGTGCAGTTCAACTCTTTTAGGCCTCAATTCTGTGGCAGATTCTATTAGCACAGACTTCACTTGAAGCCAGTGGGTCTCTTCATAAGCCACAGGGTCTGCACTAGCAGATCCCAAAGCAGGACCAGGTCCCAGATAGGGTGTTTGGCCCACATGATCTCCTGTGAGGAAGAATTTTACATTCGTGACACTTTGTAAAAAAAACCACTGTCACCGTGCCAAAGCTTGGGCTAGATTCTCTACTGCCCTGCACTCTATGTAGTCATTTACACTAGTGCAAAGTAAATGCAAAGTGATTTCAAAATGCTACCATTCTAATTTGGTGGAGTTTTACACCCACTTTGCAATAGCTTTAGCTTAGTATAATGACTACAAAAAAGTATCAGGCAATAGAGAATTGGGCCCTTATCTTGGAATCAGTTCTTATTAAATTGCTACCTCTACTGATAGATTCACATATTGCAATCAGCCTTGGACTTGTCTTACTAACCCTTGTGAATCTAAACTATTCATGAAAGCTCAACGTATTGAGACCTACAATATTGACTGACTGACTGACAGACAGACAGACCCCTAACTCTCACTGCACCCTGTAGATTAAATACATGTTATCAAATTGTTTTAACCAAAGGGTTAAAACTGAAAAACATGGAGGTTAATACCAATATTTCGAAATGGGGATGCTTTGAAATAGACACCTAAAACTATGTTTAAACACCTAAGTAAGGCCTGGTCTTCACTTGAAAGTTTTTCTGGTATAACTACTTCTGTTAGGAAATAGAATTTTTGCCGATATAGTATAGCAGGGGGGAAAAAATCGAGTGTGGACAGGGTTATATCCTATCAAGATGGCTTATACCAACATAGATATTAACCTTCTCAGTGCTAAACTGGCATAAAGCCCCTTTATTCACCTAACTGCTTCCAATCTAGCGGGTTTATACTGCTTTAGTTGCACTGGTATAGTTAAAGAAGTACAACTTTGTAGTATAGGCAAGGTCTAAGTTGTAGAAACTTACTTGTTTCTTCCCCTCTAGATTTTTGACTTCTGGGTTGTTCTCATTATTGATTTCATGAATTCCATTTTCACTTCTCTGTAATTATGAATCTACATCATCAGCCCAAAGTGAACATCACTAATGAAGGCGTCATGGGGGAGGGGACATGAGTGTAGTGTTTAAAAAATAGAAATGATTCGCGGACTGGCCATTACTTTCCCCTTACTCATTGCTCAGAGCCCTACCCTGCCTTACAAGTTAAATGTTAATCAGCACAAACTGAAATTCACATTGATTTAATGGTGATAAGTCAGGACCTGAAACCTTTGTGGTGCTGAAATCCATTGCATATCTTTAAATCTCCATGGAAGTATAAGGTGCTCAACATTCCGCAGTCTCTGATTCTCTCTTCCCTAACCCTGTATTTACATGTAAAAGGCATGAACATACATATAATCCCAACTCTAATGGCACAGAAAGAAAAGCCCCCTGCATTGTAAGCAGCCATGTCTATTTTCTACCAGCCAGGCTAAACAAAAAGAGCCTTCGGACAACTCCAGTCCCTTTGGCAATAGGCAGCAGCTCTGTGAAATCATTTGAAAGAAGCAATCAATAGATCACAATTCACTTGACACCAACTAACTGGCAGCAACTTCCGCCTGCAGTGGCATTGCTGTAACTTGAAAATTGTGCAACACCTTTAGTAAACACTTCCTCATGTAGGAACAAGAATAAAGCCGAAGGACCCAGTCTCCCTCCTTCACTGCAGAAGGCAGGGCAGGTTAAAGTAGGAAGAAGCTAGAGGCCAGTCTTTCTCAAAGCAAGGAGACCGCTTTCCAGGCTTAGCTGACATGATTAAAGTACTTCTGATTTCTACAGTTTTGCTCCTTTCTCAACACCGAGGTAAGTTTTTTCTCCTTTTATCAAATCGCTGCTAAGTACAGTGACTGATAAGTTTCTATAGCTTTTGTGAGCTTTTAATTGGCAACAGGTGGCTGATACTGAAGAACCATGGTTGCATTTGTTGTACTCACACCAAATGAAGTCACTTGAAGACAATGGCATTGCTGAAAATAGAGGTTTTTGTTTCACTACCAAAGTTAAAAAGTAATCACTAAAATTCTCAAGAAAGGCAGATTAGTAAAGAAATAGTTACCCGACTGAGTCAAGCCTTGGAACAAGTTTGTTCTGAGGAAGTGAGAAAGCCATTTTTTGACAATTGTGAGAGAATTTATTCAAGTTGGCTAATTTGTTGCTTTTTCAACATTTGAATTATAATTTTTTTATTGGAATTAAATGAACAGTCATCTACTTGCAATTGAAATAGAATGATAAACGTATATTTATGCAGCACCAGGATAATATCCTGAGATCACCCAGGATATGATTAAATAATTATATATTAAGTCCTTCCCAATATTAAGTACGTATAAGTATTTAACTGTATTCTATATAAGGTGCCATACATAAGTTTTTGAGTCTATTCTTGCTTGCTTGCTATTTGAATCTGGAGCAGATTTTCAGCCCACGACATGCACAAATATACACACATTTGCACATGCAATTCATGGTCACTTGGACATGTAATTGTCTTCAGTTCACACACCATATTATGCACAGATTTAAACACATTTGTGTATGGAATTATATGCATTTTCTTGAGAAGAGTTCTGAAAATCTTCCCCTTGAGACTTTATATATCTTGGTCAAAGAGATTTAATTTTTATATGTAGATCCACGCTAACTAGTGGTGTTAATTCCTGATTTAAGATGGTTGGGAAATTGAGGTATTTATTTATGCCTTATCACCAATTTTTTACCTGTTGTAACAGATCCAGAATCCATTTCTTGCTCAGAAAAAACTGAGTTAAAATCATGCCTGAAGCAAAACAAGATGACCGTACATTCACTCTGAAGAACTGACTCTAGGAAAACTATTAGAAACAGAACAAAATATAACTGCCTACTTAACATACCCAGAATCTTGTAGCTAAAAATCCTCATATGAAATACATACCAAAGGTATTAAACTGTAAGGCTTGTCTTGACTAGAGAAAAGGTCAGGTTTAGATCAGGCTACCTAGCTAAACCCAACCTAACTTGAGCTACCAAGGCTGTAATCTGACTTCCTAAAAATCAAGCTAAAGGCATTACCCTGAATCTGCAATAGGAAATTTTGGTTAGGTTGATTTTAGTAACAACACTCAATCATTTTTCCTATTCTAGTCAAAGCCAAGCAAGGGGCTGTTTCAGGAACTCATACTCTCTGATTAGTGCTCACTCACATTATTCACTGAAGAGACCCATTGATTTCACTCAAACTATTTACATAAGGAACTACTTCTCAAATGGAGTAGCTGCAAAATCAGACCCATAGAAAGTAACATTCGTTGGGTGCTGAGCTCTTTTGAAAATCTATCTACAAGTGTCACAATGGGAGATGCTGGGTCCTGAGTGCTTAGGAAAACCTGGCATTTATTTATGTGATTAAAATAGGAGCTGACCTATTTTTGAAATTCTAGTCCCAAATGTAGGTGCTGAACCCATGAAAATTTGTCCCTTAGGGTGAAATTCACCCCCATGCAACAGGATTAAAGGAGGCTTATGTGGTACATAGGCCTTGTGATGTCTCATAGGACAGAATCTGATTTTCAGGGACTCTGAACACTTTCCAGGGAAGTCACATGTGCGAGAACCTCTGAAAATCAGATCGTGATACACTGATGTTCTTCATATGCAGAAGTTGAAAAACACTTCTTACCCTAAGGCCTCGTCCAGACTAGGGGAGGAAAATCGATCTTAGATACGCAACTTCAGCCACGTGAATAACGTAGCTGAAGTCGAATATCTAAGATCGAATTACTCACCCGTCCAGACGGCGCGGGATCGATGTCTGCGGCTCTCCGTGTCGATTCCGGAACTCCGTTCGGCTTGATGGAGTTCCGGAATCGATGTAAGCGCGCTCGGGGATCGATATATCGCGTCTAGACTAGACGCGATATATCGATCCCCGAGCAATCGATTTTAACCCGCCGATACGGTGGGGTAGTCTGGACGTGGGCTTAGTAAGCTCTTCACTACCACAATACCTCTACCACATACTTCACTACTATACAGACAGACATACAACATATCCACGTGCACAAGGGGAGATGGAAAAAGGCCATTTGGGTCATCTAAGATGTCTCTCCTGCTACCTCCATCACGTACATGTATGTTCCCTACCTCCAGCACATTTTCCAGTGCTTTGCCCAGTCCGTTTCAAATGCCACCAGCCACAGCAGGTCAAAAATGTCATTGAAATAGAAACTTTCCATGGGAATGTGTCAATTTTAACGAAGTTTCCCTTTTTTAAAAACAAAAGTTGAAATGAAGTGTTTTGACCTTTTCAGAACAAAGCATTTTGAAGGTATGCATTGAAATGACTTTTCATTACAAAATATATTTTAGTTTATATTATAAATTATGATACAGCATAACATTTTAAAAAGTCAAAAATCAGAAGAAAACATTTCAACTTTAACACAATGAAATGCTTTGAATGGCCCAAAACAATGTCTGTCTTCCCCCCTCCCCCCGAATAATTTTGGGGGAAACTTTGAATTTTTTTGGTTTTCATTCCAATTTGGACCCAGGAGTCCCAACCTCAGATTCTACTTCTGCACATACTTCTACTTCTGCCCTCTCACTCTAGCGATCCTAATGGATTCTGGACGTGGCTCCATGCTCCAGACAGGGATATCAAGAGCTTGCACACCACATCACACTGGTACTAGTGTATGATCCACAATGGGTGTGATCTGTCCAAAACAGGAGAGTGGCTGTAGTCCAGGGCAGGGGTTCTCAAACTTCATTGCACTTCAACCCCATTCTGACAACAAAAATTACTACGGGAGCGGGGACTGAAGCATGAGCCCACCCAAGTGGGGGGCCAAAGCTGAAACCCCAGGGCTTCATACCCAGGCTTGGGGCTTGTAACCTGAGCCCCGCCTCCCACAGCTGAAGCCGAAGTCTGACCCCAGGCAGTGGGATTTGGGCTTGGGCTTCAGTCCCGGGCCCCAGACAGTCTAACTCCAAATTTGATGACCCCATTAAAATGGGGTCGTGATCCACTTTGGGGTCCTGACCCACAGTTTGAGAACCGCTGGATTAGAGGATGAGGGAACAAGAGCAGCTTGGAAAACGAGAGCAGCGGTTACCATAGATATTAGAGAATATTTAATGACTCAGTTCTGGATTGGTGATAAAGAAGCTATAGGGATATGGAGATCTAACAGATGCAGAGTAACCATAATACTCTGATCCAGATCCAGCAGCTAGGATAGGCTGAACCTCAGTGGTACCAGTTCTAGTCATTGTTCCATACCTGATGTAGTGAGCACTGTACAGCCATTTACATTCAGATCACTTTTCAACGCAATGGCTAATACTGCTCAGAAGGCAGCACAAGAGAACATTTTTGGCTACCAAATATTTTCTCAGCCTGGCAGCTGCTTCTAGCAGCAGCAATACAAAAACTACGAGACATATTGCCCATTGGCCCAGAACACTCTGGGGCCAGATGCATCCTCTTTCTGCTGGGAACGATAAAAGGGCCTTCCCTCCCATTGTGCGACTATTTCTGATTGCCTCATAATGTGAATAAATGTCAGCAGTTTTAGCTGAGCTGTTTGTTCTGCGGATACAGAATAGTGTCCAGAGGACACAAAGCTAGATCTTCTCTGGAATAGTTTAGACCAGGGGTTCTCAAACTTTATTGCACTGCAACCCCTTGTGACAACAAAAATTACAACTGGACCCCAGGAAAGGGGTCCAAAGCCCGAGCCCTGCCACCCTGAGGTGGGCAAAGCCCAAGGCTTCAGCCACCACAGGGGGCCTGTAACCTGAGCCCCGCCACCCAGGGCTGAAGCACTCAGGCTTCGGCCCTGCGTGGTTGGGCTCAGACTTTGGCCCTGGCTCCAGCAAGTCTAATACCAGCCTTGGCGACCCCATTAAAATGGGGTCTCGACCCAGTTTGGGGTCCTGACCCACAATTTGAGAACCACTGGTCCAGTGCATAAGTCATATAGCTTCTGCTATCTCAAAGCTTGTTGAAGGGGAGATCATGGTAGATGGAAATAATACAGGAGTAACAGATGCACAGCAGCCACCTGGAATAGGAAGATAGATGGACTCATGTATATACCCACATATATGTCTAGTAATGATCAACATCACAGAAGAATCAGTAGCAATCCAGAACAATCAAATTCTTCTGAAAGAACTATCTTGGAAGACCCCTGTGCAACTGGTCTGTTACAGCTATTAGGTAATATGCTAATCGTACCTAATGCTATGCTAGATGCTACCTAATATATACAAGTTCTCTGCTGCAAAGAGATTAAAAACTAAGTTAGACCCGGATTCAAGAAAGCATTTCTATTTAGGACAACACTTAAGCATGTGCTTAAGTCCCATTGGACTTACAGTGAAGTATGGGCCTAAGTGCTTTCTTGCATTGGGGCCTCCGATATAATGCAATAAAGGGGTTGTACAGAAGGTTGAAGGAGTGTGCCCATGGTTAAGATCATGGGGTTACTCAGCAGAGGCCAGTGTACAGCATGATGGAATAATATTTAGAGTAAACAGATATTAGCTGGCACTAGTATATAAAAGACACACAGGTGCCACATATCCTCTGCAGCCTGAGCGGAAATTCTATTTATATTCCTCCCATTCGGAAACAATCACAAATTATCCTGTTAACATGAAATAGGTCAGATTTTTTCAAAAACCATTCATGCGCCTTGAAACAGATGCTCTGTCCCAGACTTTCTTCTGTGCACTGCTCCGAGGTCTGAGTTTGTCAAGTGTAACAGAGGGATCTAGAAGCAAAATCACATCTAGCCAGAGCTACAGGCTTAGCTAATAATTTAAGAAGGGCTAAGCTCCCACAGCCAAATCTACAATGCCCATCTGAAATGCAATTCGCTCTCCCACCCTAAGCTCAGCATTATACCCAATAGAGATTTGAGAGCCCTGAGAGGAGAATTTTGCTCTTTAGGTAGGACAGAAGAGACACACTGGCAAAACAGCACTGGCAACATGACTAGGGCCAGATCATGATAGCACAAGGGAAGCAAGAGAAGGAATGAGGAGCTGGCTTTGCACAGAGAAGGTACAATTGAAACCCCCAGGCCCTCCTCAGCTCATGGTCAACTCCTTGCTATCATCCATCTGGTTGTAATCCACCCCAAAAGAGCTATGATCCTGCTCCCATCTGCACACCCACCAGTGAAGATGGCCAGATGCACTGTTTGAGGGGAAAGCGGGAGGGGAGAAGGGTAGCTTGCTGCACCTTTCTTAACACAATCCCCACCCACACCTACTCACCAGCCCCTGTGATAGCCAGATGCACCTGCCCCAAAGAACTATCCACCCTCAAGCTAACACTGAGTTGATGAAGCTCTGAAATGCCCCCAGTGTGGGCAGGTGCCTATCAAGGTACAATCTGACCCTTAATACAGACTGCAGCTCTCCCACGCAATAATGCCACAGGAGACAACTACTGGGTATTGCAAAATGTGCACATGCTGGTGTACTGACTAACCATGAGGCTCCCTGGTTACCTAAGTGGTTTTCTTGTATTCTGGCATGATGATTAGTGCTGTGCACATCTGTTCACAGTGAAGTGTGCGGTCAGTCAGTCATTATCAAAGTTTCATAGCCTCAGGGCCTTTTGGCATTTATCTCACTCTGGTCTTGGATATCTACAGTGCTTTTGTGTGAATGCATTTAAATAGCCTCAAGAGGAGTTAATTAATGAGATTGGTCCAATCCCATGGCCATACTAATACATACGCTTTGCTGGATAAAATATCCATATTCTACCATCTGATACTTCTAGTATGCAAGTACCTGTATGAGGTCTGTGAAATGTATTTTTTCCCTATGATAGTTCCCTCTGAAATTTTTCTGATTTTGGCATACAAAGATTCAGTTTTTCAGGTTTTCAGTGAAAACCCTCTTTTTTTGGACAAAACCAGAACTTTTTTGGCAAAAAATTATGTTTCATTTACAAGCCATTTTCCATAGGAAAAAAGGACATTTTGATGGAAATTTTCCAACTTACTCAAGTGAGGAGGGGCAGAGAAAAATGGTTAGATCACATGCCTAGCCATCTAGCCGCTTGGGGTTTATTCTCAGCTCGGCCACTGACTCGCTATGCAACTTACTTATCCTTTCTATGCCTACAAAATAGGGCTAATAAAAATACCTGTCTCACACATGAAAGGTGCAGTCTCAGCCCAGGCTCAGCCCAGGCTATTAACGAGTTCTGGATAAATTTTCAAAAGAGACTAGTGTCCAATTTTTCCAATGCCCAACTTGAGACAGATGTTTTAGCAGGGCCTGATTTTCAGAGCACGTCTGCTTAGCCCTTAATGAAAATTAAGCCCTCTAAAGTTGTTGCAGATTGGACACTCAGAGTCCAAGCCACCAAAAAAATCACTAGTCACTTTTGAAAATTTTGGCCGCACAATCGAGTGTTGCATTTGGATTCAGCACCATGTGGCGTCCAACTGCTTGTGCTATGGACTGGGTATAGTTTCTGCATGAGGAATGCAATATGGAAGCTCAGTTCTAAGGAAACATAGTGGTCACCAATTCTGCTTCCAGAAGAGATAGCTGTAACCTCATGGCCGGCTGAAGATGAGAAAAAAGCCAATATGGCTGTTGCTACCCCTGGATATTCTAGCAGCAGCTGAGGGGCTAACCACAAACACAGACTATGAATCCAATCAACCATGATGGGCACACCCTCAGTCTAAGAGTCTGATATCACTCCTGCCATCTCTTACAGTTCCTTCCTGTGGCCAGCATTACTTGGACTGTATTATGCAGGAAGCCAGATTAGCTGATTGTAATGGTCCCTTCTGGCTTTAAAATCTATGAACCACTCTTTCTCCTACAAACGTCCTTGTACACGACTATATTGATCACAAAACAGCTGGTATGAAGTGTTCTCATAAGGAACTAAACATATTCCATACTCCTATATAAAACCCCAAATAAAAGCAGGAGCAGGGAGCAGGAGAGGACTGAACAAAAGGAGAGAAAAAGGCAACAATAAAAAACAGAAAAGAGAAAAAAATTTCAACTATCACATGCGGATAATCACGCCCAATAAGATATAATAGGTGAAACATGCTACAGGAGGAGGATTAACTGGAACTATTTCTGTGAAAAGACTAGTTGAAAATATCTCTAAAGAATTAATCTGAGATTGCTCCCAGTCCCAACTACCCATGAATACGGTAAACTTACTTACCTACCATACAGGAGGAATTCTTTGTTAATTTACACGACTTTCTGTAATAGAGTCTGGTGATCATTAACTCTACAGAACCACCTGAACTCACCTGCATCAGTTGCAAAACAGCGAATGCAAAAGTAAAGGTGACATTTTGAAAATCTTGCCCAACGTGTTGATATAAAAATTGTGCAGTGCTAAAATACAATTCTATGAAATGCATGAAAATTAAATAAAATGATACAGCATTTAGAATCTATGGAATTTAAAAAATAAATATATTTGTTTTGACAAATCTTTTTGTTTCCTTTAGGAACTGCACAAAGGGAATTACCTGGGGTGAAGGACTACAAAGTGGTATATCCACACAAACTACACACGTTACATAAAAGAGATGTAGCAGGAAATCAAAATCCCAACAAAGGGGTAATAAAGGAGGCATTTTTTATTTGTTAACATGGGAATGGGATAGTTTTGTTTTGGGTCAGAGTGTACTTAACTTTCAAGACAAGTTAGATCCAGACATCAGATCATACTAATGGAACAGAATAACTAGACTATTGAATCCATTCCCCTGCAAGGGCAGGCCATGATAGTCACACAGTAAAAGTAGGTGGCAAAGTCTAAATGTGATTGGTGAGTCTCCTCCTAGTTCATGATGATACGTTTATTCACAGTGTAAACCAACTCATTAGTTGGCATTAGTGGCACTTTTTGCTCAAAAGTAGAGCTCGGTGGATAGTGGAAAACAGTAGAGCAGAAGCACCTAGCATTCTGAGGTGTTGTATTTTAGATCCAAAATATGCAGCAGAGCCACATCCTCCAATCTACCTTTGGGTGGCGGTGGAACAAATCAGTGGGTAGGGTTCTGGACAGAGTTCTACTCCTAGCTCTGCCACCAGCCTGCTGGGGGATGTAGAGTAAGTCACTTGACTTCTCTTGGCCTCTCTTTCTCCATCTGTCAAATGGGGCAGCAAGACTTGCTGTCCTGAGATCTATGAATAAAGGCCCCAACACAGGAGAGCATAAGCACATGCTTAATTTTAAGCACTTTAATAATTATTACTATTATTGAGATAGTGCCTAGTGATCCACCAAGTGCCTATTGTGTTAGGCACTGAATAAACTGAGTAGTAGATGGTTCCTGCCCTGAAAAGTTTACAATCTAAATAGAAAAGACAGACAAAGGGTAGGGGAAAGGGATATAACATACCACTGAGTTCAGCTAAAACAATTCAAATGCTTAAAGTTAAGATCATGCTTAGATGCTTGGATGAATAGGGATAGGATTATTCACATGCTTCAAGTTAAGTATGTGCTCAAGTGCTTTCCAGAACTGGGTCTTAAGCGAAGTAGAGTCTCCTATGGAAGTCAGCAGAGCTGTACGTGTACCTTTGAGAGCAGACTTTAGATTTTAGAGTTCAATTTATTAACGTCATTTAAAAACTGATGCTTAGTCTAGAACTGCCAGCGAGTTTATTGTCGTGGGGGAGTTGGTGGTCTCAAGACCAGTAAATTCACAGTGAGGCTCGTGCTTATTGCTATCAACATTATAACACTCAAATATTTGCAGGCAAGATATGATGACAGGATGCAATATGAAATTAAAGTCAACGGTGAGAAAGTGATACTTCATCTAGAAAAAAATAAGTAAGTTCAATTTCTTTTCTTATAACATTATCACTATCATTCAGGTCACTGGAAAAAGGTACTATAAAGCACTCAGGATACAGTTTCTAAAAGTAAATGGGACTTAGGGTCCTAAGAGATGGGTGTATTTGAAATTTTAACTCTTAGATATCATAGTGATGGCAGCAAAATAAGAGCTTTAACAGAATAGAATAGAATCAGCGGCACTATAGCAGAACCTGGCTAGCATGCCACAACTCCGAAACAGATATATGACATTTGCTGTTATTGTAATGACATTCCTCCAGCTCCTGCTGCTTTCTGTTGGATTTGAAAACCTTGGCTGCAGCGAACATGACTTGTGATCACCTGTCCATGCCTCAGTTTCCCTATATGTAAATAGGCAATAATAATACTGACTGACTTTCAGGGATATTGTGTATTCACATTTATGAAGAATCCTGAGATCCTCATAAGGAATAAATCATAAAAATGTGATAGGTAGACAGACAGACTATTAGTGCCCATTTATGAAATCATACCTGCCTTTACTGTTAACTTTGCTCTCTCACTCCTAGTTATTAGTCTTAATTAACCTGTTGTTTATTGTCTAAATCCTAGATTATAAAATTTGTGCATCAGGGGTTGTCTTTGTGTTATGTTTGTTCTTTTCCTAATGCAGTGGAGCTTTGATTCCTGTTTGCGAGTGTGTAGGTGCTCTCACACTGGAAAATATTATAATAGTAATAAGAAGAAGTCATCCTGACATTTCACAAGTGATCAGACTTCTAAATCTTACTGGGTTCTGAATTAATATTGCAAAATAAGAAACACATCCTGGCCTAATGAGTTTAGTCTATACATATAGTATATGCAAGGTACATAGAGAAGAGGCTATAATACAAAACAGAGAATATCAGAACACTATCGGACCATACAGAGCAAACATGAAATAACGTGTAATCGTTATTTTGCATTGGCTGGGTGTGTCTTTTGAATTCTTTATGTTTGATGTTGTGTCATTTTAGGTACGTTTTAAGTGGCGTGTTTTTAAAGATTGTGTAACTATTCCTTAAAGTGGCAATCGGTTTATATTAAATGTATCAGAAATAGAAATAGAATTAGAAACAAATAAATATTAGTCTCTGTTTTAAGCTAATCAAACTATTTGAAGGGAGCAGAGGAAGAGGAACTGGGAAGCCTTTTGGTGTTAGCTTCCTTTCTTTAAAAATATGGTGATCCATCGAATTGCTCATAGAGGTTTGGAACATTAGTACTAGCTGAAGTGAACTGGGCTCCAATTCATGACTGACTTCTGTGGGACTGCTCTGGTTGCTTTAAATTAAGCATCTGTTCAGTGCTTTTGTGGTCTGGGACCAGAGTGCTCAGAAACTTGCAAGATTGAGCCACTGGTGATCAGTGTGCATGCAAGCAAGTCAGAATGCAAAATGAATGCAGTGTATTCAGTGGTTGCTGAATTAAAAGAACGTATTCCAGGGATATCATGTCCACATGTTTAGTGTTTTACTATTTCTGTATCTACACTTACATGTATGTCTTTCTAAATGTAGATAGACTTACAGTAAAAAAAAAAAAATCAGCCTCAACTACGAACCAAGTATGGACAATTTCATCCCCACGGGGAGTTTGACAAAGTTATAAATAACTGAAAACAGAGGGTAATAATGGAAAGTATTGATCAATCTCTATATATGTGTGTGTGTTGTACATAGATGAGCCAGATCTTCCATTGCTCTGCATGTTAGTCAAAGTGGGTGGAAAGCACTAATACATCAGAATAGTAGCGTTTCACGCTCACTTCAAACTGGCACAAATGACTACCCAAGGTGTAGTAGCCCAAGAAAGAATGAGGCCCGTGTATGTATTTAAAAATGGTATAGTCTTGTACTCTCAGGAAGTTATTTTATATTAATACAATTAATAGGCTTTGGTTTGACTTTAGAAGTCTCTTTGTTTGGATAAGGGTTGTGAAGAGGCCTAACTGTTCAGCGGTCTTAATTCTCTAGTCTTTTGATGTTAAAAATAACAACACTGTGCATACTAGTGTTTAAAAAATAGTTTGAAGCTCATTATGTAATTACTTCTTCCCTTGATTACTCCAGCATCATTATTAGCTGGAATAACAGGCCCATTGTATTCTTTCCAGGGATCTATTTGCCAAGGACTACTCTGAAACTCATTACTCACATGAGGGTCGAGAAGTGACAACAAGTCCTCAGATCAAGGTAACATACGAAGGCTCTTCTACAAATCTGTAATCACATGGTGTTCCATGGGGGATTCACTGGCATATTAGCAACAGCACAATCCACTCTTTAATGGAACATATAGGTCCAGATCCTAAGCTCGTATAAACTGACATAGCTTCACTCGCTTTCATGAATGAGTGAATGAGGTTGTGTTTCTTGACCTCAATGGAACTGCACTGATTTACACCACTTGAGAATCCGAACCATAGCTTTCTTTATAACAAAGAAAACATTTTTCATGTCTATAGCTTTTGAACACATCTCCCAACCTGCTAGAATTCCCAGAGGAAAGGGAATAGGGCCCATTGAGACTAAACATTCTATGGCTCTGTATGCATAACTTAGTTTCACAGAAGGAGCAAAGTTATTCATTTAACGAGCCCAATCTCAGTGAGATCATGAACTCAGATAAACACACCTTCACTCACACACTTACCCTGCCTCCCACCCACATAGCAGATGCATTAAAATGTATTACAGGTTATACCAGATGGCTTCCTTGGACCGTGACCAATCAGTTACTCAGTTATAAGCACAAAGGCAGTCACTGTACAAGTTTTTTTTTTTAATTAACTGTATGTCTGTGGGTCTTAACCCACTGAACTATAAAACTCCCCTATTTTAAGCCATTGTTCATTGTATTTTTTTAACAATTACAATTTGAAATGCAGAAATAAATATTCTTTGTCCTGGAGAAGGCAAGAGTAACAATAGAAATTTGGATGGGTAAAATCTGTGTAAGGACTTCAGGATTCCTCTTCTTAATATTACAGAGGCCATGCCTCATTTTTCTATTTATTTCTCTCACCAAATGGAAGTTTGCATTTGGTTAAAGATTATTCCAAACAAGGCATGCTGCACGGACATCTGATACGCTGTATGATGAGGAATTCCAGCTTTGCTCATACTGCTCTGTGGTTAAACATTTTTCAGCGTACCTTGCATCAGCATGAAGTGTACAGCAATTGTTTATTATTTTCTCTAATAATGTTCCTTTCGTCAATGCCTCTTTCATTGTAAAGAAGCTGACATATCGAGATGAATGGTTGTTAAACCGTAATGTGAAAGCCAGCATCCATGAGCAATGAAAAGTACATTTGTATGTGGGTTTAAATGCCATTTCACAAGCTTGTATTCAAGAAAGTAGTTAGGGTAACATTTTCAAAAGCACCCAAGTGACTTAGACATCCCGTTGAACCCACTTGGCTCTAATGGAATTTAGGTTCTTAAATCACCTGGACATCTGAAAATTTTATCCTCAAACATATGTTCACTTTTAAGCATATTCTTAACTTCAATGGGACTTGACAGGACTTAATCATATTCAAGTTAAGCACACAATTAAGAGGTTTCCTGCATTGGCGTCATACTGAAAGAACATAACCCCTGATTCTGCAAAGCACTTAAGCATGTGCTTAACTTTAAATACAGGGGTAATCCTACCCTATTCCACATTTAAGCACATGCTTAACTTTGAGAACATGAGAAACACATGTTTAAAGTTAAGTACATGAAAAAGTGCTTTGCTGAATCAGGCAACAGAAGGCAAATAAACTTGGCAGCTGTAATCCACTGGAAGATTCTTCTACGGAGGGGAAAGCCTGTGCTGGTTAGACTTGCCAAAGTTAGGTCACCTTTGTGCCAACAGACCAACAACAGAGCTGCTGTAACTGACCTGGGAATTGTCACCCTCCATTTCCATTTCAAGCAGGAGGTACAACAGGTCATAATTTCCTTTTGAAAGCATAGGCAATTAAAGTAAATGGTGGAGAGGGTACCAGTCTCCTTTCTGACCAGAGAACCGTAACTCAGATTTGATAGAAAACAAAAACTACAATATTCAGAGAAAAATCATCTCCAAATGGGACATATCCACCAATAATGTAATATGACACAATGCTACAGATGTAATTGGAGCTAAGCCAGTTCACACCAGCTGAAGATCTGGCCCAATATGACAATTTATCATTGCTTCCTGACAGGACCACTGTTTTTACGACGGTCACATCCAAAATGATAATGACTCAGAAGCAAGCATCAGTGCCTGCAGTGGTTTGAAGTAAGATTGTAGCTAATAGTCTTCATGGTGAAATTATACATGAATGTACTTTTTAATCTACAAGACTTTTTGTTCCCTTGCTCTTTATTTACAGTCACAGTTGCAGCCAGTGCTATGAATCAGTAAGATCTCAAAAGTTTAGCTTTATAAGGGTAAAATCACTATGAGAATGGGTCTGAATAGTTATCCTACAGATCTCCTGAAGAAAACTGTTTATAAAGAAAAGAGAAAAAGAAAGAAAAACCCAGAGGGTGTCAGCAATTGTTTGGAGGGGGTGCAACTGCATATTTTCACTCTGGTTCTAATACTAGATAGGAAACTAAAGGAACACTGATGTGCTGTAGGAAGGTATGTTGATAATTCAGCAGGACGTGATAAACCAGTGCTTGAATATGGTGTTAGGTAGAACTGTGTTGATGGAGATCCAGTCTTTTGCATGAGATAATCAATTCAAAAATCTGTCCTTTTGTAACCATTTAAGATTCTATTCAATTTGAAGGGCTGGGAACATTAGTCAAACAATTTTAAAAGGAATATTGTTCCATCAGAAAATGGGGTTTCATCCACACAGAAATCTTCTGGGGAAAAAGACTGATTTCAGCAAAATTCTCTGTCAGAATGTTTTGTTTCAGGTTAACACACAGAAATGAAATCTTCTGATATCGGAATGTGAAAACATTTTGTTTTGATCACAAATGTCAAAACAAAACATTTTGACATTTCCAATTAAAACATTGAAATGAAAAGTTCTGCACAATTTTAATCTTTTCTTCTTGAATTAGGATGAACACAAACGCCAAAATATCAAATTTCCCATGGAATCAAAATTCCATTTTCTGGTCAGGGCTCATCTGTATAAAAGTCATGAACAGAATTCTGTTCCACTGGCTTAATTCCAGTTTGAGTAGTTTTACTTTTCTAAACTAATTTCCCCTAGAATTTCAGTTTCTCATGGCATTTTTTACTTCCTGTTGTGTACTGTATTTGAGGGCTGTTAAAATTCTACTATGTACCATTATACCAGTGTGTAGTGTGATCCTTATACTAGGGAAGAAAAGTACTCCACAAACGTGAGTCGTCATTATTCTGATAAAATCCTATGGATTCTCAAAGATCTCACCTTCATTCTGATCTGAGGGGTTTAAAAAAATGTTTCACAGAGGATATTTCAAGACCCATGGTCAACGATACCTTATCCAACCCCTGAAGCTCACAGACAGTGAGGAACATGCAGTCTTTAAATATGAAAACCTGGAAGATGTTGAAGGCCCAAAAACTTGTGGCGTAACCAACACTACCTGGGAATCAGAAGATCCTATCAAAAAGTCCTCTAGATCCAGCACCAGTCTGGAAGTGAGTATCAACCTGAAGATAAACTAAATCACTAAGAACATTTCTGAGAATTAGTTTTTGTGATTCAGGCATAAAGGGGTGAATTACTCCATATTTTGAAAATAATCAATCAGTTATTCCTACCTAGAAGGGCAATGTGAGACAGGATCTTAGGTGTAGTGAGGGATTCACCATGCTATTGCTGGAATAGAGGCAATCCGTGTTTCATGTTGTATGTGCTGGGTAACTCCATGAGAGAATTACATCTTGCAAAACTAAATAGGTTCTTCATTAAAGCACCTATTTACAGAGATTCTGCAACTGTGACTAGCATTCTAGCCCTGTGTACACAGACTGACTCCTGGTGCCTGCTCTGAATGCTTCTCTCCTGCAACCTATGCTTCTCCCTCCAAGTTCCATGCAGGATGCTACACTGTATAACTTGTTGTTTTAATTGGGAGTCACAGCTCAGAAAGGGAGGAAAATATTATCCGTTTTCAGTTAATTTAGTTTAAATCAGTACAGATACAATCCTAAAGTCAGCTTCTGTAACCATGGGCCTGATCCTCAGTTACAGCTCCTTTACATCAGAATCAGTCCCTGTGCATGAAAAATGCACACATCCATCCAAATTACACCTGAAACAGCCCAAATTTAATGTGCAAATATTGCATCTGTAAATGCACATTTTGCACACACATTTTTGGAGGCATTTTGAAAATGTGGCCTTGACAGGTATACATTTTTAATATGAACTCACAGATCTGAAATGTGACTCAAGCTGTTGAATCCTGTACATAGCTGAAGGGAACGCAATTTATCTTCCATTAGTTTTGCATAGTGTTAATTAACATAGTAGCAGGCAGCTTTAAACACAAATAAAGACAAATTCTAGCTGCAGATACAAGCATGCAATTGCCAATGGGGAATCAATGGATTGAGTTCACCCACTATAGTTTTGAATATTATTGGTCAATACAAGTTGCGCATTGATCTAAGGCCAAAATTTAATTAATTTAAATTAAAAAAAGAACTATAGGCTAGATTTACAAAGGTATTTAGGCTTAGTCAATGCGACTTAGGTGCCAAACAATATCAATGGAAGTTATGCACCTAACTGACTTAGGTGCTTCTGTAAATTCTACTAGGTGCCTGTCTGCATCATTAGGCACCTAAATACCTTTGAAAATCTGACCCTGAGCTTCTGAAGTGTAAAATGGGGATGACAGCATTTCCACTCTCAGTAATTTAGAGAGAGAGATTATATGATTATAAAATATTCTTCTTGAATCTAAAGGGGGCAGATCAGAACAGGTCCTAACCATCTTTTGCAAAATGTTTTTCTTAGAAACAGGAATACCTGAAAGCAAAGAAGTATGTTGAAGTCTACATAGTTGTAGACAATGCTGCGGTGAGTATTCAGACAAACATTTTTCACTTTACCTTTACAACAACTATGGATTTGATTTTTCAAAGCACTCAGCACTGGTCTAACTGTGCTCCCATTGAGACAAATGGGAGTATTATCCTTGACTTCAGCGGCGGGCAGTGTTAAGCCAACTTTGAGCAAGGAAGATCCTGTCCTATGAAGATTTGAAATTCACAATGGACAGCCAAATTTGGATCTCAAGTAAGACTGATTGGAAAATGTTTGTCGACATACTGACATTTTTTGTATGACAATATACGTGTATGGCCTGGTTCTCTGTTGCCCTGCAACTAGTGTGAGAGCCTATCCCACATGCCTTCCCCAGTTGCACCACATAAAAGAGCCATAATGGAGTAAAGGAAACCTAAAATCCCCAGTTCCAGCTATGGGAGGATTCCCTTAGAGCAGGCACTGAGAAAGACAGTTGTAAAGCTGTCCTCTGAAGATCCTTCTTAAGCCCTGGCTTATGGGGCGTGCTGGGGCAGGGCTACAGAATCCCAGACAAGGTTGCCATAACTGAGATAGACCCCCAGGGCTATCTACATTATATCAGGCATCCTGGAGCAGGCAGAACCCAAAGGTGACTTAGCCACTATAGTCTTCTCTGTCCCCCTGGGCTGCAGGTTCTGTTCTGTGCCTTTAAGAGGCTCAGGACAGGATATCATATGAGCTAACTGGTAGTAGCAGGTGGCTGTCACCCTCAATGTGGACACACTTTGACCCTGATCCCACAAGCTGCTTCACACAAGCGAATCACTGTGCCCAGGTGGAACCCCCATCTACCTCAGTGGGACTCTGCAGAAGCGCAGGGGTCCACATGTGCAGAATAGCGTGTAGGATCAGCTCATTGGCTGTGTGATCTTGACCACCATCTTGTCCCCAATACCTTTAACAAGTATTTTCAGCAGCATTTCAAGGATTTGGGGCCCACCTGACCAGAGGGAATGTGGAGAGGAGCAGAGAGAATTATGGCCACCAAAAGTGTTTATGAGCCAGGAGAGGTTTGCAAATAAAGACGGAGATTTTGAATACAAGAGAATCGTAACTAAATAAATTAAATTAATGGAGATATACCTATCTCCTAGAACTAGAAGGGACCCTGACCCTTAAGGGTCATCGAGTCCAGCCCCCTGCCTTCACTAGCAGGACCAAGTACTGATTTTGCCCCAAGTGGCCCTCTCATGGATTGAACTCACAACCCTAGGTTTAGCAGACCAATGCTCAAACCACTGAGCTATTGCAGCTGATCAGTTACACAACCTGCTGTGTAGGTAAAATATGGATATTATAAAAAGGTCCTGATCCTGCAAACAAATACGTGCTAAACTTCAAGCACAAGAGTAGTCTCAATTGTAACCAATGGGCTTAAAGTTAAGCAACCTGTGTTTGCAGGATCATGTCCACAGCTGATCATATTTCTGATAGACACTTTCATGCTTACTGATTCATGCTCCTCTCATCCACTGGACCCAACACTTGGAAGTTACATCACAAATGAATGTGTTTCCATTAACTAAAACAGCGCAGTACCAGGAAAGGCGAATCATCTTGGCATGAAAAATAATGAACAAAAACTAGAACAATTTTTTTTTCCAAATCGTCGTCATTTTTTTCCCCTATCAGCATATTTTCTAAGAACATTACTATATTTGGTGTTGTGAAAGTATGACACTTCCATCATATGTCCCAGTTTTCAGGGGGAAGTTTACTCAGCCTTAAATATTTTCCAAAGGCAGAAACTTGACATCAGCCCAGGAGCAATCTCTTTTAAACTAATTTTCATAAAACCTGCTATTACCTTTTTTTTTTTTAGATTCTAAGGGCCTCATTTGTACTACAGCCTCTTTACACCACAGTGAAAAGAGGCCTTAGAGTGAGTGGAACTTTACTTTACACCTATTCTAAGGCTCCTTATTCTGTCCGAACAGTGTAAAGGGGCTTTAACGTAAACCAGACCCTAAAAGGACAGGAAGAAACTCAGATCTGTATGAGTTTAGGCTACTTTGTCACTTTTGTACAGCATCCTCTGGCACTCTACAAATCCGATTCTTCCTCACTTGCACTTGTGTCAATCAGGATTTAAATCAACTGAAATCAGTGGTGAAAAGTGGATTTCGGTTGTGATCAGAATCAGGTCTGGGTTGTGCACCTTCTATTTTAGCATACAAAAACACTACCAGATGTAAAGCCTAATCCAAAACCTATTGAAATCAAGGAAAGTCTTTCCACTGACTTTAATGGGCTTTGAATCAAGCCCTTCGTGTTTATTATGAGAACTAGTGCCAATGATTTAATATTAATAAACACTTATGGTAATGCTACACCTGATAGTAAGTGTTTGCAGGCCCCTCAGGGTAAGCCCACCAGGCCGCCTAGGCTTGAGAGCCTAAGATGCAGTCCAAACCACACCGATATTCAGCTCAAACTCCACTAGCACTATTCTGTCTGCCTGGGCTGGGAGACTCGCTCCCAGCTTCAGTGTTGACGTAACATTAGATATTTACAGGTGCTGGTCATCCAGTCTCTAGGCACTGTGCATTAAAAATAATAGGTCAGAACCATAGCTGGTGTAACTCAGTATTGATTTCAATGGCACTATGCAGATTTACATCAGCTGAAGACCTGGCTTAATATCTAGAACGGCTGTTATTTGACAAAGAAAAACAAGAATAGGGGGACAGGATTCGGGGCCTAGTCCCTGAGCCTTGAATTCTCAACCTACACTATTGTGATTGCAGTACAGTAGGTGTTGCGGGCTACAGTACCTATAGTGCAATGTGTAGCTGTACGTAGAAAAGAGACAAATACGGGGGAATATGATTGAGGTCTACAAAATCAGGAATGGTGCGAAAAAAGTGAATGGAAAAGTGCTGTTTACTCTTTCACATGACACAAAAACTAGGGGTAACCTGATTAAATGAATAGGCAGCAGGTTTAATAAAACTGAGATGAAGTATTTTTTCCACAAAATGAACATTTACCCTGTGGAACTCGCTGCCATGGGATGTTGTGATGGCCAAAAGTATAACTGGATTCAACAAAGAACTGGATAAGTTCCTGGCAGATGGGTCCATCAATGGTTATTAGCCAAGATGGTCAGAGACATAACCCCAGGCTCAGAGTGACGATAAACCTATAACTGCCAGAAACTGGGAGTTGAAGACACAGCTGGATCACTGCATAATTGCCTTGTTTTGTACACTCCCACTGAAGCTCTGCTACAGGCCACTGTTGGAGACAGGGTCCTGGACATAGGGTGACCAGATAGCAAGTGTGAAAAATTGGGATGAGGGTGGGGGGTAATAGGAGCCTATATCAGAAAAAGACCCCAAAATCAGGACTGTCCTTATAAAATTGGGATATCTGGTTACCCTACCTTGACAAGATGAACCATGGTCTGACGCAGTATGACAGCTCTTATGTTCTTAACATCACCATCTGCTCTCAAATAGCTATTCACTTCTCAATGACTAAGGGGTGAAATTCACTACTGTGCAGACAGGCAATACAAGGTCTATGCACCACCAGGGCTGGTGCAACCATTTAGGTGACCTAGGCAGTCGCCTAGGGCACTAGGATTTGGGGGGGCATCATTTTATTCGGCAGCAACCGCAGCGCCGGATCTTCGGCCGCCCCAGATGCTGCTGGCATTTAGGCAGAAGGAGCTGGTGCAGAGGAGCACAGGGAGGGCAGCCTGCAGCAAGTAAAGTGGGGGGTGGCACACAGGGGAACTCCCCGCCCCAGCTCACCCCTGCTCCTCCTCCTCCCTGAGCACTCCGTGGCTGCTTCACTTCTCCCACCTCCCAGGCTTGCGACACCTAAACTGATTGATGCCGCAAGCCTGGGAGGCGGGAGAAGTGAAGCAGCCACGGCGTGCTCGGGGTGCTCGTGCTCGGAGCAGGGGTGACCTGGGGCAGGGGGGATGCCTCAGAGTGGAGGGTGTGGAGCTGCCACAAGGGGGGTGCCTCAGGGAAGAGGGGGGAGCTGCCGTGGGGCGGGGGGCACCTCAGGGTGGGGGAGGGTGCAAGGTGGAAGTTTCGCCTAGTGTGCGAAACATCCTTGCACCGGCCCTGTGCATCACTGAAGTCTCACTTAGATGCATAAAATAGAGCATAAGGTGGGGGACTTCAGTTGGCCTTGTGCTCTCTCTGCGCAAGGGCTGAATATCATACAATGTGAGCGATTTGAAATATACAATATGATATAAACAGGCGATAAATAGTAAACTGAGATCAGTTGCTATACTAATACCTTCGTTTCACTTTAACAAAGACCACTAATTTGTGGTGCATTTTTATTTGAAATGTTTCAGGTCTTCTTTCCCCAATCGTCGTTTTATTTTTTTCCCTTATCTTGTTACTGATGCTTTCATATTTATTTTTGCAGTATAGGAAGTACAACCGCAACATGGAGAGTATAAGAACACGGGTTTTTGAAATAATCAATTACATCAACATGGTAAGCCCTGTTATTATTAAGTAAAAATGCTACATAATTAATTAAGTTTTGCAGTCTTGGGAGGTTTCTATAATTACACCTAGAAAAGAATGAAGAAAATTGGATCTGCTGGCATTTATGAAAGTGAATAAAGCAGAAATAAAGAATCAGATGGAAAAAATGAAAGGAGAATCTGTGCCTTCACATCTATAAAAGCAGCAGAACCATGATATCAAACTAATGAATTTTTTCCTCACAGTCCACAATGGTTTGGCTGAAAACAACTGTCGACACTGGATCTGATTCTTTACTGCCCCATGCCTTGCACATTTTATTCACAGCAGTGAAAAGTGGGTATGAAACGCTGCCAAATCAACATAGTGGTTTACACCATCTTTGCACTCAAGCAACTTCCTACACAAGGTCAAGTCAGTGGCAATCCATGCTCATGTAAAAGGCAAAATTATAATAAACACTACAAAGGTCTTTTTTTTTTAAATTAAAAGACCAGCTCTTCACAAAACCTTACAATTTCCATCAAATTTTCAAAGAAAATTCTTCCTTAAGAGGAAACTCTATGCCAAGATTCTTATAGATTGCATTTTTATACAGTTAGGCTCCAATCCTCCAAATGCTTATGCATGTGCTTAACTTTAAACATATGATAAATCAATCCAATTCAACTCCATGTGCCTGATTCTCATTTACGTTAATGCCCGATGTATTATACTGCTCTAAGGCCTGGTCTACACTGTAGGGGGATAAGGGGGTCTCGATGTAAGATACGCAACTTCAGCTATGGGAATAGCGTAGCTGAAGTCAATGTATCTTATTTCGACTTACCTCCCATCCTCAAGGCGCGGGATCGATGGCCACGGCTTCCCCGTTGATTCTACTTCTGCTGCTCGCCCTGGCAGAGTTCCAGAGTCGACGGGAGCGCGTTCGGGGATCTATATATTGCGTCTAGATGAGATGAGATGTGATATATCGATTCCCAATAGATTGATCACTACCCGCCGATCCGGCGGGTAGTCTGGACATACCCTTAGAGGGTAAAGGAGCCTTACTAGCACAGCAGCTAGAGATCTAGTCCCGACTGTATGCCACATGTCCATAATATCCCATGCTATACGTTCAGAAGTGAGGGAGAAATAATTATATAACTAAATCAGATATTTTAAGGAAGGTTTTACAGCATCAGCAGGTCTTAGCAATTGTTACAAAGAACTGATTAGAGTTCATTAAAAAGAAGGTGTAAAAAATTTCCACATTTTTTCCTCTCTTAAGTTTGTAATTTCTTTAAATATGCTGCTACAATTTCAAAATGGGACTTATTTTGACAGTTTCTTCAGATGGTCCAAAAATTGGGGGCGGGGAAGGGGAAAGAGGCGGAATTAAGAAAAATCATATTTTTTGCCTTTTTTTTTTAAAGTTTCAAAACTTCATTGGAATTTCAGAATTCAGAAAAGTTCATTTAGTTTTAGAAATGATCACATGTTATCAGAATAAGTCCCTGCTATCTGAAAAAATTATAAGTTACTTAGGGTATGTCTACACTACACGCCGGATCAGCCGGCAGCAAATCGATCCAGTAGTTTAGATGCGATAACTCAATCCCCGAGCCCTCTCCCGTCGACTCCTGTACTCCAGTGCCGCAAGAGGAGGGCAAGCAGAGTCGACAGGGGAGTGGCAGCAGTCAACTCACCATGGTGAAGACACCACAGTAAGTCGATCTAAGTACGTCGACTTCAACTACGTTATTCACTTACTTCTTAATTCTTCTGTCCATGATCTCTCCTTACGACAGGTTTATAAAGCCATAAACATTCATGTGGCTTTGATTGGTCTAGAAATCTGGTCAGCTGGGGATCCATTTACTGTGAATTCTTCAGCCGGCACCACGCTGGACAAATTCTCAACATGGCGTCAAACGGACCTGCTGAAACGGAAGAAGAATGACAATGCCCAGTTACTCACGTACGTATGATGTCCTTTTCCTCTTGTATTTCCAAATATGCTAGAAGAATTTGTACCCAGAAATTTGTTTACAAAAGATAACCAGAGGTGCAGTTTATAAGGGTCCTAGTTTTGTCATTTCAAACAGTGGGTTGTAATATTCACAGATCGATAGGGTGAAGCCCTGGCCCCATTGAAGTCAACAGGAGTTTTGCCATTGACTTCAACGGGGCTAGCATTTCACCTATAGGTTTTTAAGGGCAAAAGAGATTGTTATGTTCATCTAGTCTGAGCTCCGGCAAAACAGGAACACTATAAAATGTGGTACAATGCAAAGTGTTGGTATAAATGCAAATAAAATGAATGGAGATGGAGTCAAGCACCCATGCATTTTGGAGGGGGGAAGTTTAATATCCAAATGAGGAGCTGGATATGAATTTTGCAGCTGTTTATTTAGCTATCTGGGCCTGAAATACAGGGCTCAGACCCAGATTCTGATCTGAATCCAAACTTCGGAGAGGTGCCCAATTCAGTATTCTGGCATGAGCCAACTGGGCCTGGTTTATCAAAGCACATGTTTACATTTAAGCATATGCTAATGTCCCATTGATATCAGTGGAACTTAAGCACATACCAGGCATTAAAAATGTACTTAAGTGGTTTGCTGAATCAGGATAAATTTAATCAAATATTTAAATGCTTTGATAAATCTAGTTTTGCAGAAACTGAACCTGTGCTTAAGTGCTTTACTGAACTGGAGCCAATATAAATATATATCTGAGCTACAAAGTTGGGATTCAGATCCAAAATTCAGGATTATTCAGCTGCAGTGTCGTATTTGTGACCCTCAGGGAGAGAGCCAAGGGCACAAATGACAGATAAGTGCCTAAATCCCACTGAAGGCCAATGAGAGTCAGGCTCCTAAGTATTTGTGCCCTTGAAAATCTCTCCCCTGTCACACTGGTTCTGACTAAGGGGACCGTGCCTAAAGGAACCTCCCGTTCAACCAACAAAACCACCAGCAACGTCATCAGGTTTGCATCCTCGTGACAGATCGCTGGTCTTCACCCTGTGTGTTTTTGCTTCCTTACAGAGCGATTGACTTTGATGGACCAACAGTAGGACTGGCCTTTGTGGGAACCATGTGCAGTTCTACTCATTCCTCAGGCATTGTTCAGGTCTGGTTGATTTTTTGGGTAACATTTAACCAGCAGGCAACCGTCACTAGAATTTTTAACACATCTATTCGCTGTGTGGCATTATTTGGGGTACATTTCATTGCTGCATCAGGCTGAAGAGCATACAGAGCTGTTTATTTATGAACTAATATAAGGGAGAGCAGAACCATATACTGCGATTTAAAAGAAAGTGATAAACGATGGAATCAGTTTTGACCAGGATGCCCCAAATCACAACAGTGAGCAACTTAAATTAGAGGCGGATGAACTGGTTTGGAAAAAAACAAAAAAAAAAACCCTACTAGATATGGGCCTAAACCAGAACATTAGATGCAAAACCTCTCCCTGAAAGCAGGGGAAGTTCACCTCTGGACCCAAAGTTCACTGACCGAGCCAAATCTCTAAAACCAAATACCCCCTGATTTTTAAAGCAGTTGAGATTTGGATGTGAAGCCAGACAGAACACACTTTAGAACACACAGGGGCCAAGAGGTAGCAGCATGTACTGCAGTGGCTGATGGGGATTTTGGAATAATGCAGCACACCTTGACTTTTATGTCATTCTATTATCAGACACTGCTTATTATTTAGATTTCCACCCAAAAGCAACTTCTTACCAAAGAGATAGCCAGCCAGAGTTCTGGGAGCCCTTGGCATATATTTAAAAGCATACAACCACAAGAGATATAAAAAACATGAATCGTCCCTAGCAAGAGTCGTTCTCTTTACCCCTTAACACTTCTCCCTACCACACATCATTTAACAACATGTAAACACATTACAGTGTTAGATGTGATAGACAGAGGGAGAGAGGCTGGGATTTTCAAAGACGTTTAAGGGATTTAAGTGCCTAATTCCTATTACAATTCAGTAAAAAATATCTGCCTCTCTCTTAGGCCTGGTATACACTAAGAAGTTATACCAACATACTTAGGTCAGTTGGGGGTGTGATCCCCCCCCCAGTATAGGTATTCCAGTGTAAACCCTAGTCTGAATACAGGTATATTGGTATAAAGATGCCATGTTTTGCTATAGTTTGCTCCCCTTCCTGATCCAGAATAAGCTATCCTGGCATAAGCACTTATATACTAGTTTAACTGCATCCACACTGAAAGGAGGCAAAGTTTTACTGCTTTAACTGTACTGATATAGTTTCTAGTCTTAAGGCTCTTTTGAAAATTCCAGTCTAGAGAGAGAGATGGAGAGAGAATTTTGAGCTAAATAATTTTGTTGCTTTCTAATTAAGATGCAATTAATTAAACATTTTTTAAAAATCCCTTTCCAGGTTTACACAAAGTAAAACAGCCAGTTCTTCTGCATTTGGGGATATTTATTTTGGGAGTTCTATTTCTTAGCTATGTCATTTCTCTTATGCTGTGCTCTTATGCTATTCCAAACCTGCTTGCAGGCTTATAAGAATAATTGACAGTTCTATTGTTCCCATCACCGCAGGACCATAATTCCAATCCAATTTCAATTGGAGCCACCATGGCACACGAGATGGGGCACAATTTTGGCATGAATCATGACACTAGCTTCTGTCAATGCAATTCTGGATCTTGTATCATGGCAGCACAACTCAGGTGAGGCGTTTGCATCTGCAAAAAGGGAACTACATCTCTACCTCGATATGACGCAATCTGATAATATTTGGTTATAACACGGTAAAGCAGAACTCTAGGGGGTGGGGGTGGAGGTTGCGTGCTCCGGCAGATCAAAGCAAGTTCGATATAACGCGGTTTCACCTATAACATGGTAAGATTTTCTGGCTCCCGAGGACAGCGTTATATCGAGGTAAAGGTGTACAAAGCCCATGAGTGCTTTAAAATACAGGTGGGCCCAATCCAAGGCCCATTAATGTCAATGGGGAGTCTTCCCATTCACTTCATTTTGGATAAGGCTCAGAGTGTACTGTTGAAATGGATCTGTCAACTATGCCACAAACACTTACAATAACTATACCATGTGAAACTATGTGCCCAGAAAGCATGACTCCTCATGCGTTTGTAGTGAGACAGAATTTACCCAGTCTTTGCATATCCTGTTTCATATCCTGAAAATCTTGCTTGTAACTTAAGTGGATTTCTCTTATAGGGAGACTTGCCTCTCCAATAAGCAGCCAATTGAAAGCATCCCTGAGGTTTCAAGTACAATTTTATGTAACCTTTAGATAAACACCCACCTCTCCTAGACATCAGTATTCACAGTTCCCACAGACGCTTGCTTAAGATTAGCTTCCCTTTATACTCACGATGATGGTTCACTTCCTTTTGTCTGTGTTTAGCTGCAGAATTGCTCTTTTCTCAGCATTTAGTTAATGTGGGTTTGCTACACTTCTGCCAGTGATCCCATTTATACTCAACTCATCCAGGGCCCACTGACATCGGTATGAAGACTCCCAATGATGTAGATGGGCTTTGAATCAGATCCCAGCTGATTAAAATTTGTGTAGAGCAAGCTTGATTCCTCTAGAAAAGAAAGGTGGTTTTTCATTCTGTGTAAACCTCCCACTCTCTCTTCAATTGTTTCACCACTGTTTCTCTTACAACCACACATCTTTTATTTTCTTCCCTTTTGTTATGTTATTTTTCTTCTCCTTTTTCAAGTCTGAAGTGGTTGAGGCAATATATTTTTGTTTAAGAAAATAAAAATCCTGCCACTTTAGTCCATGTGCTGAAACTCCAGTAAGAGAGGAGGAGAACTTCCTGAGGACAAACTATTCAACACTGATTTGAGACTTTATGATGTTGGTGGTTGACACATAGAGATAGATCACTGATTAATCTTGCTGCCACAGGACCATACTAGGGGAAACTGGGTACTTCAGATGCCAGAAGTAACCATTGTATCACATTAGTCTTATAGAGCTAGGAATTTATGATCTAAGAAGATGATCTCTCCATGTTGTCAGTATCTCCAAAAAAACTTTGTTTTTGTTTTTTTTACTTTTTCACCCCAACAAAAATATCTGTAAATGCTCAGAAATTAAATTAAACATTTCAGGTTTTTAAAGTGTATTTGGGGAAACTACGATATTTGATTAATTGGGATGAGGGTATTCATTTAATTCATATCCTATACACTGTTATGTGTTGTTGTGTAATTAGTTGTCACTGAAATCATGTTGATTCATCTACGCAGCTACAACATCCCCAAGGATTTTACTGCATGCAGCCTCCAGGATTTTCAGAAATATATTTTGGACCGAACACCAGTATGCATCACCAATATGCCTGCTCTGAAAGACATAATAGCACCCCCTGTTTGTGGGAACAACTTTGTAGAGACAGGAGAAGAATGTGACTGTGGAACTCCAGAGGTACCTCTGAATAGTTGTGAAAAAATAATATTAATCGAGAGGCAGAAACCCTAGAGAAGCTTCTGGCTCTTTGAAAGTAGTCTTGTTTTTTAAGTCCACCTCACTCTTCTACAAGTAACGCCTGATTGTCCAGAGGTCTTGGGAGACAGCTGAAACCTTCTGCTACTTGAGGATGCAGAAAACTCCTAGTTGCAGAGAAGGTGCCAGATTCTCTATTGCTCTTTGGGTAGTCATTTAGCCCAGTGCAACAAGGTTACGAAATGCTACTACTCTGATTCATACCTTCCCCACTATCCAGGTTTCATGGGGCTGTTCCACTTTAACTCACAAATGCCCTTGTTCCCAGTTAAAGCGACTCTGGACTTGGCTTCCCATTCTGGGATGCAAACATTATGACCTGCTCCCCATCCCCCTTCTCCTTCCTGGCAGCCTCTCCCCTCCCTACTCTCCCCACTCCCAGCTTTGTCCCTTCACACCCCTTCCCTTCTGTAAACCAGGGCATGTGCTCAGGCCACTGGAGCCAAGCCCAGCCAGCTCTGCAGGACAGGAACTGCAGGTGCTGCCAGTGCTGAGTGAGTGCAGAGCAAACTTGCAGCTCCCCCGTGCTACCCCTCCCCAATATCCCACCTCTGGGGGCAGGACCTGTCCCACTTTAGCCACTGGGAATGTTGGGAGGTGTGCTGATTTGGGAGCATTTTCCATCCAGTTCGCAACTACTGCTACATTAAGGCCCCTGACTGGGTTGTGCAAAGGAACCAGTGTAATTGAAAATGAGGCCCTTCGTCTTCAACCCTGAGAAGCAGAGGAACTCTGCAGGAGGGAAGGTTAGCAGTCTTGCAAAGGGGGAGCTTCAGTCAGTGCTGCCTTAGAGAGCTCAGAACGCACCTTAAATTAACCCTAATCGTCAATTAAGCCAGTGTTATGGCTTGTTGAGTTTTACATGCTTCTGAAGTATAGCTGGAAGAATCAAGGCCGACTCAAATGTACATTAGCCCAAATGAAAGAATTTTCTTGCTCACTGCCAGAATGAACTTCTGCCAGAATATGCTTCAGTAGCATTTTTCCATGGAATATCCATTCAAATGCCACGAGACACACAGTACAGTCATTAGGGCCACAAAAACAGTCTTGAAGCTAGTGTGGAAACTTATTTCTAGGAACACTGCATTTCCAGCTGATTGTCAAGGCAGAATGTGTGTGTTGGGGGACAGCAGAAAGCTGAGTGGGGAGGTGGAGCTGAATTGTAAGCTGATTCAGTTACAATAAGGACGAGCTGCATGTGATCTGTGCCTAAGAAGAAGAAGAAGAAAAAAAAATCAGCCGTTCCCTGAACCACTTGATTCTGCAGTTTTATAATCAAGCACACTTTGTTGTCTTGCACAATCCTCCTGAAGAATGATTAGTATCAGTTTGCTTTGTCGTAAAGTCATTTTAGATAAGTGGTGTACAAATGGGTCTCACTCTCTCTTTTTAGGCGAAGTACTGGCTGTCCTATCAGAAATGTGTTACTGGGCGGGGGAGAGGGGGGAGGAACTAAAATACAGAGCACTGTACCATGCCCGTAACTTTCTCTGTTATTGTTCCACAGGAATGCACAAATAGCTGCTGTGAAGCTGCAACGTGCAAGCTGAAGCCGAATGCTAAATGTGCATTTGGAGAGTGCTGTGAAAATTGCCAAGTGAGACCCCTTTTGCTCTCAGCTATTTCTTCACGTTTTGGTGATGTTTTGGGGCAAAGCCAGAGGACCCCTTTAAAATGGAACAATGGGTATTATTTATCATTGATGAGCATTGTACCATAATCATACTTTGCACTTCTCAAGCACCTTCCACAGGAGTACCTCAAAGTGCTCCACTGATATTTATTAATCCAACCTGATGTTAATTAACTTAACCTTCCAGCATTCCTGTTTGCCTCGCCTCTCCAGATAGGTAAACTGATGCATGTAGCACGAGATTCTCAGCTGGTGTAAATTGACATAGCTCCATTGAAGTCAGTGGGACCACCCAGTTTACACCCGCTGAGGCTTTGGCCCAGAAAGTTTGTGTGATTCATGCATGTGACTCTCATGCTTGTCTCTTAGCCACAAGATCATCCATTTCCCTTATATGCTTCCTGCTAAGTCATGAGTGGCAATGGTATGTTAAGGACAACTAAATAATCACAGGGCTCTTCTCCAAAGAGCTTGCAGTCTAACTTAGCCATAACACAGCCAGGAGTGCTTAGAAAAGGTGTGCAGGGGAGAGCATAGAAGGTACACAAGGCATCATTGCCACTCCAGCAAGCCCCATGGCTGTCCCTGTGTGATATGCCAAGTACCTTTTGCTATAAACTGCGAAGTATTTTATTTGCATTATTATTAACACCCATTGTGCTGGGTTTGCCACATCTCTGATTCTCAAAGTATGATGTAGCTTATTTTTTCCAGCCTTCTTTAAAACGGCAGTTGCTGCTTAACCAGAGATATCTCTGAATCTCATTGGAAATAACATTAGCCAGCAAATAACTGAACAGCACCAAAGCTAAAATAATCCTTTCCCTGGAAATTATATTAGGTGTTTCAGAGCAATGGCACATGACACTGAAAGAGCACTTGCTAGAACCATTTTATAGCTAGCACCAGTGAGTTTATAGGATGCCTGCTAATGTCATTGCTTAGCAGGCTCAATGAAAGGGCCCAATGATGCAGTCATTATATATGCACAAGTCCCACTGATTTCTCTGGGAATTGGAAGTTCTACTAGTTTCAATGAGGGAGGCATGCATGAAAGGACTGCACAATTGGTTCCAGGTGGCCTGGTTTTCAGATACACCAAACTCAACCTTTTCCCTTAATGGATAACATGGGTGTTCAGACCATTAGAGACTTTTAAATCCTGTTCAACCCTGGGGTAAGTCCATTGCTGGGTATTTTAAATGACTTGGAGGAATGGCATGCCTAAGACCACTGCGTGCTCTCTCTCTGCTACAGCTTAAAAGAGCAGGGACTCTTTGCCGACCTATAAAGCATGACTGTGACCTGCCCGAGCTATGTACTGGCCAGTCCCACCAGTGCCCAGTGGATCGATTCAGAGTCAACGGCTACCCTTGCAGAGATGGCCAGGGTTACTGTTACATGGGGAAATGCCCCACCCTGCTGAGCCAATGCATTGCTCTTTGGGGATCAGGTGAGTGGATACTATCTTTAAATGAATCAGATTGTTTAAGGTGAGGGGGAGAGTTTAGGACAGATTTGAGACAATTTGTCAAGTACATTTTGAGAATGGGAGACCATATATCAATATAATTGTGCTATGAAGTTATGCAGGTGTAGTCCTAGAATCTTAACATTCCACCTGTTGTGGAGGGGGCTGTATTTACAGCATTGTATTTACTTTCTCAGCCCAGTTTATCATCAGGATTAACTGGTTTTCGCAAGCATTCAATTAGCACTTTCTCAGCATGGCAAAACATGTGTATAAGGCATGGAGCGGGTGCATAGTTTTAAGCCTTTCTTCCATTGGAGAACCTGGTTAATCTCCTTTTCTCATAGTCACATTCATTTAGAAAACAAAGCTCACAGAAGAGTTTTGAAAATCTGTTAATACTTCCTTAAAAAAAAGGAGCGAGTGGGTAGTGAAACTAACTTCCCTTTTCTGCCTTAATGCCTCAGCGCAGATTTGTTAGTACTGAGGTTCCTTGAGCGCTTGTGTGTACAAGCCACATAGTTTTTCTTGGCAGATCAAATGGTTGGGCTTCAGCCTCCCGGGGTGTGAACTGCAGTGTGTATTAGCATGGGCTAGTGTGCTGTACCGTAACTGCCCCGGACACTTCCAGCACGAACTAAAAGGCCCAGGATCCCAAACTAAGTATCTTTTAGTTTGTGTCAGCAGTGTCCACACAGGAGAGTTATAGCACAGCATTGTAGTCCAAACTGCAGGGCCTTGTAAATAAGTACCAAAGGCAACCTCAATGCGGAGTAAGTGTGTCCACACAGGAAATTAGTGCAGAGTAGCTACTGGGCTTTAAATTCACACCCTAGCTCGCTCCCCACTAACTTTCCTTTGTAGAGAAACCCTCAGTATTTGCAGCTAGTCTATCACACATCTCTCCTCCTCCCCCCAAAAAGGAGGAAGAAAACTTTAAAGATTTCATTCCGTTGGGGGGTGTCATAAACAGATAGTTAAGGGTTAATGTCTCTTTTACCTGTAAAGGGTTAACAAGCTCAGTGAACCTGGCTGACACCTGACCAGAGGACCAATCGGGGGACAAGATACTTCTTGGTGGAGGGAAGTCTTTGTTTGTGCTTTTTGGGTTGTTCTTTGTTCTCTCTTGGGATTAAGAAGAGCCAGACATGCAACCAGGTTTCTCCAGTTTTTCTGAAACAGTCTCTCATGTTCTAACTAGTAAGTACTAGATAGAAGGCGAACTAGTCTTTATATTTGTTTTCTTGATTTGCAAATGTGTATTTTGCTGGAAGGATATTTTACCTCTGTTTGCTGTAACTTATACTTAGGCTAGAGGGGAGGGAGTCCTTCTGGTCTATGTAAAGCTGAGACTCTGTAAACATTTTTCCATCTTGATTTTACAGAGAGAATTTTTATTTTTTCTTTCTTTAATTAAAAGCTTTTCTTTTTAAGAACCTGATTGATTTTTTTTTATTCTTGTGTAAGATCCAAGGGGAGTGGGTCTGAACTCACCAGGGAAAGTCTGGGAGGGGGAAAGGGGAGGAAAAGGTTAATTCCTCTCTGTTTTAGGATCCAAGGAGTTTGGATCAGTGTACCTCTCAGGGAATGTCTGGAAGGGGGAGGGAAAGGTTAATTCCTCTCTGTTTTAGGATCCAAGGAGTTTGGATCAGTGTATATCTCAGGGTTCCCCAGGGAAGGTTTTTGGGGGGCAGAAAGTGTATCAAACACTGTATTTTGGTTGGTGGCAGCATTATCAGATCTAAGCTAGGAATTAAGTTTAGAGAGGTACATGCAGGTCCCCACTTTCTGGATGCTAAAGTTCAAAGTGGGAAGGAGACCTTGACAGGGTTTTTTTGATTGTTGTGTCATGTGTGCTTAAAATAGTATTTTTACACTGCCACTGCATCAGACGATCCCTACCAATTTCATAAGCTCAGTGCCTCATTTCAGAGACTTTTTAATATGCATTTCTGGGGAAGAGAGGAAGCTGGAAAGCAATTCCTCTTTTGCACAATGTTAGAAAAAAGGTAGCCAGGGACTGAGTGGGGAATTATTTACATGATAAATTGAGGAACTCTCTCTGTTTTCACATTGATGTGATGATGATGATCATGCTCCCTTTTTACTTAATAATCAAAATTTTGTTTTTGGGGCACTACAGGGCAGGGAGAACAAACAAGATGCTACTCTCCCTTGCTTGTTATCAACAAATTTTAAACTAGGTGCCAACTGCAGCGTCTTCATTACTGACGACGTTTTAGAAGACAAAGAACTCAAATTAATTTTTAGATAATAAGCATATTGCACTTGTCTTAACACTCAGCTATCAGAAGCGTCAGCTGCTCTTCATTGGGTATTATTAGTTTCATCACACCTAGCAACTCCAATGTGCAAGGCCCTGGGCGAACTGAGCTTATAGTCAACATAGGCAATGCAAACTCAGGGGCAGCAGAGGTACAGAGAGTGGTAAGGATATGACCAAGGCCACACAGCAGGTCAGTGGCAAGCTGGGAATAGACGTAAGGGTTCTTGTCTTGCACTCCACTGCCCTATTCACTGGACAATGCCCACCTCACAGTTTCAGGCACTAAAGGATCATCTGCAAATGTTGCCTTCATTTATAGCCAGGCACCCCTGAGTTTATATAGGTTTACATGGGACCGGAGCCTCAGCTATGTGCAAGGAACAGACAGCGCAGGTTGGGGGTGAGGCAGAGAACAAAAGGGTAAAGGTCTGCATAAAGCTCACCTTTGGCCTCCCCTAAACTTGGTCAACTAGCCTGGTCCTCCAGCGTAATCTAGAGCCACCTGAAATTACACCATGGGCCTCAAGGAGTCAAAATGAAAAGCTGGGACTTGGCGTCTCCCAGCCACGCCCTCTGGCCATACACACACTCACTGATCTGAATGTACTTTATTCCTCATCTATTTCTTACAGAAATATGCTAGCACTTAGATCATGGGTGCTGCTATAGTGCAGAATTCATTTGAGTGATGTGCCACTGCAAATCTGATTAGACGTATGTGAGATATCAACAGAATAGATCATTTCCTCAGTTGGCTCTGTCAATGGAGTTCCACCACTTTTCCATCAGCGGAGGATCTGGCCCATGGCATATTGTTTTCCATGCTCTTCACCGCTTGTCTGTCTTCTTTGCCTCCTTCTCAGGTGCTACAGTTGCTGTAGACTCTTGTTATAAGACTAACCAGAACGGAGTTTATTATGGACACTGCAAAAAGGCAAACGGCACGTTCATCCCCTGTGCAAAAAAGTAAGTAAAAAAGTACTTATCTCCGTGAAGTCTGTGGATTCTAGGAAACAGAGGTAATTCATGTCCATATGAAGAGGCAAGAAACTAGGAGAACTCTCTTCTAGCAGCTCTTCCTTTCATATTTGGGCTGGTTTGTTTTTCTCATTTTAACCTGGACGTTGCAGTAAAGCAGGGAAGTTCCTGATGGAGAGAGAGAAGTACAGTTTCTAAATACAATTCTGATTCAGGTAAAGAGAGCATAATAAACTAGAGTGAGATTAGTCAGAGAGAGCAGCTTTTGATTACGGAAGAATGAACCTGAAGAAAATCAGAGGCTGGGTTCAGTTAAATTAAACATTCTGTCCTTCAAAGTACTGTGAGTATTCTCAATTCCC